>NC_085858.1:21458562-21633562 GCF_034702125.1 Engraulis encrasicolus
TATCCGCTTCTGTGCCCCTGGGCGAAGGGGGAAGTACAAGCATGAATTGGAGGAAGAAGTGGGAGAGGGTGACTGGATGGAGGGATAAAGAGATGGAGGGATAGAGGGAGGGAGGGATAGAAAGCATTGGCACTGGCATTGGCACTGGCACTGGCACTGGCCCTCTTCTCGTGCTGGTGGTGACGGATGAAACAGGGATGCCCTGCAGGGGGAGACATGCTTCATGTCCTCAGATCCTTCCTCTTCCTCCCTGCTCTCCCCTTCTCCCCCTTCTTCCCTTCCAGTCCTTTCCTTTCCTTTCCTTTCCCTCGTTCTACCCCGCCTGATGACAGAGGTGTCAATCCCCGATCCAAACCCTGCCATCACCAATTTCAATCCAGCCAGTTCTGAATTCTTACAGTGCCGCTTATTGCTGTAACGAGCACTCAAGGCAGGTACTGCACATGAGTTTCTCAGTTAAGTTAACTGTGTTAGGAAGACAAAAAAGGCAGGCTATTTTAATTATTATTATTATTATTATTATTATTATTATTATTATTATTATTATTATTATTATGCATCTGGGATGTTTACCTCTGTATGAGTGATACAGACAGATGAGAGGCATTGGGTAGGATATCTGTGTGTGTGTGTGTGTGTGTGTGTGTGTGTGTGTGTGTGTGTGTGTGTGTGTGTGTGTGTGTGTGTGTGTGTGTGTGTGTGTGTGTGTGTGTGTGTGTGTGTGTGTGCGTGCGTGCATGTGTGCGTGCATACAGTTGTGTGTTGTGGTACTGCTTTAAGTGGCTAGTGAGGGGTAAAAGTCTTAATTAGTCTGGAATCTTGTCTTTGTGAAGAAATGAGAATGCTGGCTTGGGTCATGGTGGTCCATAATCCATAATCAACAAAGTCACTAGAATGTACAGTTAACAGACACAGGTCACATCAAAAGTTGTAGCTTTCTGGTATTGGCAGCCAGCCAGTAAGTGCAATGTTCAACAGATTAAATTTAAACCCCATGAATACTGTATAACAAAGTGGGAGAGTTCAGTCAGAACATGTTGTGTACTGTACATGTATCCAATAAGTTGTAATCCCATCGCCTTAGTGTGTTGACTTATTCCGCCTGATGTTTTTGTTTCACACGCAGAAGAATGAGAGGAAAACCGCCCTGCTCTTTGGCAGCACGCCCTCCAACTAGCTGTAGCGTCTACAGTAACTACCAGAGACCACCCTGAACCAGGAATGGCTCGGCAGCCATGTCTATTTTTACTGTCACGCTCATCCCCAGCCTTCCTTTTCCTTAGGGCAGAGATGACAAACTCAGGCCCGGGGGACAAATCTGGCCCACGGAGTCATTTTATTCAGCCTGCGATATAATTTCAAAGTTGCATTACACTTGGCCCACATACACCATCCATGTTTAGTGTATTAAGAGTTGAGGACAGTGAAACAGCTCACACTCACAGAATATGTGTGCAGGCATATTTGAACTAAGCTATGATTGTGAAAATTAAATATGAGTATTAAATGCATGTGTGCATAATTTTAGTCTGTTTTCTTTGCGACTTCGCTCCAGATTCGCTCCAGACTCACTGCTTGGCTCGCCCCACTCAATATGGCCGCCTTCCTTGGCTGACTGGTGTGAAGGGCGTAGCAGTAGTAGTGGGTGTAGTAGTAATAGAAGTGGTGGAAAGTGGTGGGAATGAGGCTCTTGTGGCTTCTGTTGGGTGTTTTCTAGGTCTGATGTTCTGGAGTCTATTTCCTGTCATTATTATTCGATTTACTAAACAATGTGTCCCATAGGAACTCATTAAGTATGGCTATGTCTTGGACTGATGCAATATACACAGACTATTAACTGGAATGTTAAGCATATAAAGGAAACATTTTCTCTTATTCAATTATAGCAGTAGCCTATTTGCATTGGAATTATGTGGTTATTTCTCAAATTGATTTATTGGGCACAGAAACGCTATTCACTGGAATGGTTTATATTGCAATCATTTGTGAAATTTTAACATTCAAACCATATTAGTAGATTTATCATAGAAAAAATAATTTAGCATGAAAAAGCAGAGAATTTATTATTGTGCATAAGAGTGTGTGTGCAGGCCAATTGACCCCTTTACAAGTTACACCATCACTAGACTACACGCGCATTGTTGACTCAAACACACACACACACACACACACACACACACACACACACACACACACACACACACACACACACACACACACACACACACACACACACACACACACACACACACACACACACACACACACACACACACAGTTCAGACCCTAAAGAGAGAAGACCTGACGTCCTGAAGCGTGTACGCTCGAGATTCTAAAAAGTACACTTGTTACGCTATTCAGAGAAGGAATAGGCTTTTCCAGAGGCATAGGAGATGTTTTTTTGGTTACAAGAAATTACATCTACCAACTGGACTGAGAACACCATCAGGAATGCCTGTGTCTGTGGCGACCACTTCATATCTGAAGTTATCGTGACCATCGATTTTCTTATTTAGAAAAAAAACCCACCTGGCTACTTTCTTTACAAATGTGCGTTACATGGTCAATTCCGCTCCAACAATGCGCGCGCTGCCAGATTTCGTCACATCCGATTTGGTTGCTCTGTCTCAGGGGAGAGCTTTGAGCAATTTCATGTTTGATTGAATATGTAGCAGCAATAACCTTTCATTCCACCAGAGGGCCACTGTCAACCAGTCATGACAGTAACCCCATAGTGGCCAGAAGAGATTGCCACCATACGCAGTGCACAACCCACTGACGTCTACAGTATATTCAGGTCAATGGCACAACCCCTTTCCTCAGTTGGTGATGATGCAAACTTGCTTGGAAATGCACAGAGCTTTCACACAGAGTTGAAAAAAGATCACTTTCTGGATTTCTGAAAAGTAGTTGATGACTCATTCTGTTAAACGGCCAACACCTGCAACTCAGCAGATTTCAGATTTTCTTGTGTAAGTTTTTGAGGAAGTACTTGAATGCTTAAGTGAATAGGCCTAACTTTATCTACACTGGGATTCTACATTAGGGCAACGAACTGGCGAGAGGCAGACAGAATGGATTTGCAGGCTTGTGAGTGTGTGTGTGTTTGTGTTTATGTGTGGTAAATGCCTGCTCCACCCTGATAGGTGAAGTCCCCTCCCCCTCTCACAAACGAGCTACCTGCCTGTGAAAGTATCAGGGGAGTCGACTGAATGAAAGCAGGACACAAACGACGCAGGTCAGCCACAAGAGCAAGACAGGGGACCTCAGGGACCAAGCCAAGCCAACCTGAACTCAGTAGTACCTCATTGAAGACAACACGAGCAGCTAAAGCTGAAACCTAACCAGCTCCATCCAAACCAAGCCAATCCAACTGGCTAGACAGGTTACCTCTCTCAGTGCAGTGAGTGCTCAGTCACTCCTCCCTCCCTCCTTCCCTCCCCCACACTACAACAGCCACCACTCCTGCTGCTGCTACTGCTGTCTTGTACACACAGAGGAAGTAGAAGTGTGGCCGTGTGTGTAAACGAGTGTTACTCGGAGTCTGAGGAGGTGAGAGGGGAAAAGAAGACAAAAACAGTGTAGTGGGAGATAAGAGAGAGGAGTGTAGGCTACCTGAAGACGAGGAGCTGAGAGAGGCAGAGACAGAGACAGAGAGAGGGAACCGCCAAGATGCCAGAGGAGGAGGAGAACCACTACGGGAAACACGGTAAATGCCAACAACACTTACAGGTGTGCTCCTTAGAGTGTGTGTGTGAGAGAGGGAGATAGAAACAGAGAGACAAAGTTAAAAGAGTAGCAAAAAGAGTGAACGAATGAAAGGAGGACAGAGAGAGAGAGAGAGAGAGAGAGAGAGAGAGAGAGAGAAAGAGAAAGAGAGAGAAAGAGAAAGAGAGAGTTTCTCATACCACAGGTGTTTGGAAGAGCCTCGAGCCTCGAGCTGGACAGGAGGGAGGGAGCGTGTGACAGATATGAAGTGTTTTTTTTTTGTTTTTTTTACTACTTTGTGGGTTACTCAGCTGTGCTGTTTCCCCTCTGAAACTTTAGAGGTAACTGGTGAGCAGTACAGGACTGGAGTTCAGTGAAACCGGCCAAGGTGGTGCTAGCCATGGGTAGAGAGAGTCTGTGCCTTGATGGAAAAAAACACAATCCAGTGGTGCTGCCATTGTTTGCCTGTTTGTGTTGGCTGGAATTGAAGCCAGAGAGGTGGTGCAGAGAGGTCAAGGCATGTTTGTTTGGTAGCAATTTACCGTCTTATTGATTTTTCCATTTGTACGTCTTGGTAGGAGCTTTACTTCTGTTTGTTTGTTTGTCTTTCGTGGCTTTTTTGGTTTGACCCGCTTTTCCGTCCTAGCAAGCACTCTAAATTCTCGACATACATGCCCCCCCCCCCCCCTCTCTCTCTCTCTCTCTCTCTGTCTCTCTGTCTCTGTCTGTCTCTCTCTTTCTCTCTCTCTGTCTGTGTGTCTCTCTGTCTGTCTGTCTTTCTCTCTCTCTCTCTCTCTCTCTCTCTCTCTCTCTCTGACACACACATCCACACCCATACACATTCTCACTTTCTGGTGTGAACGCTGGCTGCTGCTTGGTTAAGAAGGTGTCCTGGCGTTCACAGCAGGCCTTGTGTTGTGGCACCCTTGTGGTGTGCAGTAGGCTGCAATAGACATGTGTGTTTGTAGAGGAGCCTGCCTGCCTGCTGTGTCCTCAGACTTGCAAGAGAAACTGAGCAGCATTACCTAAACGGCAGGGCCAGTAGAGTAGCCCTACATGTATTATTGATTCTGGGTCATCCTCAGAGGCCGAAGATCACACACACACACACACACACACACACACACACACACACACACACACACACACACACACATATAACGTACGGATCAGTGTCTGCCGTGGTGATGGCGGTGGCATGAGAGAGACTGGGCTGTTTACTGTCAATATTTAGCTGTGGAGAGCTTAGCGACACGTATTGTGTGTGTGTGTGTGTGTGTGTGTGTGTGTGTGTGTGTGTGTGTGTGTGTGTGTGTGTGTGTGTGTGTGTGTGTGTGTGTGTGTGTGTGTGTGTGTGTGTGTGTGTGTGTGTGTGTGTGTGTGTGTGTGTGTGTGTGTGTGTGTGTGTGTGTTTGTGGACATTTGAAGTGAGGTTTAGATTGAAAGAGCCATCTGAATAGGCTATGCAGTAGGTTCAGACTCGGAGTGTGTGTATTTTCTTTGCTTTCTAGACTTTGCAGAATATTCTGCAGAATATTCAGGCAATTTCTAGGGTTTTTGTGTTTTTACTATACACCAATACTACCCACGTTCGTTTGTTGACGGTAGCATTGAACTTGTCATCTGTGAGTGCTCTTTTTGTTTAGTTTAATCAAAAGCGTCTTCGGAATATAACCCGGTGTGTATGTGTAACCCTCAAAGGCACCGTTGTGCAGCTTTTTGAAAGAAAAACTAAGTGTTTGATGTAGTGCTGACTGTCGGGCCTCATCTACTGCATATTGTTCAAGTTGCTCTTGAAATGTATTTGCTCTCTTTTGAACTGTGTCTGTTTCAACTTGCTCCCCGCTTTTGAGGAAAGAGTGCATTTTGAGTGCTGTCACCTTTAGTTGGAGTTATTCTGGGTCGCAACTCAAGCCCTCCGTTATCAAAGCTTTCATTTGACCTTTTATCAACCTGCCTTGTGGCTCATTTTTATCTAGTGTGTGTTTTTTTCCAGTCAAATTCTTGTATCTCTCTTAACCTCAACTAACAAACCAGCCATTTCTCCCTTTGGAATTGTTTGTGGATGTCACCACGTCTCATTCCGATTGTAATTATCTCAACTCTTTATCTTCACTTTCCTTGCTTGCCTTTGCTACTTTCTCTTAGCTTTTGTTTGTCTCAGGCATTATATTTTAAATGTGAAACATTGTTTGACTGACTTTCAAAACAGTAACACTCGTTATTATATCCAAGTAAGGTCATAGGAATAGGAGCAGCATGCCCCACTTAGACGGCTTCAATTTCCTTTTAATAGTCCTGGACAAACATCAAAATACACAGACGAATGCACTGAGAACAAGAACTGAGAATAAGTTGCCTCTGAAAGAAGCTTTGTAAAAGGAAAGGGCAGCCAGCTCGATTTAAGTTATCACATCAGCCGTGATGAAGTTAAGTACATCATGAACCGTTACCAGTATCATGTCAGTGAATTGCTACCACAAAACTACTGCATGAGATATTACACAGGCGTGTGAAGCCTTTGATAGGCATTGCTCCTTGTAGTAAATCAAAGAGGCTGGCATTAAAATTAAGAGCAAAAGACCCATGAAGACCATCTTCACACAAGAGAGAAAGACAGAGAGAAGAAAGTGAGCGAAAGAAAGCAGGCAGGCACCGACATATGAGCATCACAAAGAGCAGAAAGATTTGGACTAGCAATGCAGGGCCTCGAACATGCACAAGGAGTTGTACATGACAGTACAGCACTATGATCGATTGTTATTTACACCCCTAATGAGGGACATTGGATGACACTTGTTGAGGGCTTGTTGATGCTGCGCATGCCTGCAGTTACCAAGTTGTGAAGGCCTAGCAATCTCTGACATACAGCGAGAAGGTCCCTTTTGTGAAATTATCGCAGGACAGAGAGATGCAGGACCCCGATGCGAAGCGGATGGGTCTACTTGATCTCTCTGAAGTCATGAGTCTGAGTCTTGGCCATGTAAATCCAAGCCATGTAATTTCCACACACAGTCGATTCCTTCGTGTCAAGATCTCCTAGAATCCTAGATCAAATGCTGTAATATGGTCATCTTCTCTACAAATCAAAAAACGTGTTACTAGATTTGCCAATGGTTACCAGTGGTTGCTCCTACAGTAGCTTCCCCTGCTGTAGATGTATGAGGGAGGCTATGGAAGATGAGTGGGCAGTGTTTTTGTTGGTCTCTGGGTTCGTCCTCAGTACAGGCGTTGTGTCAGCAGTTAGGGGAAATCTGCTTTGGTGCTGTCAGGCGTGATGGGAATCTGAGGCGGGAATTGGGCGGAAGAGAGAGAGAGAGGGAGAGAGAGATGGAGGAGTGAGAGAGAGGGAGGGAGTGAGAGAGAGGGTTCTCTCCAATATGCGGACTCCCGTCCTCAGCTTGTGGCCTCGCCTTTCACTGATGCCCCGCCTCCATGGAACAAACAATAAAGTGTCCCTGCCGTCAGCTTGGCCACAACAACTTTTGGGGGACTGTTTTTATTCACCATCCCCATTGCAAACGAGAAAATGACATTAGAATTACGCTTTTGGGAGACATTGAAATACACTTCTGTCGTCCGTGACGTCATCACAAGGTCACAAGCGTGCGAGGGAGGACGAGAGTTAGGATATTAGAAAGGACCCAGAGAGGGAGTAATGGAGGGAGGGAGGGAGGGAGGGAGAGAGAGAGGGAGGGTCAGAGGAGGCCCCTTGTGAATCACTAGGGAGGCATGTAGTGGGTTGCCAGGCGTGTCTGCTGCTCGCTGGAGGGAAGAGGAGTCGCATTACACTGCCGGCTCTTTGGGAATGCCAGACATCACATTTTACAATGGAGACCCACATGACATGATCCCCCTTGGCAAGGGCTGTAACGCATGCACGCGCACACACACACACACACACACACACACACACAGAGCAATAACATTCCTAATATCTCTCTAGTGCAATTCTACATTATTATAATTATACAATTATATACTGTGTATTGTAATTTTACAGTGTCCTTGGACAGCTTAAAATGGTCTTTGAATCTTATTATGATGATGGCAATGGCTATCATTATTATTATCATTATGGCCAAGTAAAAGTGATATTGGTCCATGGTCCACAGCGGTCAAAATTATCATGATATAATTGAATATGTTTACTGTAGATCTAATGGTGTCCCCAGGGTTACACCGAGTGATCAGGTCTTGTATTCATGGACTCCCTCAATATCTACACTATGTGCTACGTTCATTTTCCACACAGTTGAAACATGTTGTTCCGCAAGATAAATTATCCTTATATGCAGCCATTGTACCTTTCATATCATTTAATTTCGTAGTATGCTGTGGTTGAGGAGCTACTTAAAATAACCTTAAAATGCCTATTCTGTGTCCCCACCATTACCTGCGGTCGTTACGGAGGCCATCAATGGCAATGAGCTGTTGGATTATCTTTGTTCTCCATGATGACTAAAGTCTAATGTACAGTCGTTCTACTTCAGTATTGCACACCACCAATTCACACCCCTACCATCAGGAAGAAGATACCCAAGGCAATATCCCATCCCGTGCAATACCACATGCTTTAGAAATAGCACTACCTACCCACCAGGCTTGTACGAAATTCCGAATGGAAAGAATTTCAATTCAAAGTAATGCCATAATACGAACACTGGGTGGTGGTGTTCTATGTACTTTCAATGGGTGGTGAAGATTAAATTCAAACAAATTCAAGGTGATGGCATCATCTAGTGTTCGTATTATGGCATTATTTTGAATTGAAATTCTTTCCATTCGGAATTTCGTACAAGCCTGCTACCCACAAGCCATCCGCCACTTGAATAATGAACTAGCACTTAACATTCCACTACCTGGCCTTCCTACGTACCTCTCTTGCTTACTTTGCACAGTGTAACTGTTTTGTGTTTTCTAGATGTATTGTTGAATGTGTGAGCTCACCAAAGTACATTCCTAGAAACTGTATTTTTGATGCGGTTGATATGGCTAGTAAACTTGAAACTTGAACTTATTGTAGCTCGGTAATATCTTGGTTAGTTAATGAAAGTTGCCTGTACTTGTGTCTGCAGGCGAACCCAGGAAGTATGACCCCACCTTCAAAGGACCCATCCACAACAGGTAAAGCACAACTGACACGATAAATAAAACACCTCACTAGAGTACACTACATAAATATGCAATATACACAACAGGTAAAGCACACCTGACACTACCTTACATAATATGCAACATGTTAGAGGTATTTCTCTTATCCATTATAGGTATTGACCACCACCCCTTTTTCTCTTCTCTCTCTTTCTTCTGAATCTTAATCTTTGACTCTCTCTCTGTCTTTCTCATACTCTCTCTCTCTCTCTCTCTCTCTCTCTCTCTCTCTCTCTCTCTCTCTCTCTCTCTCTCTCTCTCTCTCTCTGTCTTTCTCTCTCTCTCTCTCTCTCTCTCTCTCTCTCTCTCTCTCTCTCTCTCTCTCCAATGGCAGGAGTTGTACGGATGTGGTGTGCTGCATCCTCTTCATTCTGGCTGTGCTGGGCTACTTTGCCGTGGGCATCCTGGGTGAGTGAGTGAGACCCTGCTGAGGTGCCAGTGACGTGACCTATATGCAAATGCTACTGACAAGGGACGAAATATGTGCAAAGAACTAAAACTTCAGTTGTTGAATATAACAACTGAGCAATTGTGCCTCTGGCCAGTCAAAAGCATTTCTGTAGTCAAAGGCCATGCTATCAGGTGTGTGTGTGTGTGTGTGTGTGTGTGTGTGTGCGTGTGCGTGTGCGTGCGTGTGTTGTTTTTGCATGTGTGGAACACTGATAAGCCCAACCCATTTGCTAGCACTCTGTGTCTGTCATGTTTTGTGTGTGTTCCTGGACTTTGATGCTGTGCCAGGATAGTGGCCAGTCACGTACAGTGGCCCGTAAGGAATCTGAATGTTGAGCACAGTCAGTGAAGTTGCGACCCATTCCAATGGTTTAGCAGTTTATCGTGAGGTCGCTTAGACATGCTAGGTCAAACTGCTATATCATTTGGCTAGTCAAAATGTGGATATACTTTATATGCACCGCACAAAATGTACAGTAGGTAGCCGCTGTGTAAAATGAAATGTATAATGAATAGGGATGCAAATTATGGATGAATTCTCTTAATTGTTAATCGATAGACTTACAATTATTTTCTAAGCAGTATTTTTTTCTCCCTCTCAGTGTTTCCAAAAAAAAAACCTGATTAAATCTAAAAATTCAAGTTGAAAAATGAGACCAAATGCTAAATTTCCCTGTAAACATTTCTTTTCATATTATTAAGTCCAAAGGGTTATAGAAACGCTCCCTCTCTTCACACTCCTCCACACACACTTACTGTAGTCTTGCTCATTTCACCTGGGTCTCTCGCCAGTCGAGTTGGTGATTAATATTTTAACTAAAATGGATTAATTGTTGACATCCCTAATCACTGTATAACTGTGTTGCATGTTTTCTTCCCTCAGCATGGTCCCAGGGAGACCCTCGCAAGGTGATCTACCCCACAGACAGCAGGGGCCAGTTCTGCGGACAGGCTGGCACCAAACTGGAGTAAGTGCCTCAGGTTATATGGCATGCTGAAGCACACTTTGCGGCTAGCTTGCGATTGTGTCCCTCTTCCAGGAATGTTAGCCCATTTTCATGATAATTTTGGAAGCTAATATTTGACACTTCTTTTGCAAAGATTTTATATTATGAAATATTTTTGCCATTATTTGTAAATAGTTTGTACAGTGAAGCAGAAGGTGCATCTCAGTCTCAACCTCACCAGTCATACAGTGACCGCTGATCCCTCCGCACTCTATACAATAGCCCAGTGGTGGCTCTGTGCTGTAGTGCTTTGGAAATACAACACATTGCCACACCCTGGGCTGGAGTGCAGCTGAGTAATCATTGTGATATTCTGAGCTATTCTCTCTTTCGCTCGCTCTTAACTCATGTGCTCTCCGCTTGTAACAGGAAGAGGACCAAGCTGTTCTACTTCAACATCATGAAGTGTGCCAATCCCATGGTGCTCTTGGAGTTCCAGTGCCCCACCACTCAGGTCGCTGTTCTGACACCCCATAGCCTCCTCTTTTACACACACACACACACACACACACACACACACACACACACACACACACACACACACACACACACACACACACACACACACACACACACACATACACCCCCACATACACAGACATACAAGCATGAATATACATGTGCCTACACATACATACAGCACAGTGCAGTATACAAACACACCCACATACAGTATTCATTACATATTGATGTAATTTTGCCATTGGTCTGTGTACTAATCATTTGGTTTGTTTTGTCTCTCATCAGCTGTGTGTGGAGAAATGTCCGAAAAAATTCCTGACCTTGGTGAAGGCCAAATTAATCCCATCAGACTGGTCCTACTACAAGGACTTCTGTAAGGAATCAGACAAGATAGATTCAATGGTGAGTGTAGCCACTGTTGTCAGTGCTGTCTGTTTGTGTGTCTCTGCATGTGTGCATACGTCTGTCTGTCTGTCTGTGTGTGATTGAGAGTGAGAGAAATTTAAAGACACAGAAAGGATCTGTAAAGTTGGTTTTTTAATTTATTTTTTTAGACAGCACCGCAGATACTGAAAGAAGGCCTGTGTCCTGCTATGCTTCTGCCCAGCAAGTCATGTAAGTCTCACGTCCAGGATACCCATACGTTTCACATACAGCATACAAATCTGCTTGCCATCCTAATAGAATGAGTCAAAGAACACACATTTTGTCCATATGGGCTCAAGGTGCATTAAGGTCCTACATAAGCTTTATCCAACATGTATTATGCTCTTAATTTGACTGAGAAAATAAACATAGTATCATTAACAAATAGCAATAGTAATCATTCCAAGTTTTTTTGTAATCCCTAGGTATGTCTAAATGACATTTTAGAAATCTACAGATTTATGTTTAGTGGAACATACTTTTTTTCAAGGTCAAAGTTGGAGATTTCCCATTCATTTTTCCACTACATATCAATTCGTAGATTTTTAATATGTGATGCAAGGGGGTTTAAGGATCACTTCAAAGTAGGAACCATTACTATTGCAATTTGTCCTGGGTTTTGACCTTTTTATAGCTAGATTGACTGGCCTAATAGGTCAGATAAAATACATTTCTGTCAGGTCCATTACAGTCAAGAGACAAAAATTCTGAGTGTAATTTGGTGGTATGACTTTGTTCAGAGGAGTCCCCTGATACCATTTCATCATGATGTTCTCCAAACACAAGTGTGTACAGTGTATGGGTATGTGTATGTTCAATGCTGTCATGGTAAATTCTTTAAGGGGGCTCTGAGTCTGGATTGTGGGATGCTGTACCACCTGCTATCCTCTGTAACTTTCACAACTCGTTTAGTGAATCAAAACTATGTGTGCAGAAAACGAAGGTTATGTATATAACCACGGTTCTATGAGTTCCGGATGACCGCCAGAGGCGGTGCTTACAGCACATGGATATCCATGCACGTCAGTGCAGGTCGAGTACTTAGTAACAACAAATTCACTTGTGACCTGGGTGACGTCACCCGGTGACCCCGGGATCGGGGTCAAAAGAGCAACGCACCCAGGAAATGTCCTCTTGGCAAAATTTCTCGTGTACACTCCGAGTGACAGCCAAGCTCTGGCGGTCATCCGGAACTCATAGAACCGTGGTTATATACATAACCTTCGTTCTATATCGTTCCTCCTGACCGCCAGAGGCGGTGCTTACAGCACATGGATGACCAATACCAACAAAGTCATGAGGAGTGCCTAACCGTCGTCAGTGCTACTGAGACGGACTTGAAGCCACCGCAGTCGCCACAGGATAATGAGGGACGACATCAAGACAATAAAACCTGGTGAAGGCGCAGCCGGATGCCCAGGAGGCCGCGCCGCATACGCCTCCACACGTACCATAGGCCACATGCGAGCCAGTGCAACCTGGTCTAAAGGGCCCACGGGCTGCCAAAGTGAGAACCACAGGGGCAGCGCCAACCTGGCGGGGAAGCAAAAGGTTCATCCGCACCACCCTGTAGCCGTACCAGACGGCCCGGTACCACCTCCGGGTCCAGCCGCCATGGATGAGGCGGAACACAGGAAAAGAAGGTCAGCAACAGAGTCCTGTACGATGTTCGCAAGTGTACACCATGACCGAGGCGAGTGTCACTACCACGGACAAAGGCAGAGTAAGCAGCTGGAGACAATGCAGAACAGTCTGCGGCATTGGGACATGGCGGAGGCAAGACCATGTACCCATACCTCAAGAGGCCACAGCAAGCGGAGGCCGAGGGAAACGACGCAGGATGCCGGGGTCGGCACACACACACACCAACACCCGGAAGGAGTATAGCGTCAGGAAGGAGCGCGTCCAATGCCGGCACGTAGGATGCCAGCAGCAGGAGACCTCGAGACGGCGGTCCAGGAGGCCGCAAGTCCAGAACGGGGCAAAGCCCGCGCCATGACGGGAACGGCAACTGAAGTGGAATAAAACCACATGTAAGGAACCGCAGCGCCCAGAAGGCTACACCACAGTGCAGCAAGTGGACGGACCAAAAGGGCGTCCAGAGATCGCTGGCAGCAAGCAGAGGGCCTCCCAGCATGGCTCAGACAGGGGTGCTGCGCAAGCCACAGCAATCACCGTGCCATGGTCCGGTTCGGCAAAACCTTGCCCAGTACTCCGGACACATAGGCCTGCAACCAAGAGTCAAAGAGGCAGGCCCGGGCAGGCGGGTCGGTCACAACGGCCCAGGGTGGCCGAGAGACGGCCAACAAGACATGGGGCACCGAGCACCCATGCGTGCCTCACGCAATGTTGCATCACAACTCCCGCAGATGAACACATCCGCGACGTGACATTGCGGCCAGGCCACAATGGCCCAGGGTGGCCGAGAGACGGCCAACAAGACATGGGGCACCGAGCACCCTGGCGTGCCGCACGCAATGTTGCATCACAACTCCCGCAGACGAACACATCCGCGCCGTGACAGTGCGGCCGGGGCAGTGTGCCTCCAGGCTCAAGACCTTGCACGCAATGTTGCATCACAACTCCCGCAGACGAACACATCTGCGACGTGACATTGCAGCCGGGGCAGCGTGCCCCCAGGCTCAATACCTGAACTGGTGAGGCAAGTAGAGCGTCCAGAACCGGGCCAATACCCGGGAAGGAGTCAAGGCCATAGGTGGAGGCCTCCAGTATGCCGGCCAAAGTCTGATCGCCAAACCTGTGCGCAAAGCGCATACGGTCAGCCACATACGTAGACGGTCAGCCACAACACACACAGAGCCCTGTAGGGGGGCGTCGGTACAGAGGGAGAGGGCCGTCCGCCCGACGAAGACAGTCAGGCTCTCCGAAGCCCTGGCAGAGAGTATGCAATCCCCTGGGTAGACACACCAGGAGAGAGGGCAGGGTGGCACGTGCTGCCAAGCAGCAGGTGCAGCCACTGCAATAGAAATGTGCAACAGGCCAGGTGGGAATGGCAACAAGCCAGGCCCAGAGAAGGCACGAGACGACACAGGGCGCACTCGCCCGCGATAAGCGAACCATCATGCCCCTGCAGCCGATAGCAAAACATGGGGCCTAACCATCCATACACCGTAGTAGCAGCCGTAGGGGCGCAGTCACCCACCGGCGCTTGGAAACAGCGAGGAGAGATCACCCACGAGGCGAGCTTAGCGAGACGACGAGGAACAGTCGTCAGAAAAAGGCAAAACATGCAGCAGGGCCGCCCACGTACAGCAACAGAAGCTGTAGTGGCACCATCATCACCCCTGGGGAAAGCGATCCCATGAAACAGGGAAACATGTAAGGCAACAGAATATGGAGCGGGACCACTCCCACATACATGCCGTAGCCGCAGTGGTGTAGGCACCAAGGGCACCCCCCAGCGAGGCCATGGCGAAGTCACCAAGGGCCTACGGAGGACAACAAGCAGCAGGCTGAAGACAAAGAAAGCAGACAACTGCTTCGGGGCAGGAACGCTCACAAACAGTGGCATCAGCCACAGTGGACCTCCAGAGGGCCAAGGGGCGAAACGGCCAAAGGCCCTGCAAGGTCCGAAGGACGATGCGCCAGCCATAGGGCAGTGGGCAAAAGCGGACAATAGGAGGCAGAGCGGAATCACTCGCATACAGCAGCCGCAGCCGAAGTGGCGAGGGCACCAACGGCAACCACAATCAGCCCACGGTGAAGCCGCACACGGCCAAACGGGCCCCAGAGGATGACGCATAACAGTCCAATGATAATGCAGACGAGCAGAAAACAGGGCATGGAGCGGAACCACTCACACACAGCAGCAGCAGCCGTAGAGGCGTAGACACCAACGGCACACTCAAGGAGCCGACAGGCGGGACCGCCCACGGCCAACATGGTAAAGAGTAGCGAGCTACACAGCATGATCTGGAGCGAAGTCACTCCAACAGCGGCAGCAGCCATGACGGCGCGGGTGCCCTGGTGTGCTCAAGAAGCCAACGGGCGAAACCGGCCACTGCCAACCAAAGCCTGGATAACGACTCGTATCAGTCGCAAGGCGATGAATAAAAGGAAGCCAGGCCGCAGGACAGGGAGCAGGACCACTCACTGCAATGCAATCATGCAAACCATGCACATTCGATACCATCACAAAGGTACCAAGGCCCACACATCAGCCTGCAGCAGCCGTCAAGGCGTAAGCGCCGGTGGCATCATCAAGAGGCCCACAGGCGAAACCACCAGCGGCCAAACACCCAGGAGGACGACACTAAACAGTCGTAGGACAGAGATAACAGTAGCCAGAGCGAGATCACTCATGCACAGGACCACCACAACGTACCGTAGCTGCACAAGTGGCGACGGCATCAAGTAGCCTACAGGCGGAAACGCCCACAGCCAGAATGACACAGAAGGACGGTGGACAACAGCCGTAAGACAACGGAGAGAGGTAGGGAACAGCGGACGAGCGGGAACACTCACGCCGTACAGCCACGCAAGGGCGCAAATTGTGCAAGCATGTAGTGCCACTGTGTAACCCATGCGCACAGAAGAACGGCAGGATGTCTGGACCCCATCAACACACCATAGCAGGCGCAGTAGCGCATGCGTCGACGGTAGTGGAGCAGCCTACAGGGCGGAAAACACCCATGGCCAGAAAACAACTCAGGGAGGCCACGTGCAAAGGTCTGAAGATCCCGGAGGAGTGTTCAGAACAGAAGGCGTGACTGAACCATCCACATAAAACAGAAATAGCCGCAGTGGTGGGAGCACCAGCGGGATTCACAAGTAGTTCTAGCCTCAGGCGAGATCACCCATGGCCACACAAACCCAAAGGGGCGTTGTGGAGCAGACCTCAGACGATGAACAAAGTTGAACACATCGGACAGGGTGTAATCATGCACACACGGTAGAAGCAGCCCTCGTGGCGGAAACGCCATCGGCATGCACAAGTAGTCCCAGCCCCAGGCGAGATCACCCATGGCCAAACAAAACAGTCACCAGACTGGGAACAGAGGTAACGCAGCAGCGCTGTACCAGGTACATCCTGAAACAGGGCATACCGCCGGTATCGGCGGCAGGCAACCGGCATGGCGGCAACAGAAACCGGCGACGTCGCCGGCATGCGGTGTGCAAGCGAGAACACTGCCACCCTGTGCCCTCCGAGCAGGAGGCTAGAGGAGGGGAGGTAGAACGTCCAACACTCCAAACAGCCAACACCACGTCCACCCTGCGGCGCGCGTCAGGCGGAGGGCCCACACATGATCCAGCAACATGCAGGCCGCACAGGCCAAGCAGGTTAAACCCCGCCACAGGCGTTCCCAGGAAGGAGGGGCACTCGTGAGGGTCGACATCCGTCCCCAGGACCACCCAGCAGTCGGCGCAGCAGTGGGAAAAAAACCCAACATGGAAGTCGGTAGGCAGCCGAGGACACTGGGCTGACAAGCAAACAATGCAACATACACACTAGGGCGAGGGCACCCCAACGGAAGTCAATAAGTAAGCCAGCAGGGAGGCGAGGACACCAGGCAGGCGAGCAAACACTGAGAAAAAAACACATAGAAGGGGCGAGAGCACCCCAACGGCAGGCAAAACACATGCGTACAAAAGCATACAATGCAAAATATACACCAGGGGTGAGGGCATCCCAATGGTGGTCAGTAAGGAAGTCAGCAGGTAGGCGAGGACACCGCACTGACAAGTAAGCACTGAAAATACACAACCCAGGGAGCGAGGGCACCCCAATGGCAGCCAAAACATATGCGTGTAAGCACACAACGCAAAATATACACCAGGGGCGAGGGCATCCCGATGGCGGACAGTAAGGAAGTCAGCAGGTAGGCGAGGACACCGCGCTGACAAGTAAGCACTGCAAATGTAATGTAATGAAATGCAATGTAATGTAATGTAAGCACTGCAAAGACACAACCCAGGGGGCGAGGGCACCCCAATGGCGGTCAATAATGAAGTCAGCAGTGAGGTGAAGACACCAAGCTGACAAGCAAGCAATGACACAAACTGCACATTGCAGTTGGCACTGGGCAGGCGCTGTCCAACCAAAGCGACTCACAGTAGGGAACATAACCACAGCCAACATCACTAGGCTGCAAGAAATGCACAGCAATACAAGTGCATGGCAAATACACATCACAGGGGCGGAGGCACCCCAACGAGGAGACAAGCAAACAAACGACCAGGCGACAACTGAGTGATTACACAGGCAGTTGGCAGAATACAATAATACCATAATACTACACATGGTAACAGAATAATAGAACGGTGCGTGGCCCAGTAGGGAGAACACTAGCGTCAAGTGCAGACTAACCATGTAAACGATGGAGCTGGCAAGTAGCGGTGCGAGGGCCCTTTGGCGAGAACACCGGGGCAATGCAAATTGTAGATGAACCACCGCCACGCAGACAAGGAAGCCGTAATGTCAAGCGAGCACGTAAGTAACGGCAACTAGAACTTAACAGAACGCGCCAACGCAAGCCAGCCCGTGGACAGGCACAGGCTGAAGGCGCAAGTACACTAGCGTATTACCAATAAGTTAGCAACGTTGCAACAGTTTAAATAGTTGAGAAAGGATCGAACTATAAACTGAGGAGTCGTCGTGCGCCATAACCGCTTATCAAACAAAACCAGCGGGGGAACACTGGAAACAAAGCGAGAATCAATGAAATCTGAATTAAGCAAACGATAGCGGCGCACCAACACCACGCAAACGCCATGGTCTAACAAGCAGTTCAGTCAGCCAACAGAGAGGCGACGTTAACCACAACCGCTTACCAAACAAAACAGCGGCGGGAAACACCGCTGGAAAGTTGGAACCAAGCGGCGACAGAAATAAGATATTAACAACACGGCTTACCTCCAAATGAAATGCCGGTGGAAGCCATCAGCGGCGTGAACACCGCGTCGGGGCGAGGGATACAACAGGTAGCTTAGCCCAACCGAGCGAGGACACTCGGCAATGAGGCAACGCATTACCTCTACGCAAACATGGGATATCTGAGGAAAACGAAGGGGACCAAAGCGCAGTTTCTTGGGGGATGTAAAAACACAGCCCCAATCCCGAGGGTAACGAAACCGACAGGCGCTAGTCCAAAATCCAGTAATGTTACATTTCACAGCACTCGCGACCTGCGATGATACGCGAGAAATGAAAAGAGGACATTTCCTGGGTGCGTTGCTCTTTTGACCCCGATCCCGGGGTCACCGGGTGACGTCACCCAGGTCACAAGTGAATTTGTTGTTACTAAGTACTCGACCTGCACTGACGTGCATGGATATCCATGTGCTGTAAGCACCGCCTCTGGCGGTCAGGAGGAACGATATAGAACCACACTTGCAATAGCTTCCCAGCCCCGTCTCGCAAAGCCTCAAGAATCGAGAAATTACAGTACACATTACAGACACACACTTGAACAAGAGTGTGGATTTTCAGAAATGTACTTCCAAGGAAAGGAAGTTCCATTAGAACCAATATTACATCGATATGAGCTATCCATCCACCAGAGCTACCAAGCCATTACAGTGCACTAGAATAGCACCTCCAGGGGTTAGGATGGAGGGGTTGGGTTGAGGCTCATGGATACAATGATACAAGGTATTAATTGTCCTCATGAACTCAAGAATTGATGAGTAATGAAATGTTTTTTTTGCTCAGAAAGTCCCACCAAGGAAAAAGAAAAAAGTAGAAGTTAAAGTTTCAAAAGTAAAAAATAAACTAAAAAGCCAGATTGAACAATTGGTAGCTACAGTAAGCTTGACTAAGCAGCCCATATCAACAGAGCACCAGCCGACAAATGGTTGAAGGTTTTGCTTGATGTGGCTCTAATCCACTTGTCCTCTGTTTAGTCACCCGCAGGTGCTTCCCCGCTCTCAGCCGGAAGGGAAAGGATGTGCTCGTGGGTAACCAGACGCAGTTCAACGATGGCACGAGTGACCGTCCAGCCGCGGACCTCATCGACGGTGTCAAGTAAGTGGGGCACCCTTCCCAGTGACCTTTAGGCATCTCCGGTGATCCTGACGTATACAGGCCTCTCTAGAGAGGGGAAAAGTATTGTTTTCTGTTTGTTTGTTTGTTTGTTTGTTTGTATGTTTGTTTCTCTGTCTATCTGTTTGTTTGCCACACCACATTACAATCTCCTGACTGGATTTGCACATCATTTTCAGAAAAATGGGTCCAGGTCAAAGGTCAAAGTCTGACAAAGGTCAAACCAATGGCCAAATTGTCTGCTTGGTTGCTGTGTTTATTGTGCACTCCATTTCTTATTTTTATTTGATGATGAACCTCTGCTTGTGATGGTCAACAGGAATGCCTCTGTGGTGATTGAGGCGCGACAGGTAGCCATGAAGATCTTTGAGGACTACACCCAGTCTTGGTACTGGATCCTCATGTGAGTCGCATTTCGCCCACTTTTTCACCAAGTTAACGATGTAGCAACACATAACTGTGCCCTTATGTGGCCTTTCTTATATAGGATGTCTTATTCCTTGTTTTGACAACCACCGCTCTAAATTAACTTTTTTTATCACCAGCCAAAATGTCTCGTAGATGTTAATCTTACTAGCCAAACACACACTCACTAATGGGTCAAAGTGGCTAGTAAGTTGGTATTTTCTACCTGCCCAACTGAAATTTCACCATTTGGCCGGTTGGCTGGTGTTAATTCAGAGCCCTGCTGCCAACTAATTGTTGCTTGATTATGACCTCTCTTCTCAATTAATTGCATGTATCATTTAGTAGGGAATTCCATAGTCACATACATAGCTCCAATTAGAAATGTAATGCCATTTGAATGTGAATGAATGCAAGAATATTCAACAATAGGGCTGGGTATCGCAGCCATGTTCCTGTATCGATTCGATTTCGATTCTTAGGGCTTTGAATCGATTAATCACGATTCAATTCGATTCCATTCGATTAATTCCGAATCGATTCAATCCGTTCCCTTCTTGGTGCCAGGATTTCCCCCAAAAGATGCTGTTGCCTATTTTATATAAAAATGTCAAAAGGCTGTGGCTGGACAGTGTCAACAGATTGCTATTTTGTAATAAGTAGGCCTAGGCCTAATTGACTAATACCTACTGGGTATTTTCCATAGACCTAAATTGAACAAAAAGAACCAAAAAATCGATTTTGTGCCCTGTGAATCGATTATGTGAATTTCGATTCGATTCGATCGATTATCGATTAACTCGATTATTTTACCCAGCCCTATTCAACAATTCTGTACACACAAAAATAGTCAATATTTGCACCATCACATATGTAACATAATATATCTTGATCCTTGACATCTATATCATTTCAATCACCCTCACTGTGTCTCAGTCGATCAATCGATCAATCGATCAATCAATCAATCAATCAATCAATCAATCAATCAATCAATCAATCAATCAATCAATCAATCAATCAATCAATCAGCCCCTAAGGCAGCCATGGTCTAATGCAGTGGTTCTTAACCTGGGGTGCGGGCACCCCCGGGGGGTGCGCCAGAGATTTCAGGGGGTGCGCAGAATTTTGTTTGTGTTGAGGTTGTGACCAAAATTATGCATACAAACATTGTAGTCAAATTAAGACCAAATTATAACATGTTATGGTCTCCATTTTAAGTCATTAAGGCAATGGTTCTCAAACTTTTGCCATCATTCCCGCCTTCGGAGGGTCTGGATGCTTCCGAGCCCCCCCCAAGCAATAGCAGTACTCGCGCAGACTGATTTTACTGTCGCTGCGCTGCGCAGAACCAAAGGAAAGGTGACTATTGAGATAAAACAAAGAGGGACGTGTGTTAATTTCCTATGCTATTCAAATTCATGATAATTTATATAATGTTGGCTATAACGTTGAAATGTATTGATTATTGGAGAGACAGGAAATCATTTTCTTGGGTGGGGGAAACCAAAATCAGATGTCACACGCCCCCCCTGCAATGCCTCCGCGCCCCCCCAGGGGGGCTTGCGCCCCACTTTGAGAAACACTGCATTAAGGTATTGATTAATGTCTCAAGCAAAAAAGGTTAAGAACCACTGGTCTAATGGTTAGGCTGTTGGACTGTATTTCATAGGGTTGCTGGGCTAATACCCACCCTTACGAATCCCTTCCTCCCTCCATGGCTGGAGTGCCCTTGAGCAAGGCACCTATCCCCACACTGCTCCAGCAACTGTAACCAATACCCTGTAATATCTGTAAGTTGCTTTGGATAAAAGCATCAGCTAAGTGTAATGTAATGTAATGTAATGTAATGTAATGTAATGTAATGTAATGTAATCCATCTGCCCCTCAGAGCTCTGGTGCTGGCCATGCTCCTCAGCCTGGTCTTCATCGTGCTGATGCGTTTCCTGGGCGGCATCATGGTGTGGGTCATGATCGTTATGGTCATCCTCGTCATCGGATACGGTAGGTTTCCTCATCTCCTCATATTGTGCGTGCCTGTACTTTCACATGTATATGTCTGTGTGTGTCTGCTAGTGCATGGTTATATGTTGACTGTTCACTTTTGGCTTAGCTTGGGCACAATCCCTGGTGTTGAACAAGAAAGTGACTTTTTGTCCTAATGTTTGCACACTTTTCTTTTAAAAGGAGTGTGCAAAACTTTTTCTCAAATATGACTGCTCCCTTTGACCTTGATGTCTGGTATCCCAACCTGGTTCCTTGAGCTGTCTGCTGTGTTCACTCCTGTTGTGCAGGTATCTTCCACTGCTACATGGAGTACGCCTCCCTGAAGGGGGAGCCTGGAGCCAACATCACCCTGCAGGAGCTGGGCCTGCAGATGGACTTCTCTATCTACCTGCAGATCCGACAGACCTGGTTGGCTTTCAGTGAGTGAAGCAGATTGAACTAGCCTGGCTTTGCCACCCGTAAAGCTCCAGTCGGTTTAGACTTCCCTCCACGTTACGTGGAAGATGGTTAATATGGTAGACCAAGATAAATCAAACCACGCCTACACAATGCAAAGGAGTGTGCTCAAGCTCGGTCTCCTAAGGGGGCATTGTCCCCTCCTTGTTCTTCCCTTTCTGTGCCATTTGATGACAGTTTGCATAAGATGTGTGCTACCACCAGCATTAAGGGAACCCCATTTCAACCTCCACTGGTCTCCTAAAGGGGCGTTCACCTGACGTCACATGGATCCCGGAAAAGTACTGGCTTGAATCGCTTCTACCTTACCCACTGTCTCTGGTTACATCTGACAAATTCTCTGGGAGGAGATTGTTGTATTTGCCAGACAACTGACCAATTAGAGAAAACGGGGGAAGGATGAGGGATGGGGCAAACAATGGCACATCACACACTTGCAGATTACAGGTCACAACCAAACACTTATGATTGGGTAGAATCAGACCTCTCCCATCATAATTGTTCCTCAGTTCAGCCATTCCAGACTCTCTGTATAAATCAAATTAGTACATTAGTAAGGGCATGGTAAGACCAGATTTAAGATTGAACTGCTTGCGTTTATGCGCAGTATGATTAAACAAGAAGCCACGAGAGGCCGTGGGTTGTGCTCGATTTACAGCGGGTAAGGGGAGTGGGGCATGACACAAAGCGGAGTGCCGTAAACGTTCCCTTACCCGTTGTAAATGAAGCACATCCCATGAGCTCAAGTGGTTTATTGCTTATCTAACACTGTTACACTTAATCGCTGACCAAATTTCTTTAAAAACGCTTTATAACAATTAATTTGCCCCACGTCGCTCAGTTGACAAGTTGAGGAAGTGATTGGTTAACCTGGCAACCACTACTGGGCGTGCGTGCGTTCGTCGTGCTGCCAGACACACACTTAGCTACAAAAACTAAGCAAGGGCCGATAAACATTGCAGGAATGAAACCTCTTTGCAATCACACTAATACCCAACCCACAGATGGTTATGAGAATATGTTGCAGTTGGGTTGGGGAGTCTGCAAGAAGAGCACATCTTTGCACCAACGTAGATAAGCCGGGTCTATCTTAGACGCACATAGAATCTTCATTTGGAATGGTGTGGGTTTACGCCTGATTTACCACGGTTATCAGCCAATCAGAATCGAGAACGAGACAGCAGAATGTTAGATAATGGGTTTCAAATGAGCTTGCCTTATCTTGCCTTGGGTGTGGAGGTGCTAATATTTTTAGGGGAAAAAAGTAAAATGTATGGGTGTAAGGAAGCGCAACTCACTTTAATGTTAGGGGTTGCTGCTGGGTCTTTTTTAAGCATGTGGTTTACGGCAGGAAGTTGCCCCTCCCAGCTGGGAACCTAAACCAGCACTTTCACCGTAAAGGCAGAGAGGCTGTTTCGTTAGTACGGCTGATCACAGATCACATTAACAAAGAAAAAACATGCACATCGGTCTCAAAAATGGGACCAGGGACCAGCAAAGGCACATGAAAACATAAATGAAGTCCACAACACCAAGCTCCCGTTTCTCTAATTTGACGTATCAGGCAACATGTCCTTCATCAGATCACACCAACAGCCCTAGTGATTGCTCTTCTATCAGTTAGTGTCCGATATTTAGGCATCTGGTGGCCTTGCCATGCTTTCGCTTACACAAGATTGAAGGTTATTTTATTGGTCCAGCAGGAAGGTCATCGTTGTCATTCACACAGCCACCATATAGCACACAACATACAGTATAATACCAACCAAATATACAGCGCTGAGAGTACAGACATCACAGAGACGGTGCATGACGAAAGTGCACACTAAAAATGCATACCTATGTGCATCCCTCCACGTAGGTATGCACTTAAGGTAGGCACTTTATGTAAGAGAAGACATCTTCTTGTATGTCAGCAAGTTAACTGTTTTGTTAATGGTCTGTGAGGCTTTGTGACTGGATTTTGTGGGATAACTACTTTTGGTTCTGTCCATGTTTGCTTTTGTTTTCTTTAATTTGATTGGTTGATTGATGTATCGATTGATTGATTGTTCCAACTACCATGTTCACCATAAACATAATGATATACAGGTTATGTGCAACTTTCTGAGCAATGCTGCCGGGAAACATAATGACTGGCTCAGAGTTTTCTGGAATAAAACCTTGCAAAATGTCATCTTCAACTGCCATTACCCAGAAACATTGCTCATAACGTTGCCATGTCTATCATCACTATAAGGCCCCATGTCATGTCATGTCAAGTCATTGTAGCAGTGATGGCCACGCTCAACTTCTAATGTAAAATAAATAACTTGAGGTGCACTTTAAAAGGACTGCAAACTTAAAATGGAGGAAAAACACACTTACGAGCTGATTCTAATTATTTATCATACCACCATGTCCACAGGCGGCCACGTTTCAGCCTGCTTGTGAACATGGTGGTATATTAAATAGTAATGTAGTGAATCCAAGATTCGGATTTGGACGCATTCGGCCTGGTTGACAGGGTTCAGTTTTGGTGATTGGAGTAGGATTCGGTTTCGGATTTGGACATAATCTTAAGCAGTGGATTCAGTATTTGGCAGAACCTTAAAAATTAGGATTCGGTTACATCCCTTATAATGAATAATGAGACTTGGCTGTGTGAGAGCAGTTTTCTCCATTTAAAAATGTTCTGTCATGTCAGTGCCCCTGCATGCATGCTAACATGAGCGCCCGCATTGTGTGTCTGCTCTGCAGTGATCATCTTGGCCATTCTGGAGGTCATCATCATCCTCCTCCTCATCTTCCTCCGCAACAGGATCCGCATCGCCATCGCACTCATCAAGGAGGCCAGCAAGTAAGTCAGTGCGGCCCTCAATCACCTTGCACCCAGGGCCGGATTAGCGCACAGGCTTGATATGGCTACAGCCGAGGGGCCCCCACCTGCCTGCAGCAACCTGCAGCATTGGGGCCCCAGGCCACCTTAATCCAGCCCTGCCCACACCCCCATATTTCACACCTCACCCCCCAACCACCTCAACCCACTCAAGAGGGTCCCATTGCTCTCATCAAGGAGGCCCGCAGGTCAGTAGTGGGACCCTGCATCACCCCACATCCACACCCAGACCCAGGGTTGGGAGACTAGCCAGGCTAGGTCACTAGCCATGCACCAGACAGTTTCAAACAACCCCAGTGGTAACTATATTTAGTTGGCCTTTGGCAGCTTGTGTAGCGTCCGTACTGTAACCTTTTTGCCATTTGTGTCCTTTCCAGAGCCGTGGCCCACATCATGTCCTCCCTGTTCTACCCTCTGGTGACCTTCTTCCTGTTGACCATTGTCATCGCCTACTGGGCCGTCACCGCTGTGTATCCTTTCACCCAGTGCATTATGGCATCATCAGACCTCCTTATCTCGCACCCTGCAGTCATTTCCTCTTTTCCCCTCCTACTCCTACTTGCTATCAGCACCACTTAGTATTATTATTATCCTGACCTGTCCAGGAAGCTGTTATTGAATAGCTTTGGCCTGTTTTCGGTCCCGATGTGAACTTGTGTTAGAAATGGTATTTCTAGATTTAAGTTGAGGGCGAGGGGTTAAAAGCAGAGGCTAACCTTTAAAAGGGTGGGCATTTGAACATTCTGTAATCTTTTCTACAATAACGAAAGATTCTACTGTAAAATTCAATATTCTATTTTATGGAGTAAAAAGAATCCCTATAACTTTGCCCAAGCATTCCTGTCACACGGGTGTGACAATACAACCTTGAATATGAATATGAAGATGACAACACCTTGAGAATGTTTTCTTGACTAGCCTGTATATTGGTTTCAATGCACTACTGCTGTGGTTGGGCGTAGACTTGAGTTTGAACCAAAGTTGTAGGTTTGGCTCGAAAAGTGGTGGGGACATTTTAATGGCAAATTGTCCTGTTATGCTGTTTTTGCATTATATTTGTGAAACAGTGGTGGGAACAAGCTAGGTTTATCTGAAAAGTGGTATGGACATGTCCCCACCATCCCCCCCTAAAATTACGCCCATGGTTTGAACAAATAATATTTTGATAACCTTGACTCTCATTGAGTGTATGGTGTATAATCAGACATCAAAGAGTGTGCGTTTATAATAGTGAAACTAAACTAGGGGGTGGGAAGGGGGTGAAAACATTCAAACGTGTTACAGTTTTGTCTGTGTGTCTGTCTGCCTGCCTACGCTCCCTTAACTCCCCCTGCTCAGTTTCCTCTCCACCTCTAATGAAGCTGTTTACAAAGTCTACAACGAAACTGCTTGCGAGTTTAGCAGAAACACCTGTACTCCTGAGGCAAGTACACAAACATTCACACATTTGCACACACACACACACACACGCACACACGCACACACGCACACACACACACACACGTACACACACACACACACACACACACACACACACACACACACACACACACACACACACACACACACACACACACACACACACACACACACACACACACACACACACACACAGGGAGAGAGAGAAACAAAATCAAAGTAAATTGAATTCCTGTAGTATTTTGGGTAATTCCTGGGTTTATATGGTCCTCCATCAGGAAATTGATTTTGTGTCGTGTCTGTTCATATTGTGGCTGGCATTACAGTCAGTGTTCATATGGCTACACTCCGCTCCCTGCTCCCCATTCTGCCATGGCAGACACTCAATCTCATCTTGTTCCTGTCGTAGCCAGTCACATTTAACAACATCACTCTCTCTCTCTCTCTCTCTCTCTCTCTCTCTCTCTCTCTCTCTCTCTCTCTCTCTCTCTCTCTCTCTCTCTCTCTCCCTGCAGAACTTCACCACGTCTGAGATTAAGGCAAGGTGCCCCGACTCGGAGTGCCTGTTTGCCTTCTACGGCGGCGAGACGGTGTACCACAAGTACCTCATTGGCCTGCAGTTCTACAACGTCTTCCTGTTCTTCTGGTGTGCCAACTTCGTGACGGCGCTGGGCCAGATGACGTTGGCAGGGGCCTTCGCCTCCTACTACTGGGCCTTTGTCAAGCCAGACGACATGCCCACCTGCCCCATATTCGCCTCCCTCGGCCGCGCACTGAGGTGGGTACCAGAGCTGTATAAAGTAGACGTAGAAGTACTCTTGCAGATGTAATTACAATACAAGTTATATGACATTACATGGTTTAAACATGCGCACACACACACGCACGCACGCACGCACACACGCACGCACGCGCCAATAGTGAAATACAAACACAAAGGACTCATGCATATACCCACAACCACAGGATACAGCCTGCACAGTGTGCACATGCATGAAGCATATTTATTGCAGATGCCTATGCCCTCGTGTGCATTTATGCATTTCATTTGGGATACTATTAATCTGTGTTTATGTGATTTTTTTTTTTGTGGGCATTCATTCATTTCTTGTACTGTACGTGTATTGCTATTGCATTGCATGTGCTATTTCTATACATCTGTATTAACAGGTTTATGGTGTTCTTTTGTCTCTCTTGTTGTCTTGGTGTCTGTGCAGGTATCATACGGGCTCGCTGGCCTTCGGCTCCCTGATCCTCTCCATAGTGCAGATCATCAGAGTGCTGCTGGAGTATCTGGACCACAAGCTCAAAGGTGAGGCCGGGGGTGGGCAAAGCTGCCCTACAAAGCCAAAACACAGTAACTACATGACTTGTCAAAATTGAGTTTAGAATAAAATTGGTCTTCATTACCTTATCGTGTGACAAAGCCTTATGGCCCAAATGTGTCCCGTTTTAGAGATATTGCTATGTCAAATTTGCAAGAACTACAATATCCAAGACGAGCTTTCAAGGCCTTTTTGTCAGTTTCAATGTTGGCATAGTTACTGCAATTTGCCTTTGTAGGGTAGAAATGTACAGTTTGTCTGGGAACTTTTGCCCTTCTCAGTAGTAGTGATGGACAACCTGGATTCATTCATTGCAGTCCAGTGCCGCATATTCCAAATTACCTGGTTTTAGCTGTCCAGTTCAATAAAGTAACTATTCCAAATGATCTGGTTTTAGCTGTGGTTTTAGCTGTGGTTTTAGCTGTCCAGTTCAATAAAGTCACTGCATGTTTGAATGATCACCTGGTTGAACTGGACAGGTAATGTCAGTTCAATTGAAATGTGCAGTACTGAATTCGCCTTTGGCTAAGCCCCGCCCTCTTTAGTTACAGTTGCTAGGTCGGACAGATAAACTTTCAATGCTGAGATATCAACGTGATTTATGCAGTGACTGCAAATCGCAGCAATTATTCACTCCTAATAAATAAAACACGCATTCATAGTATTGTGAATAGGCTATAAGTGTTTATTTTCTGAACGGTCATGCGATGCATCACAGCTATGGGCTCTTCTATGGGTATCGATAGGCATTGTAACCAGCACTATGGTAAGCTGAGCTCGCATCTTTTGAGCCCTGACTCAAACTTGCTAGACGAAAACGAAATCACACAACGTGATGGCTGTGGCCATCTTCAAAGCTACCACGGCAATGTGTAACATTGACGTTTGGCGTTTATATCTTCAGTAGCTTAACAAAATAACGTCCATCAGCTGCTAGACAAAACACTCCAGCCGTGACCGATAGTTAACTTTGCTAGCGGTGTTTCTTCATTAATTAGGTCAGAAATCCAAAACCCTACTCTGAAACAGGTTCGTGGTTTGCTTACAACCTTACTGAAAAGTGACACGAATGAGATGGTGGCATGATCGGAGCACACAAAGTATGTTTTTGATCCGTGTGCTTTCAAGTCGAGTGTGAGGCTGCCGAGACCCTTCAAGGCAGACTATCCAGCTGCTAGTAATAGGCTATTAGTAGGGTTTTAGGTAAAGAGGAAAGGGATTAGTGGTCCTGTTACATCGCGGGGAAACTTGCACCTTTGTCACAAATACCCCAGGCACAATTTCCAATGATATTTTAATAATACGACCGTATCTCGCTAACTACTTGAAAACATGCGATTTCAGCATTGAGTTCAATGGAGCGCTGTCAAAACTGTCCGAGGTTTGTCCGAGGTCGCCCTTTTGCTGCGCTGTGATTGGTCAAAAAGCACTTTAGGGCGGGCCTTAGCCAAAGGTGAATTGTGAACTAATAAACCCAGTTTGCCCTTCAGGGGCGGAGCACTGGTATTGGGACAGGGGGGGCGGGAGATGTGTCAGAGGTGTTGGGCCCACGAAATATCGTAGAATGGGGCCCCTACAAGATGTTTGGCAATCGAAAGCCACTGGCAGGGCCCCCCCCCCAAGTGGCCGGGGGTTCCTGGCCCCTATGCCCCACCCTCTGCGCCGCCCCTGCTGGTCAGCAACCATGAGACATGCCACACAATGTTGTATGGGGGTTTACACACTCTTGAACAAACACATTTATCTACTTGATTGAACAAAAACAGCAACATTTTTGGCTGTCTGGCTGATCACGAGTTATGTGTTAAAGTTTTTTTTATATGGTTCTGTGTTTCCAGGAGCGCAAAACAAATGCACAAAGTTCCTGCTGTGCTGCCTCAAGTGTTGTTTCTGGTGCCTGGAGAAGTTCATCAAGTTCCTCAACAGGAATGCCTACATCATGGTATGTCTCGGAATGAAGCAGGGCATCATGGGAAATGGTCATGTGAATGTCTGATAACTAAAAAACTTCTCAACACAAAACAGCGTCCAGCTGATTTAGTCAAATATGCATTCAAAGGCTTTTATCCCATTTATTGGCCGGTTGAGACATTACGGGTAACATTTGAACATTTAACATTGTAGAATATGGGTAACATTATGACAAACTATTTCCATTATTTTTGAATGTCATCACCATAAGGACTCATTTTTGTTTAATGCAACCTACTATGCAAATACAGCGCGACCTTTAAATTGGTCTATACAGAATTGATATGGAATGGTGCTTAAATTATATGAACAAATTATATGAGCTTGAATTTTTTGAACAAAATGAATGCATACCACAGCGACCAATAAGAAAACAGCATGTTAGTACATGTATACCAGGCCATAACTCAGTAGAGCAATTATTGATATTGCCCCACAGTATTGCTGACTTTTGGTTCTGAAATCTGACCATTAATATACATTTCACCAAAGGCTTATTTACTGATCCTCTGGGTCCTTTTTCTCCCACCAGGTTGCCATATATGGCAAAAACTTTTGCTCCTCCGCCAGAGACGCCTTCTTCCTCCTAATGAGAAACATAATAAGGTGAGGCTGGCTGCCAGGTTCTTGCTGCTAAGCAGGGTGTTGAAGCATCTCTCAGTCTCAGCACCGAGCCAAAATGTTCAATCCCCTGGCTTGAGTCTAGGTAAAACTCATTCCCTCTTTCACTTTGGTTTCTTCACAGGGTGGCGGTCTTGGACAAAGTGACCGATTTCCTGTTGTTCCTGGGGAAGCTGCTTATTGTGGGACTAGTGGGTAAGAACAGCTATCACATTGGTTTTACTGCTATTCCTGACTTGTTGGGTTACTAGTGTATTCTATTGTGCATCTCTGTTGGTTTTTCCTTCCCTCTCTTATCTGCCTGATGTCTGGTGCCAATTGTCTGATTGTATTCAAGAGCATGCTACGTGTTTATGCGTCATGCAATGTTAAATGTGTGTATTTGTATATGTCTACGAGACATCTTAATGTCCTTTCAGGATCAATAAAGCTACTCTACCCTAGGAAAAAAGCTTTACAGTTTGGTTGGCATTGCTTTTCATTCAAATTCCTTTTGGTCTAGGTCGACTTTCATAGTGAAAAATAACATTTTGAGATCTGTTTTTTTTCTCTCTCTCTCTCTCACTCTCACTCTCTCTCACTCTCTCTCTCTCTCCTTTAGGAATCTTTGCCTTCTTCTTCTTCTCTGGAAGAGTGAAGGCGTTTGAAGACACAGCTCCTACTCTCAACTACTACTGGGTTCCCATTCTGGTGAGGCTTTCATACTCTCTCGAATTCCATCCAGCACAGCACCACAGTAATAATATTTCTGAACACATTGTGTAGAAAAAATGACAAAGTACTAAATGTGAAGTGCTTTTAAAATGTTGTTTGTAATTAAGTATATTTGAAAGTTAAGACATACATTTCCATATCTGTTGAATGCTCTTTAAAAGGATGCTGTAGTGAAATTGTAGCTGAGATATTTATGCTTTTACGGGCTGAGGGCACCTTTTCCCAAAAAGGGCTTGGGCAATTAGGAGGCATTTTTTTGCAGGTGCCTGAGGTTAAAATGGGTTAAGATTATTCTCATTTTGCAGCATTAAACGAGATTAATTTGGCAGCACGATATCCCTTTAATTTGCACTGTTTGACTTGCTAGTGGCGTGCAAGTGTGCTAATGCATCTTTGTTTGCACCTGTGTGTTTTTCTCTCCCTCCAGACGGTGGTGGTTGGGTCTTATCTCATAGCGCACGGCTTCTTCAGCGTCTACGCCATGTGTGTGGACACGCTCTTCCTCTGCTTCTGTGAGTATGCAAACCACCAACACCAACAACCAATCCAGCACAGCTGCTGTGTTCCTCACCCCCTCTGTCTCACACACACACGCTCACTCGTAGGCATACAGCAGGCAGCCATACTTTCGTGACACACTGAGGAAGTGAAGCTGTTTGATTCTGTGCGTGCGTGCGTGCCGCTACTCACTGGACATTCACTGCCTGTTTCACTGCGTGCGTGCGTGCGTGCGTGCGTGCGTGCGTGCGTGCTTCAGATTGAGAAGCTGTGGTGACTGGGCCTGTGCTACAAAAAAGCATTATGACTTAACGTAACTTTACGTGAAATATTCCCTTCTCAGTGTTTCATGCATGTTCAGCATACAGGCTATACAATAGAGGGTTAACAGGCATGGCGCCATGGTGCCTGATTTAGCTGTTCTTTGCTTCCTCTTTCCAACCCTCTGACTTTTACTTCTTTTTCCTCTCTCTCTGTTTTTGTCTGTTCTGTTCTGTTCTTTCCTACAACTGATCTGCCATGACCTTTCCTTCAAACTTACTCACTTTCACCACTCACTCACTTTTATCACACTCTACTATCTTCATTTTCTGTACTGAACCATTTCTGTCGTATCAACTTAATATTTTGTAATCCACAAACTAAATATGAACATGAAATTGGTCACACGCACACACACGCACGCGCACACATCTAAAGGCGACGATCTGGAAAGGAATGATGGGTCGCCTGAAAGGCCATACTTCATGTCAACAACCATGCGTGAGATCTTCACTAAGGAGAACCCGGAGTCACCTGAGGAACGGTAACGGGAGCAGGCAGAGGAGGAGGATGTCCACCTTGGGCACCTTCCACCCAGTGGCCATGAGTAGGGAGGTAGGGGTGGGCGATATGGCAAAAATGTCATAACACGATTTCTTTAACATAAAATCTCGATTTTGATTTCGCATCACAATCTTCCATCTACAGATCTTCCGGGCTACAGACTTTTCTGAACAGATTTCAATGAATATACTTGTAGTTGCATTAAAATGTAAACAGGCTAATGACACTCTGATAAGGTGCACAATTGGAATAAAGTAAATACAGAATAAAAGACAAGAAGTAAGTAAACATCACTGTGATGCTGCTAAAGTAAACATCCTTACTGTAAGACAATATTACATTACATTACATTACATTACATTACATTGTATTTGGCAGACGCTTTATAACCAAAGTTGTTCTGTATATTTCCTGTGCACTTTGTATTTGTTTGTGATGTTGGCTTGATTATGTCCTCTTTTGAAAGTCGCTTTGGTTATAAAGCGTCTGCCAAATGCAATGTAATGTATTGTAATGTAATGTAATGTAATATTGTAATACGATTGCTCCACTTTGGCAGAGTCTTGATGATCTTCTACTCGATGTCACAATTTAATGTCATATTGCACACCGCTCGTAGGGAGGAAGGGGTTGTCTGGACAGGAGAAGTGAACTCGAAGGGTTAATGTTGTTATGCCATGTGTCATGGAAATTCTTAAAATGTCAGCATGTGGTACGCTTCATTGGAAACTTTGATGGTGATTGTGCGTGCGTGCGTGCGTGCATGTTCATTTACCTTGTTAATACCATCTCTCACTTCATTGTCTTACACATACACCAGTACTGCATAGAAAACACTGACACACTTGGCTCTCTCACACCCACAAGTATAAACAACAACACGCACCCAGAGGAGCTGGCAGACATGCTGCAAGCGGACGTGACGCTTTGAAGTAGAAAAGTGAAGCATAAGCCCCACTGAGCAGCACTTTCTTCAACATCTGTCGTGAACAGCGGTGTGGTGTGGTGTGGTGTGGCTGCTGACGAGACAGATGCTCCCACGCCTAAAGCAATGCTGTTCTCATGTCTCCCTGCATGGCTATCCGTGTGCGTGTGTGCGTGCGTGCTCACACGCCTAAAGCAATGTTGTTCTCATGTCTCCCTGCATGGCTGTGCGTGCGTGCGTGCGTGTGTGCGTGCTCCCCCACCTAAAGCAATGTTGTTCTCATGTCTCCCTGCATGGCTGTGCGTGCGTGCGTGCGTGCGTGCGTGTGTGCGTGCTCCCCCACCTAAAGCAATGTTGTTCTCATGTCTCCCTGCATGGCTGTCCGTGCGTGCGTGCTCCCACGCCTGAAGGAATGTTGTTCTTATGTCTCCCTGTGTGTCTGTCTGTGTATGTGTACAGTATGTGTATGCCTTGGTTTTTGTTTGCCTCATTTCTCCTGTTGCTTTTGTCTTGACAACAGTGGAAGACCTGGAGAGGAATGATGGCAGTGCAGAGAGGCCCTACCTGATGCCCGACAATCTGCTCAAAATCCTCAAGAAGAAGAACAAGGTTGAAGCCACAGAGTAACATCCGCAACAGCCGTGAGAGCTGCAGTATCAGAGCTCCCTCTGCTGGCAGATATGGACATGGCATGCTGAAGTGAAAGGCCATTGGATCAGCCCTCCATGATGTCATTAAGCTGGTCTTTACCTTGCTGCCCATCTCCGCTGTATATAGTGAACTACAGGACAATCACTGACCTCAACTTATAAAACTGATCAGGGCCGGAATATACACTATAGACTTTTTCTTGGTTTTAAGTGCAACAAACAACATAACAAACAACATATTCTACAATGCATCACATTTCGTATGCCATTTGAGGAGGAATGGACACTTTTCTGCACATTTGTTACATTAACAGCGTTTTAGATTTTGTTATCGATATGAGGGTTTTAATTTTAATACATATGCATCAAAATCGCATCATGCCAAAGGATTTTCATTTGTGTTTTTTTTATGTGATTTAGTTGTTTTTTTTATTTAGTGTGTTCCTGTATGCATCTTGCAAAGAAGCTGAAGTTTTGCGTCTGCACAGGTTATTTTGGCACTTTTATGGCCTTTTCCTATGAAGTATACATACTGGCAGGTGGAAAAAAATTCTGTCATTTTTGTTATTTCCATGCTGGCATCACCAGAAGTGTGCCTTTTGGAGTTGCATAGTTTTTATGCTAACTAAAGCCAATATCAAATGTGCCTTATGTCATATGGGATAGACACAAGCTTACCATATATCTTCACCGTTATCCGTGCAATGTTTTACTTGCTATACAATCTGCCAAAAGACACAGTTTTACTTTACTTTGTCTACTGCCTACATTAACTCTTCATTTGGAGTTAATAGTTAGAAAGTTAACATGACAAGTTTGGAGTACACCTATCCGTGGATTTGTTATTTTAGTTTTGTCTTTGCATGGAGTTTATTTATGGTTTAAACCTTGACAGAGGAAATAAAGACGGAAGAATTTGTAATATTACTTTGCTTTTTTCATTTTTTTATGCACACATATGCTTAGGACACACAACTGTTAAAAAAGTTAGTGTTTTTGGTTGAAAACTTTGTATGAAACTGGTTTCATTAGTATTTTTTTGTCTTGGCCCAATGTGCTGATGCTGGACTCTAGGGTCTCCACTAGAGGGGGCCCTTGGTGCATGGCATACCAATTACATCTTCAGTGGCTCACTAAAGATGTCTTTCAGTAGCTTTTTATCAGTTACTGGAAAAATCTCTGGCAACGTGGTTCTTCTGATTCATTTTCCCCGTTTTCCAGTGTATAATTTTCGTTTTTTTTATCTTTTGTTAAGGTCAGGGTCAAAAGGCATTACCAGAAACGACCCTCCTTCCCAGTAACTTCTGTCGAAGAGGCCTTACCAGAAAGCATATTTGTGTTAAGTTACAAAGCCCCTGGTTGCTGTTTTAGATCCGCAGTAAGATTCAGAAATCTAATACAGGTTGCATAACTTGCTTACATGCTTTCAGGCAACAGCTCTCGAGACACTTCAGTTGGGCGTGGCTGGCTGCCGGGGCTGTAGGTGCTCGGATGACGCATGTTTGGTGTCCCGGACATAATGCAATCACTGCAACAATCTCCCTTTCTCTCTTTACGGCACGTAAACAGGCTGTGATATCAAGACACAGAGATACAAGGCACTTCAGACACTTCAAGAGCTTGATTTCAAGTGTAAAAAAAAACAGAATGGAAAATATATAGGGCCTAGACACAGATTTACAGTAAAACTAACATTTGAAATTCATGTCATGTGGACAGTAAGAGTGAGTGAAACCATCCTGATAAAACCTCCAATAACAATCTCAATCTCAATCCATATTCTGTAAGCTCACTTTTTTCAACATATTTGTGTTGGCTTCTAAGATGAGAAAAGATGTAGGCTACTTGTGCAGCACAGTAGGCCTCGCCGGTTGACGTAACACACATCCAAAAGGGATCTCAACGTTCCATATTGTGTAATCTCATTTTTTTTTCAACATGTTTTGTGTCCTCTAAGATGAGAGAATATGCAAGTATTACACCAGGCCTTGCCAGTTGACGTAACACACGTCCAAAAATGACCTCAACGTTCCATATTGTGTAATTTGTTATTGTGTCCATATTTTTTTCAACATGTTTTGTGTCCTCTAAGATGAGAGAATATGCAAGTATTACACCAGGCCTTGCCAGTTGACCTAGCAGACACATGCGGGGCCTATGACTCAGTGCCAAGGCCCATATGACACTGGATTCCACGCATTCCCCCCCACTGCTGGAATCTCAAGTCTAGCTCATCTTGGAGGTGTGTCACTCCTCCTTCCTTCATTCTCTCAGTGCCTTCATTCCTTCACTCTATCTACTTCTGTCTGCCCCCGATTTTAAGGACAGGGGATTTAGCAAATATTCAGACTGCTTATAATTCTTATAATTCTTATAGTTCTAAGTCATGTAAGGAATGTCTAGGCTGTCTGACTACGTCCTTTTCAGTAACATGACATTCTGAAAGTGTCTGAAACGCAAAATGAGACTAGTAATGCAATTAACACATGAATAAATATTTTTAAATAAGCTGAATTTGTTGAAATCTTAAATAGATTTTGTGCGCAAATATGCTTTACAGACATACAGCTTTTATCATGTTATATAGGCCCTACGTGTATTTTCATAGTCAATGCCTTTTTTCTTTTTTTTTCTTTTTTTAACTTTCAAAAATGGTCTCAAGGAGCTGAGACACATAAATGACAGCTTTAACACTGCATGTTTACAATGTCTGAGACGGCTTACTTCACACTCACTGGATCAGTGCTGCATGTACAAATGACAAATGGCATGCACGACCACAGAGATGCCTGGTCTGTAGTGGTTCTAGCTTTTTATGAGCAGACACACCAAGCGGTACACAGTCTAATGCCAAGGAACAGATGCCGACCTTTTTAATTTCGAATTACATTGGTCTGCATAAGGCTAAATGTATCAGCTGTTGTGTGAAGAGACAGGAAGGAAGTGGTCCCAATCCGTAAGCATTAAAGGGACACTGTGCAGGAAATGGTCAAAAAAGGTACTGCAACTATGCTGCTCATTGAAACTGGGCTGCATATTGCCAAATGTGATCTTTTCATGAAGTAATAAACTATTATTTTCGAGTATGGCCCAAGTACAGTCATTTTTGCAGCTAAAAATGGCTATTTATGGAAATTCAAATATATAAAAAGTGCAATTTTTCCAGTCATAATGAACACTCAGAATTTGATGGTGGTGGTAAGTATTCAAGAAAAAGGTAACATTAGTGAATGGGTAGCGTGGATTCTGGAAATAAACAACTAAAAATCTCACACAGTGTGCCTTTAAATTAATATTGATCCCGAGTTGGAAAACTGGATGTAAATATAGGAGGTATTGTAATGCTGTGTGGCCCATTGCGCTTGCACATAGGCTTCTTTAACTGTGATGCAACATCTGCATAGTCCTATGGGACTTAAGGCACTAGGGATGCAAAGCTGGGGATACTACCTTTGTGTCCATATACACAAAAGTTCAACATTCTGAGGCTGAGATCTGTTAGATAAGCATAGGCCTACATAAATGGCCAGAACTCAGGCAATTGCTACTGTAATGTTTCCCCAATAATAGGTCCATGGTAGAGAGGATACATTAACTATTTGTGGCTATAACAACGTTAATTGGCATAAGCTTGTGATTCCACTTTATCAGGAAATTACTTCATCTAGGCTACATGACTGAATGAATCTCTTGATGCGCTTCCAACCAAAACTGAACGAAATAAGAGGAGCGCTCGCCAAGTGGGGCTTTGCGCCAACCAGTAAGTGGGCGCGTAAACGTTTGGCGTCCCCTCGGGTTTGACAGCATGTCCACACACCCTCCTGTGATCTCGCAAATGGGGAGTGCGCTTTGCTAGCAAGACGCCGCCCACCTGACAGCCACCGCGCTTTCCCAGGTGAAGTTGCTCAATCAAAGATTCTGCGGTGCTGTGTTCGGAAGTGTGGCGATGGAGATAGCTCGCACTTGTGTCTTGAAGTAAATAATAGACGAAAGGGCTTGGGGCGCTAAAACAGTGTTTGGAAATAGTTTATTGAAAATATATTTCCGTATATCGGCCTGAAAAATGTGACATATACTGCAGTGTTAGGAAAATTTATTTTAAAATCATATGTAAATAAATAGATTTATGTCAATACGTTGAAAGGTTTTAAGAAATATATTAGCCATGCATCCGTAAAGCACTCGTGTTAGCACATTGTATGAAGTGATTACTTGTGAACTGAATGAACTAAGATGGACGGGAACTCTCCATAAAAGACCCTCATAAGAAGAACCTGTCTGAAGATGGGAAAATGGCAACTTACTATGGTAAGCTATTTCAAACACCTCACAATATTCCGAAATGTCATATGTGTCTATATTGCATAATGAACTAGAGCCAAGGGCTTGGTAAGAAGCGGTGTCCATGCTGGTTAGGCTACTTTTTGCATTTCGTTGTTTAACTATGTGTCAGTGAGTGCTCTTGAAATAGTGGCGCGTATCAAGTTCAGGCACCGTGAGAAGGAAAGGCTATCGCTCCATTTAAACACCTGTTAGTCATAAGTCAGCAATGTGGGTCAAGTTGGAAAGAGGGGTGAGCCAGGCCTCTGTCTTTTTCAATACAAGTTTACTGCTTTAATGTAGGTAACAGTTTTTGCTTAGCTATGTTTCATTGTAACAGCACTGCCACAGACATGTCTAGTGTCTGTTAACCCATGTAGGATATGTCTAATGTTAATGATTAGTAGTGGATATTTTTTGTCTCAGAGTATGGATGGAAGTAGATAGACCACTACGTCAACTGCTATTACTGTTGGATGCAATACATAACATTATGTCCCCTGCCACTATTTGGTTAGTTTATATTTACCACACCATCATGGTTGATACTGAATATGAGGGGAGTAAGATGTATGTTGTAGCAGGTATCAGGATCAGGAGTTTTACTACCACAGACAGGCATGTGCCATTGCCATCAAACTTGACATGATTGCATAATGACACCAGAAGACACAGGTCTGCTGAGACCCAAGTTAAGACCTCATATAGCTCTATGATGTATGTGCTCTCATTCACCTCTCCCAAGGGGACACACAGCAGTCGGCGACAGTCCTTGCTCATATAATGCACTTTTAACAGAATAAATGGATCCAAACCTTCAGAATCGCAAGGGATGTCTCTTGAACACCTTGAAATTAGGCCCTTGGTTTAATCATTAACTTGACCCCTATATAATTTCCTTACTGACCCAGAGTCATGTGCATTGTTGCAGGTGTCTTAATCATTAGATCTGTGTTTCTCTATTGTGCATTGAGGACATGATGTACTGTTTCTTCCTTTCTTCACCTGGCGCTCCGCTCCTGTCATGTGAAAATGGTGGTGATGTGAAAACTGATAGGCTCAGGGCTTTTGTCTGGCTGCTGCCGGCGGCTCAGAGTCCTCAGCAGCGGGCTGGCATCCAGTAATGCGCGCCGCGCCGCTCACGTGAAACCACAGGCCTGTGACGTCCTCTGCTATTCGTGTGCGTGTGTATCAATTCATCTGCTTGAAACCAGACAGTTCAGTTTTTTTGTTTAGCTGGCTGGAAGTCATGTCAAGAAGAGCACAGTGAACGTTCATAAGCGTTGGAGCTTTTGGGCTTCACTGAAACTCATTTTTTTGTTTTCTTCTTTTAGGGCGCTGACCAAAAACGTAGGCCCCATAACTGAAATAGGATAAGGGTGCACCATGCATAAACTTACTGACTTTTTAATGTACTCTATGTATTTATTTAGTTATTTATTTTTGCAACCATAGCAAAAATAAAACAACTTCATGTTTGGTGCAACCTTTTCTTTTTCTCAAGAAGAGCACAATAACAAACAGACAAGGGCATGCCATTGAGTAGGGCTGGGTGATATGACGATATTGATATCGTGATAGAAAAGTGCCTTTCTCCTCTATTGTGATTTAACTATTTTAAATAAAGAGAACAGGACGGCAATAAAAGACAAAACTTGAAGTGCTGTCCTGTTCTCTTAATTTCGTATATTCTTGAGGAATTATAAGAATTGTGGTTTTGCGGCACAACACAATAGAGAGATGTTAACGTGATATCAAGTAATTTTTCTACATATCACCCAGCACTACACATTGAGGATGGCAAGCTGACTGGGATGACTGTATAAAACTGTGTATACACTGTATTGAATAGAGATGTCGAAGATGAAGTGTTTGGAAGGGGAGGGGGGCATTCAAGTGCAGATTTATGCTGATGGAAGTTATATCATCGCGCCCACGCTCCGGCTTTGTTAAAAGGTTGATTAGTCCCCACATCTCCAAGCAGCTGCTTTTCATTACGCCGCCCTGTTTATAGGCTGGATCATCTGTTCCCCTTTGTGGAGGGCGCTCGGTGGCGCTTCACAAGGCCGCCCTCGCTGCGTCAACGTGAAGTGGAGTGTCTCTTTTTCTTCTGATTTAATAAGGCCTCATTATTGCCTGTAAGAGTGGCTGAAATGAGGACGGGTCTGTTAGCAATAAGAGGTTGTGCTTTTATAATGAGAGAGGACGAGACAGAAGGATGGTGAACAGCACTTGTAACACTTCAGAAATCTGGAAGGTTTATGATTCTCGTCTCCAGACATGATCATTAGATGTGTCAGATGGCCTGACATGGTCAGCACTGAGGATGATGAGTCTCCTCAAGTGAACCCACGCCATGATTTTCCTCATCTTCATCTAGAAATATACCCTTTGCCATTATTGGTAGTATTGGATTTGTTTATTATATTCTTTATTTCTTTTCAGATTAGTCACTAGTCAGGCTTTGCTGCTGGACTCATCGGCTAAACACCAGGCATGGCTAAACAGCTAAACACCAGGCATGGCTAAACAGATAAACACCAGGCATGTTTACTCAGACTGCTGATGGGGTTGTAAATGGCTGTCTGACTGACTCTGAGCTACATTATACCTCATGAGTAACAATTATCGGCTTACGGTTTTGCTTATACACATAAAAAGCTTATATTGCTTACACTGCAAACAAGCAGGGCTATACAGTCCCAGGAAAAAGTTTGTACACCCTTTGAAATTTCTTAAATTTCTGTCAAAATTGATCATAAAACGTGGTCTGATCATCCCGGAAATCTCAAGAAGGAACAGTCAGAGTCTGCTTTAATTAATTCCACCCAAACATTTACATGTTATCATATTTTTATTGGTCATAAGGCCATAACATTCACAGGAGAGCAGGGCATAAGTAAGTACACCCTTGCATTAAGTAGGTTTTGACCCTCAGATAGTTGCAATATCATCAACCAGACTTGTCCTGTAGTTGCAGATCAGATTAACAAAACAATCTGTTTGTATCTTGTCTCCCTCTTCTTTAGAAAAATGCCTCTCGTCAGCAAGGTTTGTGGGATGTCTGGAGTGCATAGCTTTCTTGACTTCAGGCCATATAATCTCAATTGTTTTTTGTCAGGGCTTTGACTGGGCTATTCCTGAATGTGTATTTCATTATTATGAAGCCATTCTAAAGTCGATTTGCTTCTTAAGTATGGGCTGTTGTCACATTTCAGGACCCATACTCTTGTGTGCTTCAACTGTGTGACAGACTTCCTCCCGTTTTTTCTGTAAAATATCACAATAAACTTGAGTTCATTTTTCCACTGATAATAGCAAACTGTCAAGGGCCTAATGTAGCAAGGTAGCCGCATATAATGATGCTCCTGCCACCATACTCAGAAGAGGAGATGTAACCAAGAATAGCTAAAAATGGGATTCATTCTGCCAATCTAAAACTAATGGGATTTCTGTCCAAAAAACAATATTGCTGGACCTTTGAGGTTTGCGAAAAAGCATTTATATGCTTCATAGAATTACTGCAAAATATTCTGTAGACCAACGTTGAAACCAAAGTTGAATTCTTCAGGAGAACACACAATGTCATGTTTGGAGGAGAACTGGAGAACCACACCTTCACCAAAACATCATCTCCACCTTTGAGTTTGGTGGCGGGAGCATCATTATATGTGGCTACCTTGCTGCCTCAAGCCCTTTTCACTTTGCTATTATCAATGGAACAATGAACTATGAACAATGAACAGAACAAAGTGAGGTAGTCTGTCACACAGTTGAAGCACACAAGAGGATGGGTGCTGAAATGTGACAACAACCCATACTTTAGAAGCAAATCGACTTTAGAATGGCTTCATAATAATGAAATACACATTCTGGAATAGCCCAGTCAAAGCCCTGACAAAAAACAATTGAGATTATATGGCATGAAGTCAAGAAAGCTATACACTCCAGACATCCCACAAACCTTGCTGACGAGAGGCATTTTTCTAAAGAAAAGGGAGAGCAGATACATCCAGATTGTTTTGTTAATCTGATCTGCAACTACAGGAAACATCTGGTTGAGGTTGTTGCGACTAACTTGGGGTTAAAACCTATTGAATGCAAGGATGTACTTACTTATGCCTTGCTGTCCTGTGAATGTTTACATCTTATGGCCAATGAAAATATGAAAACTTGTAAATGTTTGGGTTGAATTAGTTAAAGCAGACTCTGGTTGTTCCTTCATGTGATTTCCAGGAAGATCAGACCATGTTTTATGACCAATTTTGACAGAAAGGTAAGACATTTCAAAGGGTGTACAAACTTTTTCCTGGGACTGTATATCGAGCCACGGGCCTCTTCCATCATCCGGGACAGGACAGGACAGGACAGGACAGGTGGAGTTGCTGTGTCATGTCTGCTGCTTGAGATGGGATGAATTGTGTTCGGATGAGGCTGGTGGGGGGTAAACGGGGTTGGCTGGCCCAGGGGCTTGGTAGAAAGGTTTCCTAGAATCGTCACCCAAATAAGGGTCAAATGACTTTGCCCAGGCCCAGCCAAAGCTGTCAGCATCCCTACCCCCAGCCCACCCTCTTAAGGGTTAAAGGTGTTCCCTCCAGCGTATTTGTTGTGAGCATCTCTGGGCTTCTTTAACACCTTCTTTCCAGCCCCCGTGTTATATGGAAAACATCAGGTAGTGGTGGTACATGGGTCTAAAAAAAGACTGCTAACTGCTACAAACTTCTGCAAAAACATTCCCCCATCAGCTTCGTTTCTTTTTCTTTTAAGTTTGAAAACTTTAAAAGGATTTACAGTACATAATAGTCAGATTTCCGTTAGAGGTAATTTAAGACAGTGTGTGGGTAGTTATGAAATGGTGGCGAATTTTAAGTCTTTCCAAATGAGATTAAGTTATCCGAATAATTGAATTCCTCATCACTGGTGATCTCCAGGCCAGTGCCTTTGAAAAACCTAGATTTAAGTTCTTCAAAGAACCAGTGAGGCACAAGTTCTTTAAAGAACAGTTTGACCCTAATATGACATCTGGTAGCATAGCACATTATGATATTGAAGCTTTGAAGGACCATTTTTAATGTGAAAACTTAAAAAAAAAAAAAAAACTGATGGTGCAATTCAGAGTTTCCACCCTCCTCTGAACCAGAGATGTGAAAGAAGTTTTTTTAAATGGAGTGTGACTAGAAATCTAGTAATTGCCTCTGTATGAAACTTCTCCTTCACTATCACTACACCGTGTTGTTTTGGCAGCTGATTAGTGAGGACACTTTTTACATTCAAACCCTGGTCTGGTCTAGTGCATACAGTATACAGTATGTGGGCAGCCATGGCTCAATGGTTAGAGCGCTGGCCTTAGATCAGATGGTTGCAGGTTCAAATCCCACCCTTACCAGCACCTCCATCCATGACTGACGAGCAAGGCACCTAACCCCACATTGTTCCAGGCACTGTAACCAATACCCTGTACCTAAATAATTCCAGGTCGCTTGGGATATAAAAAAAGCGTCAGCTAAGTGTAATGTAATGTATATGTTGAATGAATAATGCAATATTTCCCACATACTGTGTGGTGCTATGTACAGGCAACAAAAAAGTTAGGCCAGTGCAAGTGTTCTCTGTATATCCCCATTGACATCTATGTGTAGGCTATGCATGGGCTGTTGATCAGTTTGCGGTGCTCTGCGCAGTACCACAGAATGTGCAACGCTGATGATATGCATTTCGGATTGACCGTGCCTTCACTGCCACATGTTTTTTTGGCCCGCCGTGGCACAAAAAACGTAAAGGAGATGGGCTTCAGATCAGAGGGTTGCATGTTTGAAGGACAGTATCCCACCCTTTAATTCCGTATCGCACTCTATGGCTGAGGTGCCCTTGAGCAAGGCATCCAATCTCATAGTGCCCCAGGGACTATTACCAATACCCTGTAAAACGGTAAATCGCTTTGGATAAAAGCGTCAGCTAAATGTAATGTAATGTAATGTCATGCAATCTAATGTGAGGCTTTGTCCATCTCCACAGGACCCTGTTCAGGAGTGGGGAGAGGAGTTTGAGGATGGAGCCGTCTATGGCATCACCCTACGCAGGGAGCCTGTGCAGCCCGCGGCGGGCAGCAGCGGCGAGGCGGCCCGCTCCGACTGCTTCGTGCAATACCGCACGTGCAAAGTGCGCCGGCTGAAAGCAGCCACGCTGGGGAGGCTGGTGTCCCAGCTGCTGGACGCGTGTTCACAAGAGCAGGACTTCGCCCGCATCTTCCTCTCCACCTATCGCACCTTCACCAGCACTAGCACACTCATCGAGATGCTCTTTAGCAGGTGAGAAACCATACTTGAGAGTTTGTCCAATCCCCCCCTGTACATTTTGGTAAGTAGCTATGTTGAAGAACCTGTACTCCTTCCTGTGCATTTTGGCTGTTGTTTTGATTTTCTACTTCAGGCCAAACGTCCCTTCAAACTCCTGTAATTTGCTTCCACCGTTAATGGCTTTACGTGTTTTTTTAACTGGACAAAGATGAAAGCTGTATGTGAAACCAGCAAGGTCAAGTTGGTAATTTTGACACTACACCTTGAATCTCTCTGTACCTGTTTTTGTACCTGTTTTCTTACTACAAGGCACACGACAAGCAGCATGCACTGTCAAGGATAATAAGTATCCTCACAGGGGAAGGTGGCTATTATAAGTTGTGCAAAGCCTTGCATCACGGTGAGGAGTCAACACCCACATGTGCTGACAGTGGTTTTTAACCAAGACTATGTTCTCACATTAGTAACCAGGGCCACTGACAGCTTTTGCTGGGCCCAGGACAAAGTCATCTTGGAAGGATCCCCCATTGAGTACATACAATGTAATGAAAACCCAATTTTGGGCCCACTGTCTCCCTGGGCGTGGGACAACTGACCCCTTTGTCCCCCCTGTTGGCTTTGCTGTTAGTAACTATTGTGTCTGTCCCACAGAGACAACCTCAACGCTGAGGCTGACCTCAGGTGTCAACAGAGGTAAGGCCCTCTCTGTTTTTAGTCTTCTTATTGTTGCTATTTGTGACCTTTACGATATGTTTGCCAATATGGTCATGGTGGTAGTTGTTTGTTGTTGTTGTTGGTGGTGGTGGTGGTGGTGGTGGTGGTCGTCACATTTTCTAATGCACTTGAATGCCAAAAAACTAGCAATTGAAATATCTACCAGAGTCCATATGAAGGACTCAACAGATGTGTTCAATAATTGGGGGAAAAGCTCATAAAAAACAGAAACGATAACTGAAACAAAAGCTACTTGAATTGAATGTCTTCAATCAAATGGAATTGCATATACAATACAAATACATGAGCCAAAAGATTAAGGTTCTAAGCAACCTGACCTCCTTTTGGCACTAGATTAACTTGACCTTGATTAATAAGAATCTGCACAGACACATGTTTATCAGAGCATGGTTGTTGGTCGCTCCATATTCTTAAATATCCTTAAATACTTTAGCTATGATCAGGTACAAATAATCTTTATTTACTTTTGTTTTTTCCTGGTCCTCCCCCATCTCTCTCCCACTAATTTGCTGTCGCATTCTCAGACTGTCCTGTGTAAATAAAGGCTTAAAAGCCAAATAAATAAATGAATAAACAAAACTAACTAAAAACTAGAAATGCACTCAGATTGCAGTCCTCCACCAAGGAAGCTGTTTTTAAGTCTCTCTTCCTTGTTTTTGTGGAGTTAGAAACTGGAATGTCAAAATTGGCCCTATCCCGCTATGGCAAAGAATCTTTTTTTAAATTCCTGGATCCAGATCGCACCACCACAACTGAATCACTTGTTCCTTTTGTCATTGCCAACAACTCCACAAAATTCCGTCCAAATCCGTGCATATGTTTTCGAGTTATCCTGCTGATGGATGAATACACAAACAGACAAACCAACGCAACCGAAAATATAACCTCCTTGCTGGAAGTAATAACTTCTTCTCTTGTCTCCAGTCCGCTGCAGGTGTTGGTGCAGAGATGGCTGCAGGAGTTCAGTGATGACCTGTGGGACCCTCCACAGCACCCGTCCCTGCGCTTCCTCTCCCTGCACCTGAGGCAGCACCCCGCCCTACGCCCCCTGGCCCAGCTCTCTGAGGCGCTGCTCAAGAGGTTCCAGAGCCAAGGTGCAGTGAAAATGCTGAAGCAATATTACTCTTGTAATGTGACCCTAATCTTTAACACAATCTGCTACCATTACTACTACTCAGGGTCGCTGACAGCTTTGGTTGGGCCAGGGACAAAGTCCTCTGAAAGGGCCCCCACTGAATACATTTAATGCAATGAGTACCCAATCCTGAGCCCCCCATCTCCCTGGGCCCGGGACAACTGACCCCTTTGTCCCCCTCTGTCGGCTCCCCTACTACTACTACTACTACTACTGCTAATACTAATACTAATACTACTTCTACTACTTAATAATGATAATGATAATGATGACCATAATAATAATGTGTTTCGACAGAGGATGATGATGTCTTCACAGACCACAGTTCTGAAAATCAGAAAAACAAATATAAAAAGTGTATCTGTGGCCCAGCCGTGGCTCTAACGGCTTAGCACTGGACTGTTATGCGGGCGACTGGGGCTCGACTCCCGGTCGGGGTCATTTCCCAATCCTTCCATGTCTATCTCTCCCATTTTGCTTCCCGTGTCTCCTCCACTGTCCTGTTTGAAAAATAAGAAAAAATTATAAACAATCTGTAACTCTCACATATTTGAAGTGTGTGAGTCTTGTAATAATAAATAATAATTCATTTATTATCATTCATTTCATGCATTGAAAACACTCAAGGTCTCTCGTGGTTTTTTTTCTCACAGTAAGGCGAAACTCTGTGATAGCCGGCAATGCATTTGAGGAGTTGGATGTGGATGAAGAGGAGCTGGAGCTGGACAGGCCAGTAGACAGCCCAGACTTCATGGAGTTCTCCGTGTTGGGCATCGCAGAGCAGCTCACTAGGCTGGACTCGGTGAGTGCTTAATGACTTGTGTCCTCCCCACACACACACACACACACACACACACACACACACACACACACACACACACACACACACACACACACACACACACACACACACACACACACACACACAGATTGCATATCTACACACATGTATAGCCCATCTTCCTGATCTTGATATAGATGCATCAATTCACACACCCACACACATACACACAGTTTATTTCCTTGTTTAACGCACAGCCCGAAGGTGCAAAGGTTGTGGTGGGTTGGCTGGTTGCCATAGTAACGCCCCTCTCTCTCTAATCTCTACCCATTTGCGCATTAGGAGCTGTTTGTCAAGGTGGTCCCCTTCCAGTGTCTGGGCTGCATCTGGTCCCAGCGCGACAAGGAGAACCTCTCTCCCACCGTCCGGGCCACCATAGCTCAGTTCAACGCCGTCACCAACCAGGTCATGGCATCCATCCTGGTCAACCAGACGCCCGTCTCCAGCCCCTCGACCGCACGATGCCCTGGTCAGCCACACGTGCAGAGGGCAAAGGTCATCGAGAGGTGGATCAAGGTGGCACAGGTGAGGGCACCTTGCACCTGAGTGTGTGTGATTGCTGCACGCCGGTCAATAGAGATGCATGGGTCAGCGTCAGCTACGTGTAATGTAATGTAATGTGAAGATGCATGGGCCAGCTCAATGCACAATGCACCGGGTTGGAGGTAATGGGCAGCCGTGGCCTAGTGGTTAAGGAAATGGGCTTTAGATCAGAGGGTTGCAGGTTCGAAACCCACCCTTCCACTCCCTATCTCACTCCATGGCTGAGGTGCCCTTGAGCAAGGCACCTAACCCCACACTGCTCCAGGGACGGTAGCCAATAATACGCTGTACTTAAAATGACTGTACGTCACTTTGGATAACGGTGCCAGCTAAGTGTAATGTAATGTAATGTATTGTAATTGGTGATAAATTGGTTTGGTTTTAATCCTTGACCTGTGCATCACTACCGGTGACTGCGCTGCAAAGTTATGACTTTCAAAACGTTTTGAAATTTGTCTGTGTAATCTTTTAGGAGTGTCGGCAGCTGAAGAATTTCTCCTCTTTGAAAGCCATTTTGTCTGCACTGCAGTCGAATCCCATCTACAGGTTAAGAAAGACCTGGTCAGCTGTCAGCCGGTAAGCATTACATTGATTTGGCTCTCGATTTGGTTTTCAATTGAACAGATCCCGTGTAAGCACCGTCTGGGCTGCAAGCATACCATATGTGTGCTTGGATTTTGTCTAAACATTTCATCCATCTGTGAGGGTGAGACAATGGGTGATTTATATGATCTCATTCTCAACAGCAGTGTTCTTCTCTTCTCCCTTGGGCTCTCTTTACAGGGAAAGTGTGACCACATTTGAGGGCCTTTGTGAAACACTGCCAGACGAAAATTGTGTCCTGACCAGCAGGGAGATCTTAACTGAGGTGAGCGAGAGAGCGGTTTTAATATTTAACTCGGTGAAATGGACATAGTATCGTGGTTTTTTTTATTCTTTTAGTTTTTAGCTTAATTTTACTCATATCAAAGTTTTCATTATTATGTTGATTGTGATGTGTGTTTGCCCTTGTGTGTCTTTGTGCCACTACCAAAGAAAAATAGTTTAATCGACAATAAAGAAGTTTAAGTCTAAATCTAAGATGAGGGAGAGTGGAGCACCACTAATATGAACTCTGGCAGAGAGCCAGAGCCAGAGAGAGAGAGAATGTACAGCTTTCTCCACAAGGAAAGTCTGTTAATCTTGCACACTGTAAAATGACAGCTTGTGTGTTTAGCACGATTGCCTTAAAAGCTTACACAATACATTTCACTTATATAGGGCGTGCCTCCATTTTCCTAATCATTTTGGAGTTAATGTTTCATGAGATGCTTTGCACTTGTGTGTTCATTAACTTTGGCTTTGATGTTCCCTTCGCCTGAAACTTGGGCATACACAGAACATGACCGATAAAATGTGTTTTATAAGAAATGCCTTTCTCCGCATGCCATGGGCATCTACTGAGTTCCCATGCTCTCAGTTGAGCATCATATCTTGACACCAAGTCACTGAATTTAGTTGCAAAATGTGTGAAAAATGCAGTGTAAGCGTGTGCGTGTGTTTAGAGTTGGAGTTGTGTCCTGGAGGTGAGGGTGGGGTCTGGGTTTTGGCGTAAAATCGATATGTGTTCTGTTTTTGTCCCGCATGGTAGTGATGTTGTTAACTAGACTCCACAGCAACATTAGCCCACATAATGAGCGAATGAGTTTCAGGTGCTTCTTGTCCCAAGGACTTATTTTGTCTGTGTAAACAGTAGTTTGCATGCAAGCTCTATTTTTGCCTGTGCCGTGTTCCCTTAGATGAAAGTGCCATTCTTCGCAGTGCCTTTTAAAATAGGCAAGCATTGTCTGAGTCCCTGTGCAATACTATTTGTGTTTTAGTCAGAGAACTCTGTATAATTTGAGGTGAGGCTTAAGATTAGAGCTCTTGCATAACAGACGTTAATGATGGAAGAAACATTAAAAGAAATACACAATAACAATGTTCTTCTCTGCTATTACAATGAAGCAGAACAAAGTGGACAAAAACTTTTTTATTCAGGTTTTTGTCTTTTCTTTTGCCTACTCCTACCAACTTTGGTTTAGGATGGATGTCAACCCAACAACCAACAAGTGGAAAACATTTCTCCCAAGACGCTCAAGAAATGCACTTTATCAAGACGAGTAGTAAGACATGTCTTCTTGAAACTAGTAGTAATGCAATAGATAATACATCTTTTTGGGTATTGCCTCTTTTTATGAGATAGCAAATACAAGAAAAAGCAAATCTATAAACTGGAAGTGAAAATGCTGACTGGGGGGTGCACTATAGAGATACATGCAGGTTGTTGTTTGTTGTGTATATTTTAGTCTTTTCCCATCGCAACATAACTCCCTGTTCTTTTATGTGCAGTCTAGTCAGCTATTATTGTTTTGCAACTTGAAATGTCTCGATACTTTTTAAAAAAATCTAAGGAATTTGAAGCTGATCCAGGCCATCTGTTGTGTAATGTGACCATGCTCCTGTCCTGTCTTTCCCAGAGTGTCAGCAGCAGTGGCGTCGTGCCGTATCTGGGCACCTACCTGACTGTTCTCACCATGCTTGACACTGCCTTGACAGACACCGTGGAGGTGAGACTTGCCGCCTACAGGTCACAGCAATGTTGTATAATACCGCTCTACAAAGGCAAAGTGCAGTAACTATGCCAACATTGAAACTGAGAAAAATGCCGTGATATTAGGTTGGATGTTGTAGTTACTGCAAAATTTCACATAGCAATATATCCAAAACGAGACACATTTGGACCATACAGTAAGGCTTTGTCATAAGATAAACGGGGTGTAATGAAGACCATTTTCAGTATAAAGTCAATTTGGACAAAATATGTAGTTACAACTCTTTGCCTTTGTATGGCAGTAGCTTGCAGCGATGTTATTAAGCAGTATTTGGTTCGCGTTAGATGTCAAGTTTAAATAGGCCTACCGGAACCGAATGTGTTATTTTGGTCTAAAAAGAAGGATATGTTGAAAATAGTTTGATATCTTGGTAGGTAAAACAAATTTTAAAAGAATGTAAAGTAACATGGTGGAGAAAATGAATGTGTCAATCCACTGTATCAAGGAGGTTTAACCTTTGGTCCTGGATCTCTGCTTTTTATTCCAGTGCCATCAGTGTAATCTAATCAACTTTGAGAAGAGAAGACGAGTAAGAACCTTCTTTTTTGCACAAGTGTCATAATTTTTAATCAATTCTTGTTGTTGACATTTGATAAATACATCTGCATGAATCCTTGAAATGTCTTGAAATATTAGACATCTCTGTTACGTAAATAATAGAACTAATACTTTGTCCTGGATTTCACCCCCAAAAAACATTTTGTAGCCATGTGAACAACTTTGTATCCGCATTCTTTGAAATGCCCTTGAGCAAGGCACTTAGCCCAATATTGCTCCAGGGACTGTAACCAATACTCTATAAAAAAACCTGTAAGTTGCTTTGCATTAAAGCATCAGCTAAGAGTAATGTAATGTGGCCCAGCCGTGACTCCAACAGCTGGGCACTGGACTGCTATGCGGGTGACCCGGGTTTGATTCCCAGCCCTGGTCATGTCCCGATCCACTTCCTGTCTCTACTCCACTGTCCTAATCTGAAAAATATTAAAATCCCCCAAATACTGTATTATTGTACATGTATTTTAAAAATGATTCATTTTCATTAACATCTGCAGGAATATGAGATCCTGTCTCAGATTCGCCAGATGCAGGCCTCCTGCTGTCAGTATAATTTGCCTCACCATCCTCGCATCGCAGCCTGGTTCCAGCGCCAGAGGCTGCTCACTGACCAGGAAAGGTGAGTGTGAACAAACAAGCTTGATGATTAGATACACGACTTCCCTTACTCATCACTACCATTAGAATGCATAAAACACCAACATCTCTGTATTGCCTCTACCTCAATATAGAGACTGTGAATGTGCTGAAGCTGTTACTTAATAACGCAAATTCATTAATGGAAATGCTCCCATGTGTTTGTCCAATCAGCTATGAGCTTTCCCGTCAGCTGGAGGCCCCTGTGGACACCTGCACTTCAAACTCCAGCGCCGGCTCATGGAGTCACCGCACCCTCACCAAAAAACTCTCCTCGTAAGTCATCGCACCCTCACCAAGAAACTCTCCTCGTAAGTCACCGCACCCTCACCAAAAACCTCTCCTTGTAAGTCACAGATTCCCTCTCCTAACAGCCCATAATAGTCCTGTATTCCCCACTCAGCTGAGCTACTTGTTTTTAAATTCAGGGCATTATATTCCTGAGTTTAAATAAGTGGGGCAAGAAAGAAAAATGTCTGCACTCTTAAATCCTTTTGTTCATTTAATACAATTCAGGGTGATCGAAACCTTGTTTTAATTAAATTAAGTTTATTTTTGGAGCTTATTTCACAGTGTGCATACCTGTTTTCTTTAACTGTCTGGCACCTGCAATCAGTGACTTTGGATATGCGCACCCTTCCCCAAAACAGATTCTCTCTCCCAACAGCCTTTCTCCTAATAGTCATGTTTTTCCCATTCAGTTGAGCCATTTGTGTTTAAATTCAGGTCTGTACAGGTATATTCTTGCAATAAAATAAGTGCAGTACGATAGGTGAAAGTAGTGTCCACGCCTTTTGTCTTTTGGAGTGTTTCCAAAAAAGTCATCTAGGCAAAAAAATAGTAGCCAAAGACAGAAGGGGATGCACACATTTCAGGATTCTAGCCAGGGCTGGACTGGGATGAAAAATCAGGCCGGGGATTTTAGTGAAGACCAGTCCGCCAGGCATTGAGAGAGACAATGAAGCGTACTATTTTGACCACAACAGCCAAAATGAATATTTAAATCTGCCTCGGACAGGTATGCTGTAGCAGCATGAGGGCTGATACCACTGCATTTAGAGGAGGAGCAACAGGCCAAAAGCATCAACAGTCCACTGGGCAAATGCCCTGTATGCCACATGGCCAATCCATCCATGACTCTAGCCCATCATCCCTGATCCATCGCTTGTGTGCGACCCCTTTCCTTTGTTCCTTTAAAGTAAGACAGCTAATCATTTCTGTGTTTGTTTTCAGACTCCTGATGACTGACGGGTCCAAAAAGATGTACCCTGACCAGATAAGTGTCTCCTCTTCTGGATCAAGTGGTTCCGAAATGGAAGACCTCTCACACTCCTCCCCACTACAACTTGATGTAAGTAAGCTACAGTGCACTTAAAATTCTTCTTTGTTGTTTCTTTATTTCATGGCTGGATTACTGATGAAGTCGAAACGTAATCCAGGCATGAAATGAAGAAACGACAAAGAAGGATTTTAAGTGTGCGGACTCCTCACTCCAAAAATTACAGTCAGCCTTTGTCCTGCACCTTTTCCAGGGATGTGTACAGTCTTCACCTTCAACTGAAGCAAGCGACCGCTCATTTATTGTACAGTAGTACACCTTCCTCTTACTTTCACAGTGCTTGTTTCATGGTTGTTTTTTTCCAAGCTAGTGAACCAACACCATTTCCTCAATTAGCTTTCACTGCAAAGCAAACATCCAGGTCATTGGCAGGCATTCATCCCCACCGGGCACTGCATTTACACAGTCAACAGACATGCCAGGTCACTAATAATTAATGACGGTGCTTCTGCTCTCCTAAATCTTAACTAATTTTACATTCCTGTTGGGACCTCTGTCTGTGCTGCTCTGCACTGGTAGATGTTAACCAAACATGTCCTTGGGTATGGACTACAGGGTGCATTTTGCAATTTTGCTTTCTGGCTGAGCCAGGCTTTCACCATCCACAGGACTGAATCAACGTGGCTAGTATGAAGCAGTTCTCCATCTTCCACGTCATGCAGAATTAGATGCTTCATAAAAGAAAAAAATATCTCTGAGAAAAAATCTCACATCTTATTCAAAAGCTTTAGAAAATATCAATACTTTGTTAAGTCCACTCAATTAACTGGTAGGCCTACATTCACTTCTACTGTTTTTTACTGTCCTAAATTGACCACAATCAGCAGTTTCTCATGCAGAAAAAAAATCACTTCACTTTTATTTTGCGCAAAATAAGTTAACAAATCTGCTTCCTCTCTCCCCCGTCTCTCTGCACAGTCCCTCTCCAGATCCTGCCAGAACATGTCTGACTCCTTCACCTCCTCCTCCTCCTCATGCTCCGACAGCTGTAGCAGCAGTAGTAGTGCCTCTGGTTTCTCCACCGCCACCTCCAGCTCCCAGCCTGACCTCTCAGCTCCCCCGCTCTCCCCGCTCTCCCTAGCCCCACCCAAGAGCGCCCTGTCCTCCACCCACAAGCGCTCCGTGTCCTGCACCTCGCTGCCTGTCTACAACCGGCAGGTGGCTGACTCCTGCATCATTCGCGTCATCCTGGCCGGTGCGGAGACCAGCAACGGCAACATGTACAAAAGCATCCTGGTAATAAGCCTAACTGGTTGTGAGATGTTTTATTCAGCAAGAACACTGAGGAAATGTTAGCAATGTCACACAATACTACAAGTAAGACCGACATGGCCATGGGTTAAGGGAAAAGCTTACTGAACCCTTAACCTAGTGAAATATTATGCCATATGCAGGGCTCTAAACCAGTGATTCTCAAAGTGTGGTCCGGGGACCACTTGTGGTCCGCGACAGAGCTAAGGTGGTCCTCGAGGGGATTTTTACTTTTCCAAGACGAGCTAGCAGTAGGCTATATTTGTAACATAACTACATAGCTAAACATAGCTGAAGTCTTAATTTCACCACAATAAGACAGGCTTGTAAATGTGAATAAAAATGGAGTGATCTGAAGCAAAATTAGCAGTGTCCAATTAGCACCCATCAATTGCCAATTTAGTTGACAAGTGGTCCCTGATCATTTTTGGGGGGGAAAAGTGGTCCTCGGTCTGAAAAAGTTTGAGAATCACTGCTCTAAACTAACTTTTTTCACCACCAGTCGAAGTGGGTAGTACAGTATGTGTTCATTTTATTAGCCAAACACACACTCACTAATGGCTTGTTAGTTGTTTTTTGTACCAGCCAAACTGAAATTTAACCAGCATTTGGCCAGTTGGCTGTTGTTAATTTAGAGCCCTCCCCATATGTATACAGTTTTTTTTTAGTGTAAGTCATGAATGCCTACACTAGACTAGAGGCAGCGATTCAAACAAAAGCATAATACTATACAGTACAGCGTCTCCCTTTGCACTGTTCAGGATCAGGGCAATGATAACTGAAACTGGCATTGCTTGTTTTTTTCCCCTTGCTAGCTCACCAGTCAGGACAAGACGGCGCAGGTGATTCAGAGAGCCCTGGAAAAGCACCACATGGAGACCAAGAGCTGCCATGACTTCACCCTTAGCCAGGTTCTGGCCGAAGGCAAAGGTGAGCCATCCATTACATTGGATTGCATTTGGCAGACGCTTTTTAACCAAAGCGACTTACAATCGAGGACATAATCATAGCCAACATCATTAGCCGAGACAAAATACACAGGAAATATACAGAAGAATAGTGCAGATGCTAAGTAGTTTTTTTTTAAGTGATGCTGTCCCATTTTTGGAAATAAGCTTATTTTACACCTCCCATTGAGTTAAATAATAGGGTTTTACCATTCTCCAGTACTTTCAACCATTCTCGGGGTATGGCAGTGCAAATTTTACCTCCATGCTAGCAGTTAACATTGAGTCCTATGAGACCAGCTCGCGGCTAACTGGTCTCATAGGACTCAATGTTAACTGTTACCTTGGAGGTAAAATTTCCACTGTCATAACTAGAAAACCGTTGAAAGTACAGGATAATGGTAAAACCCTATTATTTAACTCAAGGGAAGGTGTAAAATAAGCGTATTTCCAAAAATGGGACAGTATCACTTTAAATAAATTAGCCCAGGGTTAAGTAGAGTACACACACACACATACACATCATGCCATAGAGTCTAGCCCTGGACTGGGTCAACTCAAGCATTAGTGCAGTAGAGACCAAGCACTGCAGTAGAGACCAAGTATAATGTTGAGAAAAACAAAGTGCATTTGATGACTGAAACAGTATTTTCATAGTACATAATTCAACTGCTATGTATTGTGCGAGCTCACAAAGTTGGGTGAAAATGCACAAGGGTCTGCTTGAGGCTATCACATCTCAACTCAAACTGAAGGTCCATCACAGTAAAATAGGGATGTTGGTCTTTAAATGTGCTGTAAGCTCTTCATCCTATATATGATCACATGTATATCTGCTGAAAATGTCACCATTTTAGCATCTGAAATGGGCATGTTTAGGAACAGCCTGTAGCCTACAGCCTGTAGTCGTACTTTCTGAATTACCTCATGGCCAATGATTGAGGATCTGTTAAAGCAAAGGGGAGTGGTACTCCACCACAAAGCTGTGGACACAGCAATCGTCCACCTATACTATGCACTCATTTCCACGTGCTGTAGAGGAGGGGAAGAGGTGGGCCTTTTTTGAAGAGGTGGGCCTTTTTTCAGATGGTGGATACTGTATCTTTTTTATATGTGTGGCCAAGGTCCTGTGATTTCGAAGACCTGTGGACTACAGCTTTTTTTTATTAAAACAACTTAACGAGGAACTGGACTTCTTGCAGCTTGAAAAGCTTACAAAAGCTTGAAAAGCTTGAAAAGCTTGTTGCACTCTCTTTAACATGACCCGGATGACTAGAATCTTTACAGACTTGCTTTCCCATCTCTTCCAGAGCTCCTCATCCCAGACAAGGCCAATGTCTTCTACGCCATGTGCACGTCTGCCAACTATGACTTTGTCCTGCGCCCCTGCCCAAAAGGATCCCGTAGGCCCCCCCTCAGCGCGTCTAGCCTCGGCTCACTCCCCCGAGGACTGAAGTAGTAGCAGCAGCAGCAGTAGCAGTACAGTAGCGCCCTCTGTAGCCTGAATTACACACCGTGCCCTGGCAGATTTTAAGTGATGCTTAAATTACATTGCTTTGCCCATTGTTAGCTATATTTTTCTATTGTATATTTTTTATGTAAAAAAGATATTTAAGTGGACTTTGTGGAAAATGTCTATATTTGTTTTGTTAAGATGTTTTGCTCCAAGCACTTTGAGGTAGATGATGTGCAGTATTGGTCAAAAGATTTGGACACTCCTTCTCAATCAATGCCTTCTCTTTATTTTCCTGGCTATTTACAGTACATTGTAGATTTTCGCGGAGGGCATCAAAACTGTGTTGACATCAGGTGGATAGAAAGCTGGCATCGCTGTTGGAAAACTACTAGAATTTATATTTTTTGTTAAGCACATAACTATACGTGTTCATGCACAGTTTTGATGCCCTCTGAGTAAATGTACAATGTACTGTAGAATATCCAGGAAAATACAGAAGAGGCATTAAATGACGGTGTGTCCAAACCTTTGGTCTATACTGTACACTGAGAATGAGCATGTCTCGAACATAGAGGCCAGGGACTTGCTTGTTGTTGTCCTCTTTGTCTTTCTCTGGGCAGTATGGGTATCACATGTGACTGTAAAGACAGATGAGGTAAGACACTTTTGTATGAAGAAAGGATACTCTATGAACTTCAGCAGCCTGTGAACCACACACCACACACTGCACCACACCACACTACACTACCACACACCGCATACTGTACCCACTGGCAATTAGTGCAATCAATGTGGCTGTTTTGAAAACAATTAAAGTGGTGTGTCTGTCCAATGTTATTCATGTCTGTGTATGTTATTCATTTCAGGCAATGTGTAGTTATAACAGTAATGCATCTGTTTACAAATTTAACAATTTTTAGAGTTTACATGACTGTAGGCTAAACAGGTGATCAGAGACCAGCCTGTAAAAATGTTTTTCAGATCTGGTCAGAAATTATAATGTGTATCGGGGATGCATCGATCGATATGAACATTTTGGCCGATACCGATGTTAAGGCCGATGCATTGTGTGTCCAACTATACACACATAGGCCTTGTAGCCTACAGACCTGAAAATAGTTGGGTGGTTTAAATACTTTTTGCAGGTTGTTTTCACAAAATCATAGAACCATTTCTTCTGATTCTAGCTCCATCTTGCAGACATTTTTCTTTTCCTTTTTATGTTCATAAAAAGTGGTAATTTAAAAGGAAACAGGTGAAACTGATAAGTAAGGGGGGGGGGGAGTAAAAGTAAAGTTTATTCCAACAGTTTATAGTTCGCCTATATGTGTTGCTCATACAGAGAAAGAAGGGTGGGGGACCATAGGCTGTTGGTAGATAAGCAAATCATAAATGTGTGTGTGCGTGCGTGTAGGAGTGTGGGTAGATGGATGCTCTTTTTGACTTAGGCTATATTTATATTTATATCTGTTTCCTTAAAATAATTCGATATTTTGAATAGTATGCAATTTGGATATAGGATAGTTTATCATTTATGTAAGTGAATGATTGTGAATGATTTAAAATTTAATAGGCCTATGTACGGTTCATCTGTGGTGCCAGTAGGCCTAATCTGGATGTGGCCAGATTAGGGTACTAACCTAGATTGGAAAGTAATGCCAAACTGTTGTTAAATAACTCTAAAAGAACATGATACTCATTTAGGCAACTGTCAGGAAACAGATGTTCTAACTAAATTTCCTGTGAGGTCACGCATAGCCCCTTTTCTTCCTTACATCGTCTGCATTCTTCTCATCTGACTGTGAACACGCCCAAGCGTCATACGAACACGCCCTTGCGAGCGACCAGGCTTTGGCTAAAGTTCGATCCACAAAATTCATGATCCACAACCGGGAATTTTTTCAGGGGTGGTGGCCGTCGGTGGACTAAACTTGCGACTGACTTCCAGAATTTTGTTTAGGCGTGGGAATTTTAATCATTGTCTAAAGAAACATTGTTACATTTTTGTGTTGTATAGACGTTTTTCGGATAACTTTGATTGTTACTATTGTATCCCCCTAGGGCCTTGTGGGAAAGTCCGATTAGTAAAAGTCGCTACTTTGTGATTGTTTTGGTGGACGGGGAGGCTGTGCTACGTCCAGCTAGTTAGCTAACAAATCGAGTAGCTGTTTAGCTTTGATAGTTTCTAACTGCACAACCAAGTGAATTGTGAGAATCAATGCAGGCGATAAAGTGTGTAGTCGTTGGAGATGGGTAAGTACTATAACTAACACGGATTCCTCTGTTATCTGTTTTGATTTTTTATTCATTGCCCTGTTTTAACAATCTCTAACTTTGTGAACTTTTAATGGCATTTCATCAAATCATGGGCTATCCTATCCCAGCAACTTATTTCTGGTGCCTAGCTTTTAACCCAGCAAGCACACTGAAGTTAGCATGAGGCTAACGGAGCTATTGTCGTAATAAAGCTCGTAACAAAGTTCATTGTATGGGTTGAAGTGAGACATGTGCAATGCAAAACTACACCAGTGGTCGTTCTGCTTTCCTTTGCTGGTTTATGTTTAGTCGAATTTCGTTAAGTCATTGACACTCTTTGTTCGTGTTGTTGACACTGGACGTGTGATAAACCTTAACAATGTTAAGATTGGTTAGCTTGCTAACATGGTAATGCCAACCGATGCAGTGCTTTAATAGCTAGACAGTTGTAGCGCGTGCCCCATTGATAAGTTGGCAGTACATTTGGTAAATGTCAACATAGTTCAATAGCAGCATGCCTCTGACTTAAAAAAGACGAGGAAGATGCTGTGTGATTTTTTATTAGTCGGGGCTACAGTTAAGTTACCGGTGATCTAAAACCTGTTGCTGTGTTCCAAGGGGCGTTTTGATACCTGGCTATGCATTATAAGGTGTCTTTGTATTCTTTCTCGTTTTATTACCATTTACTCCCCCACAATTTCTGGTTTAGCTCCTTCCTGAAAGAATCACTCAACTTGATGATAAACACAACATCAGGGACGAGTTCACACACACACACACACACACACACACACACACACACACACACACACACACACACACACACTAGTTCTAAATGTCGTTTGTGTCATATTCTGTCTCCAGAGTATGTAGTCCATAGCGTTTAAAACAGCTTCATTGACCACCACACTTTATATTTCCACTGTAAGAAGCTGTCTCTGATGTTGCCTTATTTCACCTCAACAGGGCTGTGGGAAAAACATGTCTGCTCATCAGCTACACTACCAATGCCTTCCCTGGGGAGTACATCCCCACAGTGTAAGTATCCAATCGTGTAGTCTAAATAATTCATCAGCTACTTGATGTGTGTAATGGACTGAATCCAGCCCAGTGAAAGCTCTGTCCGACTCGCACAAACCCACGTGCCGTGCAGGTCATGTGTGGAGCAGTAGTTGATGTGAAATCCCTGGAAATAGTGTGTACCTGTACATTTACAGAAATACGTGTACAGAATAAATATGGAGCTGTGCTAGTGAAATCAACCTTCCTCCTTCATCTCCTCCTCCTCCTTTCCCCTATGTCCTTCAGGTTCGATAACTACTCTGCAAATGTGATGGTGGATGGGAAGCCAGTCAACCTCGGCTTGTGGGATACTGCCGGACAGGAAGATTATGACAGGCTACGCCCTTTATCCTATCCACAGACGGTAGGTCACATTTTATGATGCCTTGCACAAAAAGGAAATCCTCCACCAAGTCGTGAATAGTGATAGAATTGTCGCACCTGATTATGCGCAATCAGTGTCAGACACGTTACGATTGTGAGAGTAATTGGATCAAAGACGTCTTTGTCATTCAGTGTTACGCACACCTTCCGCCGACTGTAACTGCAAAAAAAAAAACATGACTTTTAAATTGTTTCAAGTGAATGGATGACAGCCAAGGCTTTCATGAATTCCTTGTAACAATAAATAAATAAAAAAGAGTCATGTTTTTTACAGTTACAGTCAGCAGAAGGCATCCGTTACACTGAATGACAATGCCATTTTGCACATCTTTGACCCAATTGCATTGCTGTGGGGGAAAGGTGAACTTCTTTTGTCTCAATGGATACATTACAAAAGAACCCTCTTTCAAGTATATTGTAACAAATTCCAAGAGCTGTATGGTTGTCATAGATTAAAGTCTGCTTGATGTGTATTATTATTATTGTTTGTGCTCCTTTTAGGATGTGTTCCTGATCTGTTTCTCCCTTGTGAGTCCAGCATCCTTCGAGAATGTCCGTGCAAAGGTAAGATCCTCCCGAAAGGCCCTTTTGAGGGAAGGAAAGCACCCTTCTTTATCTTCCAACTTTGAATCTCTCCTTGATATTGAAATCCTCAGAAGACATTTCACTAGTTAAGGTTATTTGACTCTTATGACTCTTTTGACACTCCACATCAACATGAATGAATGAACTGGGGGTGGCGTAGCATGCTAAGACACCATACTATATGTGGGCGACCCAAGTTCAAATCCAACCTGGGTCATTTTCCGGCCATACCCTCTCTCTCTATCCCCCACTTGCTTCTAGTCATTTCTCCGCTGTCCTGTCTTCATTATTTGAAAAAAAGAGTGAGTGAACTGAAGGTGAGTTGTTTCCTTAACAGTGGTACCCAGAGGTACGGCATCACTGTCCCAACACGCCCATCATCCTGGTGGGGACGAAGCTGGACCTGAGGGACGACAAGGACACCATCGAGAAGCTGAAGGAGAAGAAGCTCACACCCATCACCTACCCACAGGGCCTGGCCATGGCCAAAGAGATTGGTACGTATCAAATTTTAAGAAATTTACTCGAGTTCTCTTATTCAGAAGTAAGTTGTCTCAATTGAATGGATAACCCCTTAGTATAAATGCAGAGCACTTTGAAAAGTACAAGGAAGTATTGATAGTTGCTGATCTTGCCAAGGAGCAAGTAAATAGTAAGTTAATTGCTGTGGTTGTTTACTGTTCCATAACCATATATTAAAACAAGTTAGGCTTCATTTTTTGATATATTTTGTAATCATATTTCTGTAACTGGTTACGCCTGTATCAGATAAATGAATTATTTAGCCATGGTTATTGTACATATTAATCTGCTGAAGAAACAGTGAGTGGGTCGGTCCCAGACAGTCCGGTCAACCAGGAAATGAAAATGGAAATATGTGCTATAATGTTACTGAATCTGCCACTGACTGGAACAACCCATTTCCTCCCAAGGAGCTGTGAAGTACCTAGAGTGCTCTGCCCTGACGCAGCGCGGTCTGAAGACAGTGTTCGACGAGGCCATCAGGGCTGTCCTCTGCCCTCCCCCAGTCAAGAGGAGGAGGAGGAAGTGCCTACTTCTCTAAGACAAGCTCGTCAACGAGGCGTTAAATGAGAGTCAGCTGAGAGATGGCAAGTCTGTGTCCTTACAGTTATGCCCCCTGCTTATTGTAACTATCACTACCAAGTATGTATCACCAGGAAGCAGGGTCTTTTTTTATTCTTTTCATATTTTTTTGGGGGGGGGGGGGGTTGTCGGGCAAGTATGGAAACTACAGGCCATCCCTGGGCTTAACACTATGCAGACACTCCACACATTTGAAATTCCTGCGGCCTTCATTAATAACTACAGTTTGAAATTGATGTTCCCCCTTGTAAGTTGTATTATGATGTACTTTTTTCATTTAGAAATATGTTTACAGACATTTCTTTTTGTACAATGTATGTAGAGCTTCTCACAATGGCACTGTCAAACCCAGTACATAATACTAACACTAATCATTCCCGGTTCATGAAGTTAACAGAGAACGGGGGGGCATTTAACTCATCACTGGAAACCGTTTGGAAGGCATCTTTGTTTTTAACTGGGTACCATCTGCAGGAGAAGAGCAAGTGAACTGATAAGTCTGACATTGCGTTCAGCAAGGGATTATGCAGTATTTTTCATGCCTCAGTTTAGTAATGTCGGAGCACTGTCTATTTTGCATTTCTGTGTTCTAACAGCAGGATGTACTGAAACTAATTGAAGGTCCCTTTTGGTCGGTTTAGGGCCAGGCAATCTGTAAATACATACAAGCACATGCCACACAGACACATTTTTTCCAAACCTTTAAGAATACTCATGCCAAAGTTGCCATATTCAGTATACTGCAAGTAACAAGTATACTCAGACATTTAAATGGTTGAGGGGTAAAACACTTAATTGATCATGGCTTTTTTTTTGGTATCACAGTTGATATTTTTTGTGGCACACTGTATTATCAAACTGTTAAATATTTTTCAAACAAGTTTTGGCATTAGACAGTATGAATCGTGCAATACATAGGCTGCTGATACCGGAGCATCTTATACATTCTATGAACCTGTGACTAAAAAGACTAGGAAATGAGTGAATAAGTTCAACTGCAGCCAGCAGCATAATAACCCATTTATCAGGGTGACTGTAACAATGTGGGTTTTTTTATGAGAATAAAGACAAATTAACTTTATTTTTCTTAGTGGTCATGTTTTATTCACCATCTGTAAAAGATAATTATGTACATCTTCACTTGTCTGTACAAATACAAACTCATTTTCCAATGTAAGCACAACCTTTTATAATCTCATCAACATAAGGCAATAAATTAAATCAATACATTGGCATTCCATTGGAGTGAAATTTCCATGTTGATCATGTGTCCACATAGCGGAGCATTGTGCCAGACGTGGTTGGTATACTAGGAAAAAAGGACAACACAAAACATTCATCATTATGTCTGAAGATTGATGCTCAGGTCATGTCATCCACTTACGTTGTATGCAACTGTACTTGTTTGAGATTGACAACCTCCACGAAGTCAAGTTGCTTACAACTAAACTTAGGATTTTGACAATGAAGTACAACACTAAAGGATAAATGTGGTGCCTTTCCTCAAACCTTCCAAATTAAACAAATTGGGCATCTGTTCATTAAGACAGAAGTATTTCTTGTGGTAAAAGATTTACCTTTCTACAAGTTCTGCTCCCATTATGTCATAGATGTGGTATTTCATGGGAAACTTCACGTGGGAAGTGGTGCGTCTCAACTCGAGCTCATTCTTCAAGACCTCTCCATACTTGGCCTTTTTCACCATATTCAAAACGGCTTTCCGTCCTGGATAAAACAGATTCAGTCATTAATTGAATGACTGTCGTCATGCAAAGCAAACATGTTGGAAATCATGAATCATCTAATATTGTGTCGTAATGAATATTAATTATATTGTATTAATTTAACACAGATCGAGTTACATTTTCAAACAAAAATCTGGTTGAACAATCAAAAGTCTGAGTGTACCTTGTATGAAGTACTTGGTGAATTTCCCCGCGTTTGGAACCGAAAGCCACCAGCTTCCAGCATCTCTGACTGTCAGTACACCACACTTTACAAGTTGCCTGTAACAAGATTTTTGTTGTTAGTCCTTGTTGGTCATTAATTTATTTTATAATAATGAAGTATCATTACTGTGGTGTTCCTACGTGATCTCTGAATCTGTGAATAGAAACTCCTTCAGCATCTTTTCTTTGTTGAAGCTGAGGTCGGTGCAGGATGGCAGCACTTTATTCATGAACTTCTCCACGGTGTCTTGGCACTCTGTGCCAGCGATGCCTGCCAAGGTCTTCTCCTTGTAGTCAGAGGTGAACACCAGCCCGAATGCATCAGCGTCAAAGCCAAGCTGGAATATAACCACCTCTCCCTGCTCTCTGAGCAGATTCTGTTTGCGAGATGAAAAGGTGGTCCCAAACTTTTAATTGTATTGCATAACATAGATGATCATTTTCATTGTCTTCGGATATTTTCATTAGAGGTAGAACATGTGACTTAGGTGTCATGGCAATTTGCGACAGCACTGGAAAATGGCAAATGCAGCCTCCATCTTTTGTAGGTAGACCTGTGCTCTTCAGTCAATCCATTGAATATGAAGTGACACAATCAATGACCAGTTTTGAAATGTCTGACTTAAATCATATGAATTGATCAAATTCATTCTAAAAATCAGTTCATATTAATTACATAGATATTTAGCTGCACATTGCAATTATTGTCCTTGCATTGTGTGTCAATGGAATCTTCTCAATCATTATTAAGCCATTTTTGACAGGTGGGGCCTTTCTCCATTCATTTAGAAAGCACAGGTCTACCTCCTGAAATATAGGGGCGTCACACCTCCAGTGCTACATTCTACCTCTATGGACATTCTATTCAGAAGTGGTCTCACAGAAGAAGAAGATGATTAGTCATCGAACAAGTGTGTGAACCAGCTGATTTTATGTACACACAAATCAGTCAGGCATTTTCATTTTAATAAGTCGAATGCGGTGTGAGACATGAATCTATTATAACTCTCAATCTTTGGGAGTGCAGAGACTAGTGCTGCCCATTCACAAATGTTACCTCATACCACCACCATCAACTTCAAATGAGTCATTATGATTGGGGGAAAAGCACACTTCCATACATAAAAAGCGAGATCTCCATGTCCACCAATTTGAATGTGCAGAAATAGACATTTTTAGCTCCAAAACTTGCTGTACTTTGGTCATACTAGTAAATATTAGTTTAAATATTCATTCGTCTCTAAATATTCACGAATAAGCACGAATTTGGCAATAGGCAGCGCAGCTTGAATGAGCAGCATTGCAATACCTACGCTGGAAAGCATCCTACACATAATCATTGCACTTTTAATGTGGGATCCCACGTCTGGCTATTGCTGTACCTAAGATTTATAACCTCTTCTATGAAAGCACTCACCAACTGTCTGTCCACCAGGGTTTTGGCACTGTGTAAGCTGTAAAGCTGATGCTTCATGGCAATTCGTGGAAGAGAGTCATTGAACACTTTGCGAGGAAAGAGAGTCATGAGGTATTCCAAACTGGATTTTATATCCAGGGGTCCACCTGGAACAAGAGTAGATACCACCAGCATGTCTTAGGAGGAATTTCGTGAATCAATGAACTATTCTAGCAAATTAAAGCCTTAATAGTAAGGATAGCTTACCTGGGTCTGCCTCTCCGCATGATGCCTTGTCAAACGTGTTTTCAGCCAATCGCCGTTTCTTGACTTTGAAAGCATCTGAAATCAGTGTCCGTTTCCTGTTCATCTCTATCGTGGAAACACAACTGTGTTACTCAAACTTTTACATCTCGCGAACTACATCGGAATCATCTGAATGTAATGGGCCAAGCGTCCCTCTATAGAGCAACGTTAGGCTATGGTCGGGAAATGTTCAACTAAACTGCCTCACTGATTGCGGCTAAACCAAGTTAACGCTATGTCTGAGGTATCTGACCACCACTTACCGAGAAATCCATAGCATGCCTACAATACAAGTGAAATATAAAACCCCAAAACGCCTCACAAAACACAGATGGCTGCGGCCATGATTTTGGTAACTTGTTTAAAAAATCAACTTCCGGGTCATTGACAAAAAAACTTATCAAACTAAAACCTAAACATTGGAATTTGTGCAGGTGGTATGGTAATGGTGAATATAAAGCGCCCGTCTTCTCTGTAATGATTATTCTCTAGGGTTCAATAGATAATTATTTTAGATTCTCATTTGTATAGTTTTTTTTTACAAATATGTCATCATTGTGCAGCATGCTTTTAATATCACAAAGCATAGCCCCGGAAGTACCTTTCGAGAGAGCACAGAGGAGCAGTTGGTGTTTGTTATGCTAATGTTTACCCACTCAGCCTTTTGGTTCATCTGCTGTTTTTGGAAGCCTGGCAAGTGAGAAAACTTTGGATTGCATGTAAACCTCGTTGACAATGGAAGTACTTCGATGTGTGTATGTAGCCCGCGTGGACAGTGAGTAATGCATATTTTAATACTGCACATTTGACAACCAGAACAGCAGACTGTCTACTGGGATGCATGTGCATCAGATACTTTTTGATATATAGAAGGACTGAATGGGTATCTGCAATTTTATTTTCATAGCTGACAACTAGGAGTAGCTACTACTCTACAACTAACCTGCAGTGTTAATTTCAACTGTCTGTCCATATGGATCGTCACTACAATCGAGGCCATTTCAACTCTCGTGGCCATCAAAGTAATTTCAATCAAGAGCGGTCATCTCTCAAAAGGACTCGTGAACATGATGACAGGGGACATGAGATTCACTCCAGGCGCGCGAGAACTGACGAGCGTCTTTCACCCTCACGAACTATGAGCGTTTTGCGTCAGTTCTATGACAGAGACTTCCCTGTCTACAAGCAGCCTGTAGAAATTGGATTATTTTCCTTAGACAGCAAACGAAATTTTTGGAATGATGCAAGGCAACTACGTTATTATGTGGAGCCCGAAAGATGCCCCAACTTCAACCTCAGAGATGGTTATCATGACCGGTTTGTGAAAAGAGATGATGGCATCAAAGAGAAACTTGACCACATTCTGAAATGGATTTTGGCAAACAAGCACAAACTGCAGTCCCGAGACACCACCTGGTAAGTACAACACAACTGATTGGAAGACCTGGTCCAGGAAGACAGATGCTGAGGCACTCAAGGTTGCATTTTTTTTTTTTACTTTTTTATTTGGCTACAATGCGTTTCGGCCCTTATGGCCTTAGGCCATAAGGACCGAAACGCGTAGGCATTGTATCCAAATAAAAAAGTTTAAAAAAATGCAACCTTGAGTGCCTCAGCATCTGTCTTCCTGGACCAAATTTGAGAGCCCCTACACTGATGAGCACCAAGGGAAAAAAAGGTGAAGACCCAGAAGCACTCCAATTACCTGCTTGTGTTTGATGATTGGAAGACCTGTTTGATCATTTGTAAGTTGTTACCATTGCCATATAGGCCTAATGTACACTTGTAACAACATGTAATATTGTTTTGCCTCCCAGTCCACTAGGTATAGATTTTGTGACTTGGCGTGGCCACCTGACCAAGCTGTTAACAACTCCATATGAGACACAGGAGGGTTGGCTACTCGCGGTGTCCAGACTGGCCGGCACTCTCTACATTAGTGAGGTGGAAACTGAGAAATCCCGCAGGGACCGAGATAACCGGACAGAACGACACGAAGAGATGATGTATTGGGGTTACAAATTCGAACAGTACACCTGTGCAGGTAATGCTTTCCATCATCTCTTGGCCTGACATTCACTGTACATGTGCATCCTCTTTCAGCAGTGAATGACCAGAGTCATATTAAGTAGAAGTACTCCGCAGATGTCATGACAACAGCAATAGTGCGATATTACAAAGTAGAAACAGTGTATTTTCATACCACCAGTGTTGTAATTACATTTGTAAGAGTACTTCTACTTTATACAACTCTGTGACCAATGCCCCCATTGTCTCCACAGATGAAGAACATGGTTCCCCTGACCCAGGAGGCGTGGTGAACACCAATGAAGCATTCTGCACTGTTGTCCAGACACGCCTGTCCGAGCATAAGCTGCTCTTCTCTGGGGAGGTGGACTGTCGTGTGGCAGGGTCTAGCGCACCCCAGGCTCCGGCCTGCTACGTTGAGATGAAGACCTCGGCCGAGATCCACACTCCTAAACAGCGCAGCAACTTCCACAGGTCTCAGACAAACAAACTCACTCCATTCGCTGTATATGTTCATCTTCAAAACACAATCAAACTTCAGCTGTTTGAAATTTGAAATCATGGTGTGAATTGTGAACTGCTTTCAGATACAAGCTGCTTAAATGGTGGGCACAGTCTTTTCTTCCTGGAGTTCCTAAGATTGTGGCAGGCTTTCGTGACAATGACGGACAAGTGGTCCAGGTGGAAACGTTTAAAACATCCCAAATATCTCAGCTGATAAAGGTTTGTCCCCTTCAGTCATTTTTTGAAAATTGTCTGGATTCTTTAAAAAAAAAACTGCATACAGTGAACACAGAGCGGAATACACAGATGTTATTTGTAAATTAAGCTTGTATTGTGTAGGCACGGTGTGTAGATTTCACCGCTTCTTATTCCCTGCAGACCGAGCACAATTGCTGGAAGCCAACCGTGTGCATGAACTTCTGCAGTGACTTTCTGTCATTCGTCAGAAAAACAGTCAAAGAAGATGATCCAAGGTGAGTTTTTTTTTTTTTTTAACAAATAAGCCACTGTTCTAGTCTTGTTTTATAATAACGTCGTACACATTTTATTCAGAAAAAGGGTCTACAACAGCCAAATTGACAAACAATTAGTGGTGGGTCGTGCAAATCTTGAAGTTTGAAATTCCATCCGCCATTGCTCACTTGCCTGCTTGTGACCTCATGATCATGTCACTGACGACAGAAAATGAATTCATTATATTGCAAAATCACAATTATAATGTAATTTCCTCATTTGCAATTGGGATAGAGAACGAAAAACAGTCCCCCAAAAGTTGCTGTGGCTAGGTTGACAGCTGGGAAACTTTATTGTTTTCTCCACGGAGGAGGGGCATGGAGGCGGGGCAAGGCCACAAGCACAAGTGGAGAACAGAAGTGTGCATATTGGAATGCACCCCATGTATGGTCAAACATGGCCAATCTCCTAGTTTTATGCAGCCTTCAAAAGGTTCCAGACCAACCGCTCGTTTCCATACAGTACCATAGAGGACTCACAGAGGCATTGATAAAATAACCGTATTTCCTCGTTTTAAAGCACCATATTTCAATGGACCATGTAAATACTTGGTAACTTGGTACCATGGTAACTACTTGGTATTTAGGTAACTTGTTTCTGGACAAAAGCAGAACAGCCAACTGTGTAGAATTGGTACATGTAACCCATAGACCTATATTAAACTAGACTGGAAGTGGGTCACGTAATTCTCGATTTGCGATTGCCATTTTACCATACTCACAAAATAAAATACAGGTGATTATAAACACTCTCCTGACCTTAACTTTGAGTAAAGTAAAGAAAATAAATTATCTGTGCACATGCATGACTATCCAATATTAAAATATCCACAAAACTGCTTAAAGCGATGGTTCGGAGTAGAATCACCCTAATGCCATTTGAACCGTGACACCCATCCACCTTTACACCCGAAGTGTTTTCTGCCGCAGGCTTACATCAACAGAGTTGCCGTGTTATTCGATGTTTATTCCGGATAGCTTGACTCAAGCGCATATGGATCCTGGGCACCGTCTCCAAACTTTCCCCACAAAAATAACATGTCATGACACCAAACTTCTACAGTATAACAAATGTGGTTTGTACTCACAAAAAGATTAATTTGAAACTTTGTACATAGTCCAGGAGTTTATTAGTAACAACACAAGAGACGATTAGCTTTTCTGCTGCTAAACATCCGTCGACGTCACTTCCTCCAGCTGGGACGTTGTTGATGGAAACAAATACACGTGAGTCCGGAAGGCGGAAAACTCAAAAAGACAGCTTGCGCTACAACTAGAAATTAACCACTTTGGATTTAAATTTTACCACGTTTAATAAATAGAAGACGATGCCACACTTGTGCATATATCCTGGCTGTGGACTAAAACACAAATCTTACAATAAAGAAAGTCCCAGCTGGAGGAAGTGACGTCGGCGGATGTTTAGCAGCAGAAAAGCTAATCGTCTCGTGTGTTGTTACTAATAAACTCCTGGACTATGTACAAAGTGTCAAATTCATCTTTTTGTGAGTACAAACCTCATTTGTTATACTGTAGAAGTTTGGTGTCATGACATGTTATTTTTGTGGGGAAAGTTTGGAGACGGTGCCTAGGATCCATATGCGCTTGAGTCAAGCTATCCGGAATAAACATCGAATAACACGGCAACTCTGTTGATGTAAGCCTGCGGCAGAAAACACTTCGGGTGTAAAGGTGGATGGGTGTCACGGTTCAAATGGCATTAGGGTGATTCTACTCCGAACCATCGCTTTAAGCTGCAACCAAAACGGTTTCTGGGTCTCCAATAAAGCGTTTGGTGGTAGTGAGGATAATTCTTTTCTTGAGTGACTAAGTTTTTACTCTAAGTAAGATAGTCACTGAGGTTAGGCACATTAACTTAAAATAATACCAAGAACCCTATTGTCTCTCATCAGGGCTCCCTTCGTGATCTCCCCTCTTCCTCCTTTTCTTCCCCCAAATCCCCCAAAAAACATGAATGGTGTCAGCGCCCCCTGTCTGTATGACATGAACTGAAAACAGAACATTAATTTCTCTTTCATGAAAAATGACACCTATCCCAATAATGATTATGTAAACACAATGTTAATGCACAAATTATAGTTACAGTGTGAATATTACAATTTACATAAGCACTACATTTGTATTCACAGTTTGAAATTGTATGCATTTCAATGACTCACAGCTGAGATAGTCAGGTAAGATGGTGCCGCTGAGTCCGATTTTCTGTTACTGCTTAAAAAGCCCACTTCCAGTCCAGTTTAATATAAGTCTGTGTTGTTAACTAGCCATGCTAACACAAACATATGGCAGAGATGAGTTTACTTGGAACCTTTGAGGCTTGCGTAAAACCATGTGACCAGAAATCAAAGCATTTTCAAACTCTGTTTTCTCTACGTTTCTGGTTTGGTCATGACATTGAGAAACGATTACCAGTGAGAGGGGTGAACTCCACTGAAGTTTGAAATGTGTGGTCCAACCTTCCATGTCCCTCTCCGTTTGCTGACGGACTTATTACTGACTTATTACTGAAAGAAACTTGTATCTTTTATGTTCTAATATTCTGTTATACTAAATTTATTTATGCTATTCTATATTCTATTCTGTCTACAAGGTTAGTGTACCTCTTCTCATGGGAACCACACAGAGACGTGACGTTCACTGTCCACAGAGACACTGAGTATAATTTCCTGCCCAACTGGTTTGTGAAGGAAATCACAGCGATTCATCGCCAGACTGATGCTCCACCGCGTGCCTGAAATGAACCTACAACCACATGGCATCATGCCAGTGTGTTAAGATAGCACGCCAACTTGAACCTTCTATCGCATTTGTGCATCACGACTTTGTATGTTAACGCGTGCTACAGAACGCCCTGTGACAGGATGGGGTGGTTTTAGTCTGAGCACAATTCTGCCCTACAAAGCAAAAAGGCAGTAACTGCGCAGAGCTAAAGACTGAATAAGTTGACTTTAAAATGATACTGCAACCCAATATGAGTGTTTTCTGGAAGATTATTGACATGTGACAGTTTTGTTCCTTTATATTATCACCTTTTGTGCAGATCAATCATTTCATTTAAATTTAGACTTCGATATATATGGCATTAAAGTCATAGTAGCTCATTTTAAACCGCAATGCAGTTACTGCCTTTTTGCTTTGTAGGGCAGAATTTCCCTTGCTTGTTTTCGCTGTTCTTGGCAAAAGTGACAGAGATGTTGCTTTACTGACAGGTTAGGTTTAGGAATGGTTTTTGGTCAGAGCACAGCAGAGCAGTTTCGCGCTTAGCAATAGAAAAAACAAAAATTCGCCGGGACAGTGGCAAAACTGCAAACCAGGTCACGTGAAAAAAATGTCAGTCTGACCATCAATAGATTTCAAATGCATGACAGTGAAATGGTACTTCCTTATGGGCAGAACCGAGGCGTGATGGCATTGTGTGTGTGCACTTTATATTCATTTACAAGTAAACCTGCACTGTAAATACATGAATGTACATTTTTTAAAATAATTCCACTGATTCATTTTTTATACTGTAGATATTTCTATAGCCTTAGTTTCACTCAGATTGACTGTATTAAAGGTAGTGGTTTTGAAGTCCCACATTACAGCGAGTTGGTAAATGTGGAGAGGTTTTCATGTTTTCCGACCACAAGGAAATACAGTACACTCCACATTTATACTTCGGAGAAACTATACCGTATGTCATCTACCAATTCATTAAACATTGGGATGCTTGTGTAAATGAATTGCTCTTCGACCCATAATCCAAACAGCTAAACAGCAAATTAGTACTCTGTTTCCCAAATTCATGCTGCCCATTCACAAATCTATTTCATGAATATTTACCACCACCACCACCACCATTTGTAATTACTGATTTTGACTGCAAAAGTTACTTATTTTATTTTATTACCTTCTCCATGTCTGTCATTTTGAGTTCCCAGTAAAATATATCTTTGGCTTACTATACTTTGGTCAGACCAGTAAATGTGAGTTTTAACTGATTTATATTCATGAAAAGAACACACTTTGGAATATCCAGGATGCATTTTTAAAAGGAACTACTAAAAGTAAATACTGTACCTTTTGAGTCTACATTTAAATAGTATATGCGTTGGTTGACTGCTCAATAAAGTGCTTTTCTTTCTAGGAATGACCTTTTGCCTTATGGTTTGGCATTTAAAAAGAGGAAGTAAATAAACAACATATGTACAGTTTTGTTTCATGAGTATTATTTATTGCCCTAATTCAAAAGGTGTCCAGTAAAATTGTTAATTTAATGCTCAAACATTAAAACCAAAGTGTACAATAGAAAAATTACTCTGACAACAATAACTGCATTAGAATTTATGTCATAGGTTGCTTGTAAACCGTACTGTAAACAAATTAAGATTAATAAATTACAAAAGGTCACAGAGTGAAAGGATGCTGTGACCCAGTGCTTGCTACAGCAGTGCAGTTACAACTACATCATTTTACACAATGTAAGTAGTTGTGTGAGTCAACAAGAAAGGCCAAAAGATGGAATAATCATACATACAAGTAGATAGTAGACTTATTTTATCATTGGCAAAAAAATACAACATGCTCAGACCCAAGTGTCATCTAGAAGAGATGAATGACCAAATGTATGCGCTACAGTTCTCCTTTGGCTATGTGTGTAACCAATGAATGTAGAAATCAAATTGTTTTACAGAGTCACCGTGTGAAACAATCAAATATGGTGGACCGGCATAAGATATTTCATGGTCGTTAATGTGCCGTACATATCTGAATAAAAGATCATTTTCTTCAGAGGGATGAGTTACACCCATCACAATAGTTACCTTAAATGGGCAGGTTGGAATTGTAGGCTATAGCATCATGTTTGAAATGTACACCAAGCACTCCAAAAACAAGGCTGTACAATGTGGGCTCTGGCATAGACTCTGAATTACATAAAGGGGATCAGTGACCACCCCTTACAACATCCTAGTTGCAGGAAATGGCTCGTTGTGAAGGAGCTTGCTCTACCGATCTACCTTCTTTGTAACAATCACACCCTGACCCTACCTTTGTAGTCACTTACTTTGTAATGGCACAAGAAAGATTAAGTAATTTCTTTCTTGTCAATAGACTTACAGTATATAGAGAATAAGACTGACTGGCTAAGATGACCAACAGCGTACTGTACGTCATCTAGTCATATCAAACACAAAAGCACACAGACAACCCTTTCCCATCACAAACACATTGAGAATAAGACTGACTGGGTAATTTGATCAACAACTCCAGTAGTATGGTCACCAAACATATGCACCTGTCAGGGTACGACCCCAGTGCTAAATAATAATTTGTTTCCTGGCCATCACAGCTGGTAGCGAGGCACTTGCTTTGGAAAGAGAGGAAAGTCTAAATGTTTCTCAGGAATATGATATGGCTTGATAAAGACGTATGAAATCATGATCATTGTCTGTGTGTGGGTTTTTTATTTTATTTTAAAAAGTGAAATGGGTGAAGTTCAGAGAACTGCATAGAATAGATAAGAAGAGTCTGTAGGTTCTAGCAGAAAATTAAAATCACTCAAATAGAATAGCCTAAGTCACTGCCTACATTTCGTGAGGAAATTCTCACAACTCACTAGTTGTTTTATAAACCACATTTTTCTCAGGCTAGTGGTGCGCCATTTTCACATTTTACTTCTATGCACCGTTTCCCTCCCCTTCATGCCCCTGTAACAATCATGATAATACATTTCCTTTGTTTGCTTAATTTGCTGGGAGACGAAATCAGTGTGCATGATTAGCGTACCACAAAACTTTTGTTGACAACCTCCTAACCTCTTTTCAGAGGCAAACTACAGTAAATGAGTTATTTCTAGGCAAACACCAAAAAAACTGCACAGTATTTCTTTTCAATGAGGTTCTAGGTAATGACAACAGGAAAAACTGAAACGAGACTAGGCATCATTGGGGAGGACTGCACATTAGCAACCAGACTTGTCTGATTCAGACCTTTAGTTAGAAGTGTGGGAATAGTGTCTGTAAATACTGAGCTTGTTGTGCTGTGATGCACTAATAGTTCACTCAAGTTCAAATGCATAGCGTACTGACCTTTTTACGATAATCCATTCATCGCCCTGGTGTGTGTGTGTGTTATATATATATAGGTATTGTAAAAACAATTTGAATTAATGCCTTCCTGATGAGAATAGGAATCCAAATCACTGGTCAAGCCATACTTTAACCGTACTTCAACAAAAATGTAAATTATATTTTATCCTAATGCATAAATGAGCCATGTTTTTTTACACACCCAAAAAAATATAATAGAATTTGTCTGTAATTGCAATTTCATATTTTTAAATAATCTTAATGACTATACTCAAAGCTTTCAAGTTCAAGGACACAAAGCCAGATTGTGGCCAGGTTAGTACCATTTGGAAAACAATGCTAACCTTTGACACACTTCTCATAAAATCTCTGTACTTTGCTTAAGCCTTGTGCGAGCGCCACTTAACAAACAGCCCCCACCAACTCTCCTTTGATTCATCCTGACCTCATTCAAATAAACCCCATTCAATCACCCAATTTGCCCTCTAGTGAACTGCACTGCCACCGTCTTCACTTCAAGATTAATCAATAATAGGCACTGGTTACTGAATACTGTTGGATGGTCACCAAGTCCAGCATCGCTATTTTTTAAAGGCATAAATAAACAAAATTGAACTGTGTTAATAATGATGTTACGCCCTACAGGGGAATAACAGTCAGGTGTGCGTCTCACTCAACCAGGTTGACAGTAAACAGCATGACTAAAGTCATCATCGTTGATGGGGCTAGAACTCATCCCGAGAGGGGAGAGCAAGAGAGCGTGCACAAAGAAAGAGGTAGTGGGGAAAAGAGCCTGTCTATGGTAAGTTCTCCAAGAACACACGTGTGTGAGAGAGAACATCAGTGCTTCAGTTTCTTGTTAAGGCCCATGAGCTTGAAGGTGGCGGTACTGATCTTCTCGTACACTACGAACATGAGGGCAGCCGTTAGCACCGTCTGAAGCAGCTTGGCCTCCAGACCTTTGTACAGACCCCAGACCCCATGTCTCCTGTGAAACGCAAAAGGGTAAACATAAGAACAAGGGATTTTATCATAAGTGGCAATCACTGAACAATAGTGCAGGTTTTTCAGTCAATCAATAGTGAGTCTGACAAGCCAACGGTGGCATTCACCAAAAGGGTCATTCCATGTCAATTCACATGATTCCCTCTAATCTCCACTGGTGACCCTCTTCAATTTGCCTTATATCTCACATAACATGTACCTTTTGATGCCAATTGAAAGAATCTCAAGTATTAGCATCCTACGTCTAATAGTTGTGGAGGGACACCTGGGTGGGCGTGTGATTTGTCATGGAATGATCCAAAATTCCCTCAGCTGCAATCCTAATACCCACATACACACTAGTTACTGTCCCTTACAAGGTACGGTAAGCGGGTATGGGTAAGGTGACTTTATTTATGCCCGAGGGTAGATTTGGTTGCAGGTAAAAGCAAAAGCTTACACCGTCAACACAACATCAGCTTGTGGGACTTTCTGCGGACAGGCTTTTCACACAATGAGAATCAGATGTGTTGGGCATTGGCAAACCCCTTTAGAAGCTAAAGCACCCTATACCCACTGCTCACTACAATCAGAGAGAGTAGAGAGAGAGAGGTTCCATTGGCCCATTGTTTCCGGGTTCTATTATTGGGGGGGAAATCCCCCTTTAGGCAGACCTAGGCAGACCTGAGGACTGTTCTATTCAATGCTAGGAGCATTATGACACGCCCCTTTAGGCAGACCGGAACCTGGTCACGTTAGGTGCCCATAGAAACCTATTATGTTGGCATATCTCTATACTTAAAGAATCTCTGCTACAATGATGCTGTACGAAACATGTTGCACTCACTTGATTCTGTCCATCAGCAGGTGTACCACGTTCTGAAGGCCTCCAAGCAATCCTCCCTTGCCCTCTGATTTGTACTGGCCAAACTGCGCCCCAGGAAAGAGAGCATAAATATTAGTCTTAAGTGCATAATGTATACTGTTTAAATTTGGTGTTACTGTTCATTAGTCTTGAGTGTCTTATCAAGAGAAACAATAATTGGAAATGCAAAATATGCAGGTAGGTGATGAAGTTTTACCCTCAGGATGGCTTGAACGGTCTGAAGTGGATATGTAGCCGATGTCGCAATTGCCTTTGCGATGGCGCCGATGAAAAAGATCTCCAACGATGAAATCTGTGAGCAAACATCACACACGTCAGGTTATAAACTCAACATGAACAACAACCATTTTTTAAAAGGCCAATTTAAAAATATCTTTTATGTAGTAGAGCAAAAAGACACAAGATGGAGTAACTGACCCGCCTGTTTCCTTGTCCTGCCCTCCTCTTCATGCCCTCGTAGAACATGAACTGCACCGCCGGGTTGAAGACCAGGATCAGGGAGGGCAGTGTCCCGTTCCACAGAGTGCCCAGCCCCTCATTGGCAATGATCTGGCAGAAGGCGTCTGGAGCAGGTACATGGAAGAAGAATATTTATTGTTGATGGTATTTTTATATTCATTTATATATACATACATACATACATACATACATACATACATACATACATACATACATACATACATACATACATACATACATACATACATACATACATACATACATACATACATATATACAGCTCCAGGCCTTTTTATTAGAATACCATGAAAAAGTTGATTTATTTCCATAATTCCATCAATAATGTTAAACTGTCATGGATTGTAGATTCATGGCCCAGTTTTTTAACTATTCCAATCATTTTTTTTTTTTCTTTTTATATACGTTGGCCTTCCAGCTAAAAAAAACCATGAATTGGGGAATTCGCATTATTAGAATATTGTTATAAAATCAAATTTTTCTTCATCAAAATTCGGGTCACATTAAATCTGTTGAAATTTGGTACTTTCTACATAACATGCAATGGTCAATACTTGGTTAGGACATTCTCTGTCTTCATAATGGCCATGATGCGTTTAACATTGAAGTCAATGGCAAAAACAGTGCATGGGAGTTATGGAAACCCAGAAATCCTTGATGCTTTGTTGTCAGCTGTTCTTGTTTGTTGACCTGGTGCCCCACACTTCACTCTTCAATATACCCAAAGATTTCCATGCCACGTTTTGGTGTTAACTCACCAGTTTAATTCTAACTCAACAGAAATAAAACCCCATTCATTTTCAATGGGGTTTCATTTCTGGTTATTTAGAATTAAACTGGTGAGTTAGCGCCAAAACGTGGCATGGAAATCTACACGGTATATTGAAGAGTGAAGTGTGGGGCACCAGGTCAACAAACAAGAACAGCTGACAGCAAAGCATCAAGGATATCTGGGCTTCCATAACTCCCATGCACTGTTTTTGCCATTGACTTCAATGTTAAACGCATCATGGCCATTATGAAGACAGAATGTCCTAACCAAGTATTGACCATTGCATGTTATGTAGAAAGTACCAAATTTCAACTATATTTTTACAAATTTTCAATAATGTGACCCGAATTTTGATGAAGAAAATTTTGATTTTATAACAATATTCTAATAATGCGAATTCCCCAATTCATGGGTTTTTTGAGCTGGAAGGCCAACGTATATAAAAAGAAAAAAATTAATGATTGAAATAGTTAAAAAACTGGGCCATGAATCTACAATCCATGACAGTTTAACATTATTGATGGAATTATGGAAATAAATCAACTTTTTCATGGTATTCTAATAAAAAGGCCTGGAGCTATATATATATATATATATATATATATATATATATATATATATATATAAATAAAGACTTGTTTCTTTTAGTTATGCGTAAATGAGCTTTTGATCTCTCCACCCTCAAATGAGAAACATGAACAAAGTATTTTTACAATCCTCACCCTCATGAACATGGGGGGGGAAATCAGATTGCTCTATGAAGAATACAGCCTTTCCAATACTTTATTTTAGGCCACCTGGCTTTTGTTTGCACAGTGCACAACTGCTATGAAAAAAACACTACCGAATTCAAAGAACTTCTTTCCTATGGCTTTTATCACTTATCACCACTAAAAATCGCAAGAATGCACACACATCAGTTACACATGTGCTGGACCAAACAGAACATAACTGAAAAGAAATGATAAAGGACCGCAACATTAAACCAAAAAGTTTAAAGGGACACTGTGTGAGATTTTTAGTTGTTTATTTTCAGAATTCATGCTGCCCATTCACTAATGTTACATTTTTCATGAATACTTACCACCACCGTCAAATTCTAAGTATTCAATATTACTGGAAAATTTGCACTTTTCATACATGAAAAGGGGGATCTTCTCCATGGTCCGCCATTTGGCAATAGGCAGCCCAATTTCAATGAGGAGCATAGTTGCAGTACCTTTTTTGACCATTTCCTGCACAGTGTACCTTTAATAACGTTTCAGACGCTCAGTCCTTCATCACTTATCACTACTGCCATGTATGGTGGCATAAACCACTGACCGAAAATGCCCTTGTAGTGGGTCTGGTGAAGCTCCTCGTTCCGGAACTTGGCTCCCTGGAGCTTCAGACGGGTGTTTACCACCCACATGGGGGTCGTCAGCAGCACGTTCACGGCCCCTGTAGAAAACACACAATAACAAACAACATTTAGAAAAACGGGGGGCCGCTGTGGTGGAGCGCGCTATGCCCCCCACTTATGGGCTTGCATGTCCAGGGACACCAAGGTTCGAATCCAGCTTGGGTCATTTCCCAACCCTACCCTCTTAAAAAACACACACACACACAAACATATATATTTAGTCGTACGTCAATATTTGAAGTTTCCAAGTTATTGTGTTGGTAAACAATTGAACAGTGTGTACCCTGCTCGTCTGACGTCTCATTTATCAATTACGGCACAATAACTGGTGAAAAGTAACTGATTTGCCTCCGGCTGTTGTATAGACTATAGATCGATTTGAAGTGATTGGGCCCCTCACCAGAGATCATGCCCATCAGCAGGTCTTTGCCCGGTCCTGATTTGCCCTGCACCAGCGCTCTCTTGAGGGTGTTGAAGGTGTAGAAGTACACAAAGTTGGAGCAACACAGACTGGAGATGACGGGAAACCATCCTCGATACAGCGCCAGTCTGGAGGAGAGGCAAGACCACTTACGATTTATGACAGACACACACTGAAATACCGGACTAGACAGAGGGAACATAATTGCAATATAATAATAATACTAATAATGTTATTACATTCTACAATGACTGAATGTTGTCTTCATTTATATTTTATTTATCATCATTATTTATTTGGAAGAGCCAAGATTCTCAGAGGTTTTAAGAAATCTTCTGAATTGAATACAAGACGGATTCTCTTGATGTTGCCACTTTTATCCTCCAAGAAAGTACAAGGTGTTTGAGCCATCTTAGAGGCTACATAATGTACAATACTGTGTTGTTCACAACTGTTTGGCTGTTTGGCACAGCCTGCTGCCATTTTGTCAGTATGTGGCTTTTCAAAAGATAGGCTACTTACACTCCCTCCTCCTTTGCAATCTCAGTCAAGATTACGGGTGTTGACTTTGACTTTCGGTTTTCATCCACTGAAAGAGGTTCACATGGCAAGACATGAGCATCTGATCATGAATAAATCATTACTCACACATTATACTATTAGACTGTTGTCAAGTCAAGTCAAGTAGGTTTTACTGTCAATTTCTTTACATGCACTGGTCATACAAAGAATTTGAAATTACATTTCTTGCTTTCCCATGCAGACATAGACTAATCTAGGTAAGGACATAGACAGTATAGACATAGACAGTACTGTCTATGTCCTTACCTAGATTAGTCTATGTCTGCATGGGAAAGCAAGACATGTAATTTCAAATTCTTTGTATGACCAGTGCATGTAAAGAAATTGACTGTTCTGCCCTTCAAAGCCACAGTGCAGGGTCAAAATGTACTTTCAGACTGAAAGTGGTTTTCCTTACACCTCCGACCGTGACAAAGCGTGATGGTCCAAATGAGCAGTAACTACAGCATCCATCCTCAGTGCTTGAAGTGGAAGGAAAGAGGTGCAGGAACCTGATTTTCCGACAATCCCATCAGTATGAAATAGAGTGCAAAGTCAGCAAAGACGTATTTTTGGAGGAGGGTTCGAGGGTCCTCCCCCAAGAAAATTAGCATTTCTTAGATGCATTTTCATGCATTTTAATGAATTAGGCGTCCGTGTTAAAGCTGTGCCTCATGCCGGACAAGGCACTGAAAAGATTAGTGTAGGAACTCTGATGATGAAAATTAAGAGGTGGGGGAACTGAGTTCCCTTGAGTCCCCCCCTTCAAGCACTTTCCATACCAATACCAAAGCTTTGAAGTTTTTTTTCCACAGTTTCAATGTTACTGCAATTTGCCTTTGTAGGGCAGTGTTGACAGTTTAACAATTTAACAGTTTAACAATTTTGGGAGCATGGTTTGATCATGATAACTTGCTTTAGGCTTAGAAAGGTTACAAAATAACTTGGGGGGTGGTAAGGCCACCTCAGTGCCATTTGTTTCTCACCTTGCAGTCTGATCCTGGCGGTGTCCAAAGGGAAGAACACACTCATCGCAGTCATGCTTCCCTGTGTGGAGAAACAGCATGACCGTGACAGGTTGGTAGCTCTAAATAAAACCCAAGCTGTGAATGACTTTTGCTTTGGCCAGCAGTGACCGAAAAACTATTCGCACGTATGTTTGATAAGTGTAGACACATGCTTATAATAAAACACAACAAACATTGCTGGTAGCACAGGTCTCAAACCCTGGCTTTATTGCATTACTCTAGCGGCTAGCCAAGTCTACTTACCACGGCACCTGACACTGCGTGAACGAGTGTCTCGTAAGACAGAAGGCCAACAGGCGCACCGCCATTGTCTGACATCGCTGCGTTTTCAAAACAATTACTAGTTTATGTGTTTAAAAAAATAAATAGTCCGACTGACTCCTTCTGTCGCCTTGCGTTAGCTGACTCGACGACTTGACGTGCTATCAGACCATGATGGGCTGTCTTACAACCGGGTTCATGAGTTCAAATGAAAAAAAAAACAATCCGTTTTATAAACTTCTTCCTGGTTTTCTTATTCTCTCTGCCGGTAAATCATGGTTGAATGTACTAGGTATGTACACTGCCCCCTACAGCAGAGGCGTTCAAATGGAGTGAAGAATGTGACATTCTGTTTCATTCTGTATTGAGTGTGTCAATTAGTCTTACGTTCCTCTGCCCAGCTGAGAGACATTTGGTCCACAATACATAGTTTTATTTGGGTAAGATTATAGATGTCTTGTATATTTTGGTTTATGTGTACTGAGCTGTCTATCTGTGCTAATTGGGGAAATTATGACTTAACTGTGTGACCAAGCCATTTCACAATGAGCATGTCTCACCCTTTTACAACCCTGATATGACCTGCCCAGCGCCCAGTGTACTTTGCTTTGGGTTTATGGCAGGCCTTGTGATGATGTCCCTTCCACTGAATTCCCTGGGTTTCTTTTTTTCCTGACCTGCCTCCACACCTGCACTGTCAAATATGCCCAGCTAAGGCACTTCTCTGGGATTTTTATTTTAGGGTACAGATTTTTTTTTCCTCCTCTCGGAATAAGGTTTCAACAAAATGTCAAGGTATCACAAGGCAGCCATCGATGGCTATCTTGAACTCCTGAAAGAGGCAACAACACAAGATTTGAACACCCCGGACGAGGATGGAATGACACCGACATTATGGGCTGCCTACCATGGGAAGCTGGAGGCTTTACAGTTGATTTGCAGTAGACGGTGAGTGAAGTCCAATTGTTCATGTCATGATACATCACATTGGCCAAATCTTTGGCTATAATTGGTGTATTGTATCTTGTTATTTCTATGCTCCCATCAGAAGCTGTGGACTGTTACAAACAGTACTGTTACAAAAAGCTCCGCAAAGAATACACAAAGAATAAACTGACTTATTACTTCAGGAAAAAATAAAACTATAGGATTGTTGGATGTTATCTGAGCATTTTGTTTTAGGCTTTTAAAAATGTTGTATTGATTCTCATTGTAAAATTTAAAGCAAATACTTAAAATAATCAAGTTAGAATACATATGGTAAAATCTGTGTTGTCAACATCCTTTCGTTTAGACCAAAGGTTAATTTTATGATGCTTCTGATAAAATATCTTACTGGCGTACATTCCAGGCAGTCTATAAAATCATCAAACATTTCAAGGCTGTTAAAGGAGTCACCACACCGTTTCAACCTTTACTCAAGGCTGAGTCTTGAATTGTCTATTTTATTTTATCAGTCAGACAAAAAAATACAATAAACCTTGTGCATTTCGGAGTGAATAATCCAAAGTATGTGTCTCCATGGACACCAGATAGGCCTACATGCCAAATGATGTCAAAATTAATTAGGACACAATGTTCTGTGAATGGTGAACAAAAGCCGTACTAACAGGCTTTATTTCCACCAAATGATTACAGAATGGCCAAACCACACACACACACACACACACACGATGCATTTCAGATGGCAGCTAAGAGCTTATACCACCAATACTGTATATTCATCTTGGTATACTGAATCTATGTATATATAAAGGCATTTGGTATACAATTATGATCGATTTATACTGTGGTCAGCAAAGTAAAACTTCTTATGTGTTGCAGATGAGAAACTGAATAGTCAAGTTTACAGTGCATCCCTGTATTTGTGTTTGGCCATAGCAACAGAAGAATGAGTGCATGGTGAACCAAGCGGGAAGCCGAGATAAGCTGTCACACTGATAGAGCAATCAGGAGTTTTATAGGAGTCGTGTCAGCCATGTGGAAGGACTTTAGTTTTTAATGGATCACCAATTAGCTGGCTGCCAGATGGCTTCCCGTCTATCACTGCCTATATGCTGTCAGGTGTGGACAGATACAATATGGCTCCTCATCTGGAGTCGTCCCCACCCACATAGCAGACTCATCAGTCACCACTCAGGGATGCTTTATGATGGATCCGTTCATATGTGTTCACACTGTTGTGAATAATAATATTGAAACTGATTTATTCCAATATATTCTGACTAGTAATGATGTAAGCTGTTGCAGTAAGACAGCTGCTAGGGGTGGATGAAGTATGCAGCCATTAGAGGTGTTGCCAGCCAGTAGTGGTGTTGATGGTTATTTGTCATATTTTTTTTTTCTTTCAGAAGAGATCCAAACAGGAGTGACATTTGGGGTAACACTCCTCTCCACCACGCCACAGCCAGTAGTCGTGTTGATGGTCATTTGTCATCTTTTTCTTTCTTTCAGGGGAGATCCAAACAGGAGTGACATTTGGGGTAACACTCCTCTCCACCACGCCACAGCCAGTAGTCGTGTTGATGGTCATTTGTCATCTTTTTCTTTCTTTCAGGGGAGATCCAAACAGGAGTGACATTTGGGGTAACACTCCTCTCCACCACGCCGCCTCTAATGGCCACCTGAGGATCATCAGTTTCCTGGTGAACTTTGGTGCCAACATCTTCTCTCTGGACAATGAGTACCACACACCCATGGACGTGGCAGCCTCAAGCAACCACATGGAGTGCGTACGCTTCCTGGACAGCGCAGCCTCCCAGCAGACCAACAAGAACGGCAAGAAGGTAATAGGTTTACATTATTACATTACATTACATTACACTTAGCTGACGCTTTCATTTATTCAAAGCGACGTACAGCTATTATTATTGAGGGTATTGGTTACAGTCCCTGGAGCAATGTGGGGTTAAGTGCCTTGCTCAAGGGCACTTCAGCCATGGATGGAGATGTAGGGAGAGGTCAGGGGGGATTCGAACTGGCAACCCCGAGATTGAAAGACCAACTCTCTAACCACTAGGCCATGGCTGCTTTTAAAAAAAGAAATATTTGGGCCTTTATTCATGTCAGGACAGTGAGATAGACAGGAAAACAAATGGGGAGACAGCGACAGGGAAGGGTCGGCAAAGGACCCGGACCAGATTCGAACGCAGGTCACCAGTGTAGCAGTGTAGTGCCCTATCGCTTGAGCCGCGGCAGGGCCATAGGTTTACATTTTCAAAGATTCTTTGGTCTGCTAAATCATTCAATAGTAAGTAGTACGGTGTGTGTGTTTGTATGTGTGGTTGGGGGAATCTGTGTGCAATGTGACTGTTGTGTGGGTATGTGTTGATATGTTAATTTGTAACTCTAGACTCACAGTGTCCAAAACAAACTTCTCTCCAGAAGAGACAATGATGGCTCATCCTATCCGATCCTATTCTTTCCCTCCCTGTCCTATCCTGTCCTACCCTGTCCTATCCTATCTTATCCTATCCTATCCTACCCTATCCTAAGGTGGCAGCGCAGAAGAAGACAGCTAAGAAGGAGGCAGATGAGCGCATCAAGCGGTGCGAGAAGGTGAAGAAGAGGCACCAGAGCAAGATGGACAAGCGCTACCGTGAAACCATCGCCGCGGAGCAAGCCAGCACAGACCCTTCCTACAGCACGGCCTCCATCAACAGCGCGCAGTTCTCCAACATCCTCGCCGCAAACAAGTCTGGCACGTGGAGTTTGAAAGGAACACTCCAGAAGATGAAGAAGAAGGACACGCTCGGTAAGAAGGACATGGTGGAGAGGCAGGGTGACAGCAACGTCATCTTTGTCAAGCAGAATGGCCCCGCCGAGAAGCCAGAATTTGCAGATGTGTTTAACGAGGAGGATGAAGATGCTGAAGGTGAGAGCGGAATCGGCATAGCTGAGGAGGACGAGGCTGAAGACGCAGGGGAGGGGTCCATCTTCAAAACCGGTCTGGGCAAAATGGTGTTCCGCAAGAACTTCTCCATGGAGATGGGGGTGGAGCCGGAGTACACTCCCAATGCTGACATGGGGGAAGATTTTGCATCCCTGATCCACAAGGAGATGTTTGAGAACGAGGAGGAGGAGGAGGAGGAGGGAGACGCTAATGGCTACGCGCCGGGGGAAAGCGTCCCTTGGGATCAGGAGGAGATCGGGCTGGATGACATCGACGAGGACACGACTCCCCTGGACGCCTTCCTGTCCTCCGTCAACCTCATGGGCTTTGCGCCCATGTTCGTCCGCGAGAAGATGGACCTGGATGCTCTCATGATGTGTTCGGACGAGGACCTGAAGAGCATTCGCATCCAGCTGGGACCTCGCAAGAAGATCCTTGAGGCCACCGCCAGACACAAGCACATCTTGGCCAACCCTGGCATCCTGAAGGACACCTTTCTGTGAGAAGTCATGGAAAAAAAGGCAGTGCTTCTGAACTGAACTGTAACATCTTGCTTCAGAAGCAGGGGCTGACACCGCAAGAGCATCGTGGACAAGCCTGGCAATCCTGAAGGACACCTCTCTGTGAGGTGTCATGAAGGAGAAGGCCATGAACTGAATAGTACCATCTTAACAGGGACATCTAGGCCTATGACGTATTCGCTTTACAAACAAAATTTAATTATCACATATTCAATGTCTTATCAATGTCCTGTTAATTTTATGTACAGTATGGTGTTATTATGGATGCTTGAGGACTTTTAGCTGTTGAAGATCCTGGAATATCTTGGAGGAGCCAACTGGAACACCCCTGGAATTCTTGGCGATACATCTCCTTGAGATATCATGGAAGAAGAAGCTATGGACTGAACTAAAATAATGGCATCTTGGTACATAAGCAAAGGCATACAGCCTTGTTAGCAAAAATACAAATCCATTCTTACGGTACAAAACTTAATTTATTAATGCTGTTTAATGAAATTCATGGACTGTCCTGAGGTATCCTTGATTCCATTCCACTCCGACTTTCTGGCTGTATAGATATTGCACCTTTCAGATATCATTGCCCCACACTGAATGAAATGATACTGAACAGAAAAGTAACATTTAATATGTCCGAAAGAAAAGGGACACATAAATAAATGTCTTGTTGGGTTCAAAAAACTAACCCTAATCAGCACATACTCATGTTATTTTGTGATGTTAACTTCATCAGATGTATATTCAATGACCACACGGAATTTTGCTGTTTAGTGGTTTGGATTTAGGACAAAGTAATTAAATAAAACCATGATTAAGAACAAATGGCAAACCTGTATCCTGAATATAGTACCTGCAACAGTAAACATTATACCTTTGTTATTGCATGTCGTTATGTCATCAGATCACATAGCTACGAAATGATGTATTAATAATTCAGAACATTATAAGCCCTTCAATAAAGACAATGATGGTTATCATGTCAATTTGCGTTGTTTGCTGCACAAGAAAGATCTGGGAGATAAATAAGACATCAAAAATGAATGTGGAGGGAGTGCTTACATCAAATCCAGTCAGTCGGAAATCATTCAGTGCGATAGATGGAGAAAAGCCTGAAGGCCTGAATGTTTTAGCAGGCCTGCGCATGAATGAAATCAGACAGTTTTCATGAATTTGATGGTCAGTGTTCATAATGTTTTGTGTAAATTTAACACACATGATAATAGATGACTTTGTACATATGCCACTATTTTGCCCAGGGCATTTTGGAGACCTCATTACGCACAAGGCGAAAGTATAGACATGTTCAAAATCAATTCATAGATGGGCATAATGCTTTTTTTCTCAAAATTAGAAAGTGACAAAGGGGTTATTTATGTCCAGGTCCACCAGGTGGCAGTAATTTGTTATATTTCTGAGATGGTCTTCGAAGTATATTAAGAGAAGAAGACATGGCGTCACGACTCTGCATAAACAATTTGGGCTCGACACTGGCAGAAGTGAGAAGATCTGCCTGCTAAATATGTCTAATGGGTAATCTTGACATCTGATTCCTCACCACGATGCCTGTTTTGTTGGCCTCTCTCGATGTACGCGACTGAAGTATCAGCTGAGTTGACGAAAACACTGGATCTGGATGAGCATGAACCATCTGTAAGAGGTAACCCAGACAGCACACTTACGTCTTGCCAACGTTGGCAAGATGCTTTTTGCCCGATGTAAAATACATCGGCACGACGTCTTTGAAAGGACCGTTTGCTCATCGGCAAGATGTTGGGCAGACGTCGGCAAATAGGCGACAGGCGATGGAGAGCCAACGTTATGCCGATATAATTATTTATAGTCCTACCATGAGCCGACGGTTGCCCGCCTTATATCCGCTCATGAGCCAATGTTTAACCGATTTAATTACGACTTAATTACGACCTACTCGACGTATCCCATCTGCGCGAGGAAAGCATCCGGACGTCTCGAGGAACAGCTGATTTTAGGTTGCAGTTATGAAACTAGCATGTCCGAAAATCACCTAGCATGCCAGAAAATCAGCTCTTTCCATAAACAAAAAGACGTCTGAATGTTCTCACCGCTGCAGTGGAATTCCGCCTTATTTGAGGTCTTCCTGCTTCACCATATGCCTCACCAATGAAAACACAAGAAATCATAGACGTTTTTCCATTTATTTTTTCCACAATTAAGCAAAATGTCCATCGTTGAATCATTCCTGCAGGAGAAAAAAAAAATTGTGAACATGGGCTGGATGTGAAAATCACCCTTTACAGTTTAGGCTATGACTTTGACATGTCAAAAGTTTACAACTATTTATTGAGAACAGTTTTTGTAAGCAGGATTTCACCATCTACTGTGTGTAGCCTAAGTCCTGCCTGTGGATGAAAAGTCTATCATCTATATTGACCCTTTTAATTTAAAAGTGTACTCGCTACTCTGTGGTATTTTTTATATAGTCATGGATAAGTGGGGCAGTCATTGGTAAGCGGTTAGGGTGTCCTGTAGCCCAGGGCTGAACAACCCAAAGGTTGCTGGTTCATCTCCCAGCCCGCCAGGTTGGTGGAGGGAGTAATTAACCAGTGCTCTCTCCTCCATCCTCCATGACTGAGGTACCCCAAGCATGGTACCTTCCCGCCACACTGCAACATACTGCTCCCTTGGGATGCCAATGTAGGCTGCCCCCTTGCACAGGTGAGGCATAAAATGCAATTTCGTTGTGTGCAGTGTATACTTGTGTGCTGTGTCACAATGGCAAAGGTGGGCTTTCACCTATATACACCTAGAGATTTTTTCCCCTGAGTCCAATGTTTTTAAACAGTTGAAACATGAACATTTCCAGTCAATATTTACAATGGAATAGCAGACCTCTGTGTCATATTCCCAAGGAATGGTAGCATCACATCTGCTGTGCTGTGCTGAGTCAAAGTAATTCATAATCCTACTGGTTGTGTTTTCCCTGCCCATTCACTACTTTGATGGCCTACAATTTATTCAGATGTGTTCTACAACTTTTTGATGAAACTTACATTTTACATTTGATACCACAAACTAGGCTTACTTGTTGTGCTGTGTGGATTTTTTTTAGGAGGGATCTCACTTACCAATCAGCATGTTTTCCTCTTGTTACCAGTATCAGTCTGAACCTGGCTGGCCACCTGTGCACTTGACCATATGTGAACTCTGAGGGCAAGTGTAGAAGCCTGGCAAATAAAGACAGGAATAAGTCGGTCTCAGTATCACTGCGCAACTACATTCACAATGTAATATGTTGGTTTAGTTGATTTCTGTCCATCACAATTTAATATTATGGTTTACATTTAGGCATATAACTTTCACAATACCATATTAGTTACATTTAGCTAGCTAGTGTCCTATTTGGTAAGGACATGTACAAGTGATGTAGGCTGTACAGCAGGGGTGGGCAACTTTCATTGTAAGGTGGGCCAACATTTTTAATTACCACAACCACATCACCACGCACTTGAGAGAATTTACAAAAGGATACTTCACTTTTTGTTTATTTATACCGGAATGCTTACACTATTGATTTATAGGGGGTTAAAAACTGTCCTTTTTCTTTTTTTTTAAAGTGAGAAGTTGGGCTGCATGTGGCGCCCGAGCCTCCAGTTGCCCATCCCTGCTGTACAGTATCCTAACAGAAAGGCTCTCATAGTATTTCAAATAATGATCTATATAAAAACTGGTTATAATAGGTACAGTGCAGCATAAACAGGGTTGAGGGGGTGGTTTCGCCAATAGATGGCATCATAGGACCAGCAATGAGTGCAGAGACTCTCTCTGGTGCAGTAGCCAGTGACTAGAAGAACGAAACGTGGAAGTGACAGGCTTTGTTATGATACAGAAGGCAGCGGTGTCAGCTGTACAGTTATGCTGAGGAAAATGTAAATAAACAACGAACTCAGCGAAACTCTACACACTTGAGGACCTTATTCATTAAGTGTGCAACAGAAGCATTCACGCAAATACCACCAGGTCACATTTAAGATTTAACTAATAGTATTTTGTTATGGATCTTATGTAGTGATAGACTTACCATTTTTTCTTGTTATGGCATATCTGGCATATTCCCAAGAGAAGGCCGATGTCCCTGTCTGTTGATCTGATTTTGACTTGTGGTGAATTGACTGTGAAAACGAGAGCAACACATTGCAGTGAAGGCTATGAACTCAGGAGTTCTTTAACTTACTTATAAGTAAGGGCTATGAATGTGATGCAATATTATTTTATCTCACTTCACGTGGCGTGTGTTTCCTGAGCATTGCAAGTTCAACAAAGAAAATCGTTGTGTTACATACCGTAGCCTATTTTGTAATGTCCTTTCAACCAGTCATCATGGGCTAGACAAGAATCAACAGCCCGACTCCAGCAGGAAACTTGATTACGGGAGCAGTATGCCTACATTTGTATTACAATAGAAAACGCTGTTAGACTACACACGACCTACATACAATGTGACATCTCAAACTATAACTTAAAAAAACAAACAAAAACTCACCTGGTTGCTGGGTACGTTTGACACGTTAGCTAACTTGCTAACGGTAAGAAAAAGTGAGGTCGGATATCGATTAGAAATTCGATGAGGAGGTCATTCGAGACAGCATGACAGGTGAAGAGATTTATTTCAGCAACCTAATTTAATGTTTAAATCAAGCCTGACTTGTAATGCTGAAACCTACATTTCAAACAGAAATAATGGTAATGCCTAACTAAAAACGATTGCGGTGGCTAATACTACTGCTGCGACGTCCAGTAAAGTAAACGGAAAATGTTCGTTCCCTTGACAACTGAAATAATTTCAAACAGAGCTCGCGCTGCTCAGGTTGCAAGCAAGCAGGCGCTGGCTTTTGGTTGTGGGGTCTTCAAATGATCTGCAAAGAGTCGCGTTGCCGATGGTCGGGGTTAGGTTGGCAAACCATCGGCAAACTGTGTTTAGGACATTGTCAGATGATGGTCGGTGTTAAGTTGGCAAAGCATCGGGAGGAAACATTAGGAAATTGCTCGGTAAAACGTCGCGTTGCCGATGGTTGGGGTTATGTTGGCAAACCATTGGCAAACCATCGGAAGGGAACTGCAGGGAATTGATCGGCAAAGCGTCGTACTGCCGATGTCGGGGTTAAGTTGGCAAACCATCGGCAAACCATGGCAGGAAACCGTCTTTTCTGCCGCTATTTTGCCGATCTAAAACCAACCTAATTGGCATGACGATTATAAGGCAAAAAAAGGCCTCGACGTTTCCCCGATGTCGCCGCCCAATAGCCAACGTCGGCAAGATGCTTCGTGCTGTCTGGGAATGCGCGATATAGTTCCACCCCCTTTCACAACATTTTCAAAGGTGTAAAGGGCTTGAAAATCTTATTAATTGTTTCATTCTTCTACTGGAGCAGTATATCATCGTGTATTTTATGAAGTGAAGCGTTAGTAAACGTTTTTCACTACTGAATTGGCTTTAATGTGAGATGATAAGTCAGTTGTGGTGATATTTGATACACTTCTTCCCTGTCGTTTGGCAGTCATAGTCCGTGATACTGTCATTACCCCTGCTGTTGACTATTTCTGATTTAGTACTCATACGGCTCGTCTGTGAACGCGAGCTACAAATTCATCATCTCGACATATGAGATACTGTAAAGTCATGCTGGATGGTTACGCTCTTCCGTCCCTAACCAGCGTGACAGAACCATCAGAATATGGAAATAATGGCCGTGAACGCATCGGCCACCTCCCCTGCCACGGCAACTCTTCCTCCGTCTCCCGTTCTTCAAGAAGACGGTTTCCCCCTCGCCTCCCTGGACAGTGAGGAGTATGTCTTTGTGGAGGCTCGCCATCCCAACAAGGTGCTCGAAGGCCTCAACAGTCTGCGCTTGAACAATGCCTTCTGTGATGTGACACTGTGCTGCGGAGGACAGGAGTTCCCGTGCCATAGAATCGTGCTGGCGTCCTTCAGCTCTTATTTTCAGGTAACTGCTACATGGAAATGTCTATCTGCATACAAAGCGTGCTATATATTTCTGCAATTTTTCAACATTAGTGTACAATTGGCTACATATAGTATGCCTGAATCACTTGATGTGGCATCAAAGTTATCCCTCATTGGAGAGAGGAATTTGGCATGAAAGCAACCATTCAACATGCAACAATATGTTTAGTGCCATTTTGCAGGAATATCTGTGCAATATTAGCTGGAGGGCAACTTTGCCGCCTCAGAAACCCACTCAGTTCATGCATACATTCAGGTCTATCATGCATTTTTCCAAGCATGTGCTTCCCATGTGCAGTATAAACCACACAGATAGAATTTGACAATTTGGCATGTAGCCTATGGCATCGCATTGTATCACTCACTCCCACAGAGGGACATCCCCCACCCCCCCACCACTTTTTTCCGTTTGTTTGTTTTGTTATTCAGCTCAGTTATGGTTTATTTGAGAAGGGACAAATACACATCATGTAGGCTGTACAACAACCTAACAGATAAGTATCATAGCATTTGTAGCCATAGGCTAATTTCCAATGCCCGTCCCTAGAAAGGCTTTTAAAGTAAAATATAAAAAACTGTTTTAATGTTGTTTTAAAATACAACCTATCCATTCATCCAAGCATTCATTCAATCTAAGAAGACAGGCAATATACATACACATACCTAATCCTATATTAATGTACAGTCACTCGTTCAGTCATCCACTAATACCATAGCACCCCCTCCCCCTTACACACATAGTCAACTTCCACCCACCTCGCTCCCTCACACACACACACACACACACACACACACACACACACACACACACACACACACACACACACACACACACACACACTCAACTGCACCTCCTCCATCACCACACACACACACACACACAACACTCTGAACTCCCCCCCCCCCCCCACACCCACACACACACACACACACACACAGACGCACACACACACATTCTATCAAATCTATATTACTATCCAACACCAATGTAACACTAGATCACGTAGACCAGGATGACTTTACATATTGCATGCAAAGTTTCATCCTCCCTTCTACAAGTAAACAACAAACAAGGAGAGGCCCTCCTGAGCAGTTTGCCACTTGGGGCTCGAACCCAGTTCAGCATGGGAGGTACAGCATGTGATACCGCTGAGCTAAAAGTCCAGACCGATTGGTTAGCCCTACCAATACTGTATGAGGCTTCAGGAGGGAGCCAAACTTCGCTAGTTGGCATCTGTAACATTCACATTAATTCCGACGTCCATCCCATCCACAGGCCATGTTCTCCACTGACCTGATGGAGTCGCGCCAGGAGCGCGTGGCCATCAACGGCGTGGAGCCCCAGATGATCGGCATGCTGGTCAGCTACGCCTACACGGCCGAGGTGGTCATCTCCAAGGCCAATGTGCAGGTAGGGTCGGCTCCCTAAAGTAAGCTTTTTCTGTTGAGGAACTGGTGAAAGATATTGATTTGGCACCAGTGTGGAAGAAGATGCTTTCTTTCTTTCTTTCTTTCTTTCTTTCTTTCTTTCTTTCTTTCTTTCTTTCTTTCTTTCTTTCTTTCTTTCTTTCTTTCCTTCTTTCTTTTTTAATATTTATGGCCTTTTATGCCATTTTTGGATGTCAGTCAGAGAGAATGATAGGAAAGGAGAGGGAGACAGGGAAGGATTGGGAAAGGACCTCAGGTCATACCCGAGTCTGGGTCCCTAGCAGGTTTATAGTACAGCACCTTGGACCACTGAACCATGATGTTCTCAGTAATTACACTAGGGGTGTCAAACATAAGGTACGGGGGCTGGACGCGGCCAGCCAAATGGTTTAATTCGACCCCAGACTTTTAAAGATAAGAAAAACTACTACTAAGTGTCAAAAGATGCGAGTCTTTAGCCCATTACAGAGGTGCTGAAGGTTCCTGAGATTTCAGGTTTCCAATACTTAAGAACGAATGTATCTTTTTTGCTCACGATTTACAGTCAATGCTCCTGATATAGCCTCTGACATCCACCTTGATGTGAAAGACTACCAATGTGATTCCGTCATAAAGCAGAAATTGGCCATATATTGCTTTTAAATTGCTGGTCAGGCCGACTTGAGGTCAAATCGACTGTATGTGACCCCTGAACCGAAATGAGTTTGACGCCCTGAATTACACCCTCCTCATACCCCCGTCCATCACTCTAAATATTTTTTTTTCATCACCAGCTAAAATGGCTGGTTGTGGTTGATGTTAATCTTACTTGCTAAACAAACACTCTCTAATGGATGTAAGTGGCTAGTCCGTTGGTATTTTCTACCAGCCAAACTGAAATTTCAGCAACATTTGACCGGTGGGTTGGTGTTAATTTAGAGCCGTGCCCCCAATCTTTTCGCTGCAGGCTCTGCTGGCGGCGGCTAACCTGCTGGACGTGATGGCGGTGCGCGAGGCCTGCTGCCGCTTCATGGAGCGCCAGATGGACGAGATGAACTGCGTGGGCATCCACTGCTTCGCCGAGGCCCACTCCTGCCACGAGCTGGAGAAGCGCAGCATGGACTACATCCAGCAGCACTTCAGCACCGTCTGCCAACAGGTGAGATCAGGACCGCTGGGCTCACAAGGCTGGTTCAGGAGTAAAGCATGTTGATTTACATCTTAACTTAACCTGGTTTACTCCAGAACCAGCTTTGTAGTATAGGCCCCTGGTGACCAGATACACCAGTGTTTTGTATGCAATGATGGGAGCTGTGGACTAGTGGTTATGAAGGAGTTGGTCTTTAGATTGGATGATTGCACTTTCAAATCTCAGCCCTATTAGTAGGAAGAATGTGTGTTCCTACACTTTCAGCATGGACTACATCCAGCAGCACTACAGCACCGTCTACCAACAGATGCGATCAGGACCACTGGTGACCGAGAACAGAACGGGCAGCCGTGGATTTGGGGTTAAGGAGAGGGGAGCTTTAGATCAGAGACTTTGTAGGTTCGAATCCCAGCCTTCCACTCCCTATCTCACTCTGTGGGTGAGGTGCCCTTGAGCAAGGCACCTAACCCCACCAGTGACTGGACACATACCGTATTTTATACAGTGGTAGGCAAAATGGAATCATTAGGTACAATCTAAGGCACACATATTCCAACTGATCTTGTTTTACCTGTCCAATTCAACCAGCCAATCACCAGGCTGAATTGGACGGCTAAACGAGTACGTGTCACTAGATTGTAACTAATGAATCCATTTTGCCCATCACTGATGGTATATAACAGCTGTGGACTTGCGGTTATGAAGGAGTTGGTCTTCAGATTGAATGATTGCACTTTTTGAATCTCACCCCTATCAGTAGGAAGAATGTGTGTTCCTACACTTTCATCCATGGCTGAAGTGCCCTTGAACAAGACCAGAGATTCTTTAAGTATATACTGGCAGGACACTTAACCCCATGTAGCTCCAGGGACTTAGCTTCACTTCAGTAATCTGTAATAACAGTAAGTGGCTTTGGATAAGAGCATCAACGTGATGAATGCAACTGTACTGATATTGCTTAAGATCTAAAAAACAATCTCCCATCCTCTTGTTTTATTGTCACATCTCAACTTTCATGCCTAGGCATAGAGCATAGCATTTACTTGTTTACATTTACTGTACAGTAGGGCTGTACATTGGAGATTTCATGATGACTTCATTAAATAATATTGATTTCTGAAGTCTGTTTACAGAAGACTTTTCAAACAATTATTTCAGAATTATCATTTTTCATTTACCTTAAGCAGTCTTGAGTATTTTAATTTTTTCACTATTCAGAACCCTTTCTGGATCCAGGACTCTTCACATTTTTCTTTATTGATTTATTTATTTTTTGAGAGATTGGGAGCCATGGCTTGGTCAAAGTCTACTCTGTCCATGCGCTTTCTAGTCTTTGTTTGTTTGTTTGTTTTGCTGATGTGTTGACATTTGTGATGGGTGTCGTCGACATGACCTTCATTTGACCCCAACACCACCACCCCACCAGGAGGAGTTCCTGTCCCTGTGTGCCGACAAGCTGACAGAGATCATCTCCAGTGACCACCTGAATGTGCCAAAAGAGGAGACGGTGTTTGAAGCGGCCATGCTCTGGCTGAACAAGACCACCTCACGCAGACAGAGCTTTGAGAAGGTGTGTGATGGACAGATAGACTGCTCTTTTCTGATAGACAGCCCCATGTCAATTAGTCACATTCTGTGACACACTCGTGTGTGTGTGTGTGTGTGTGTGTGTGTGTGTGTGTGTGTGTGTGTGTGTGTGTGTGTGTGTGTGTGTGTGTGTGTGTGTGTGTGTGTGTGTGTGTGTGTGTGTGTGTGTGTGTGTGTGCGCGCGTGCGCGTGTGCGTGTGCGTGCGCGTGCGTGCGTTTGTCAATGCCTCCCCCACACAAGAAATCCTTTAAAATAGAGATAGAGTAAAGAATTGAATGGCAGAAATCCACGTTGGTATGCAAATATCACTGAATATCATGCTGGACAAGGAAGATGGTTAACTGTGGGCAGCATGTTGCACATAAATTACTAAAGTACATGGCACAAACTGGCATAAATAACCATTTGTAGCACAGTAAATAAAAACATAACGTCATTTTTCACAATAAACTGTATTACTTCTGCATATTGTGTGTTGTCTGGGCCTTAAGCCGACAGAAGTGGCGGCCAGCCTAATTCTGTTTATATCAGCAAAGGGTGCTGTTGGAGCTATACTATTCTTTTTAAGTAATGTTAAAGTTAATGGTTAATTTGTTTATTGTTTTGTATGATTAGTTATTAGTATTTTAGTAATGTGGTAATTTTAATAATAAATGATAATTCTACTTGTTTAGTTATTTGCTTTGTGTAGCGGACGGGAGTTTACCGCCGCCTTGTAGGGGTTAATTATCTCGTACCGTGGGGAGTACAGGACGGGACGGGATCTAGGTCCCCCACGCCCAATACTAATGGCCTCACTACTCCCAGACTGGCAGCAATGTTTGTCTTGGGTAGCTCCTTCGGGTTTGGTAGAGTGGGCTCCAGTAATGTCCGGTGCCTGCCTGAAGGTGTATGTGGTGAGGTGTGTCCCAGCCCACCCGTCACCACCCCACTACTATCCTAAACCAGCTACCCAAGTGAGGCGCCCCTACCCCCAGGATAGAGTAGGCTAGATTAACCTGAAAATGATTATGAGGAGAACTACTATTACTGCCTAGAGCAGATTTAAGCGCTACAATACTAAATATCTGACACACAACTTAATACTGCTAATTATATTATAGCACAGGCAATTAAGAAGGCAAGGAAAAGGCAGTTAAAATAATCAATTTGTAATGAACAAAGTAGTAAACACCAGATATAAGAATTCCCCCCCCTCCCAGATGAGAATACTCAATATGTAATTATTTAAGTATTATTGACACTTTCCCAACCGGGTGTAAGAATTCCTCTTAGGCAATAATACTCAATATAACAGAGAAAAAATATCAAACACGTTCTGAAATAGGCATAAAAGTTCACCCTTTGCAGTAAGAGTCAAAGTACATTGTATCAATACTCAAAACAACAACCTTCAGTGTCTGATAACAATACTTCTTAATTCCTGACCATTTAAACCAGAGCGGCAAGTACACTTCACAGAGGGTTAAATGAAGACATGGAATTACATGAGAGTAGGCTCAGTACAATCACTCAGACCTTTCAGTAGGCAGTGGGCTGTGCTGCGCACGGTAACGTGTGGGTGTGTGTGTGTGTGGAGGCTCGCTCGGAGGCTCGAAGTCTCTCTCTTTGTACCAGTGTGTGTGTGCGTGTGTGTGTGGGTGGTGGAGGCTCGCTCTGAGGCCCGAAGTCTCTCTCTTTGTACCAGTGGGTGTGTGGATGTGTGTCGCGAGGGTCAACGCAAGTTCAGTTCAGTTCGGTCCAGTTGACCCTGCGAGTGTTATGGGCGCGTGTGTGTCTCGAGGGTCAACGCGAATTCAGTTCAGTTCAGTTCAGACCCTGCGAGAGTGCGAGTGTTATGGGCGTTGCGTGTGTGCGTGTGTGTGTGTACGTCGCACGGGCCAACACGAGAAACAGTTCAGTTCAGTTCAGTCCAGGTGACCCGGCGAATGTTATGGTAAGTGTACGTGTGGTGGTGTGTGTGTGTGTGTGTGTGAATAGTTACCAACCCACGACCAAATCCCGTCACGATGCTGGGCTGGATGGCAGGGTAAAACACAGACGGATGCTAGGGAAACCCGCTCCGTTCTTCACAGGGCAACTGTAGCTTGAGAACGTTCAGGAAGAGAGGGCAACGAAGCTAATGATAGCTATCGCTACGGCGAAGAGTAACAAAACAAAAATAACGACTCTTAAGGTGAGGGAGTAACTATGGATAAACTTGGTCAGTATAACGGGCACACGCACCTTTACACCCTTCCTGGTGTCTGTCACCGCGCTGTTCCTCGAAATACAGTACCACCGTTCCCGTTTACTCTAGACAAGCTAATAGGAGCTCCCTACTCCAACGCCAGGACCGTTACTCGGCGCGCTAACAAAACAAACGTTTTTCTGACAAAAACGAAACGACATGAGACAACAGTAAAACTATTTGACATTACCGAACTGATAATTCACTGTAGCTCGTCCAACATTCATTCACGCCACGATCCCCGGTCGTACTTCACTTCATCTTCAACAACGTTTTACTTCACTTCATCTTCCCGATTCTCCTTCACTTCTCTCCCGCGGCTCGCACACCCCCCGGCTCGTGCCCCAAGCGCGTTCACGAGAGTCCTCGTCATTAAAGGCACAGGGCTCTTTTAGCACCCGCTACATTTGCTTTATAGCTTTAGTCATTTTTCTTTGATTTATTTACCGATATATCATTTGAACACTTGGGGGCGATAGTGGGCACAGGTACACCTGTATATAGGTAGGAAGTGGTGGTGATCTGTGTAGGCACCTGGGTGATGGGCATATGGTTTTTTACCAGAGCGAGAGATGCCATGTGTTTGCTCAACTGGAATAAAATAAACCACCATCAACTCAAGAACTTTGCCTGGAAATTGGACTTTGTCTTGCCTGCGTACATTACCTGCCCATGGTGCCTGAAGTGTTCCGTTTGATTTAAGTTTAATTTGATTTTGTTTGACAAACGGCCACTACACAAGTAAAAAACCTACCCAACTAAGAACTGGATCAAGGAAAAGTCTGCGCCTATGGATTAATGAAAACTTTCCTTGGATCTGGATCTCGGACATTATTGGAATATCCGATGGAAAAAGGATTTGTGAGTTCATCTTTCATGGATTGTTTGTTGGCGTGAGGGAGGAAGGCCTTGCCCAGAACAAAGAACAACTCGTGATATGTGCACTGCTGAGGAGTTAAACGCCGTATAGGAAAACGGTGAAGATGATTACATTGAAAAGTTGTTTGGACTTTTAAAAAGTTAAAACTGGCTGCCTTGACTGCTGCGCGCTTTGTATTTACGCGCCCGGCCACCTTCATTCATAAAAAGGCATGATAAGAAGCCTGTGCATTCACAACCTGTGTCGGTGAAGAGGACTTGCTTGTTTTATAAGAACATTGCTTACGATAAAATTCGGCACTTTCTGCTCGTCACCATTGCCGCATTCAGATTCAGAACTTTATTCAAAATTATAAGTTTGTAGCAAAATGTCCGACGCAGAAGCGAAATCCGGATTGGAAAGGCCTGAATCAAAACGGTCGATTAAATTAACACCTAAAGGAATATGCTTTTACATACAGACTTGTCAAGAAACTCGCTCTGCAAAAATTAAGCAAGCTAAAAAGTTTATGGATAAAATCCGCGGCCTAATTGAGTCAGGTGGAAAATCTGATGCCGTGAACGCGCAGCTGGCCTTGTTCATTCAGTGCTACGAGGAGGCGCTCAATGTGCATGAGACATTCATGGAATTGCCTCTACCAGAAGATGATCAAAAACTTATCACCAACATCAAAAACTTTGAGGATAAAATCACATCATGTCGAGCATTTACTGAGGAGATAAAGGAGTGGCTGTCTAAAAGTGGCAAACCATACTCGCAGTCAAAAGAGCCTCATGACACAGACTGTCTTGATGATGGGATAAATCCCGAAGACAGCATTTCAAATGTGTTGAGTGTAAAATCTAGTACTGCAAAATCACGCGCAACAGGCGCATCAACCTCTTCATCCAAGGCGCGCGCAAAGGCGGAATCCGAGAGAATGGCTCTTTTGAAACGTTCCGACCTGTTGAAAAGGAAACATGAAATTGAAGCGCAAGAAGAAAGGCTACGGAGAGAAACGGAACAATTACGCAGGGAAAAGGAACAATTGGAGCTGGAAACTGACTTGGCAGCAAACACAGCAAAGCTAGAGGTCTTAGAAAGTAAATCATCTCAGTGTGGTTCAAAACGATCAGATGGAATGAACTCTTATTTGAAAAAGAGTAAAGCCCAAAACTCCACCGGACTAAATCCCCAAGACAGCGACTTTGTTCCTCATGCAAATATCCTTGCCTTCCCTGCTGCACCAGTAGTCAGACCAAAGCAAAGACCTGCTGCGCAAATGAATGTAATGCCGCCACAAGTAAGACGCACTGCTCTCTCCTCGGACATCAAATAGGAAGCAATTTAAATTCACAAACTCAAACTGGAAACAACACAATTGATATGGTGAACATTATGCAAAAACAAAATGAAATCACTGCATTGTTAGTTCAGCAAAATATATCATCAACTCTGCCTGCACGAAATCTCACTGTCTTTGATGGAGATCCTCTCCAATATCAGTCATTTATTAGGGCCTTTGAAAATGGAGTGGAAATGAAGACGGACAATGCGATTGACTGTTTGCACTTCCTTGAACAGTACACCAGGGGGCATCCAAGGGACCTGGTGCATAGTTGCCAACATCTTCCCCCAGATCAAGGCTACCAAAGAGCCAAAAGCCTCCTTGCACAGCACTTCGGAGATGAACACAAAATTGCATCTGCTTATCTGGAAAAAATAATGAACTGGGCACCAGTAAAAAGTGAGGATGTGAAAGGATTACAAGCACTCTCTTTATTTCTTAGAGGGTGTTCAAACTTAATGGAACAAGTAATGTACATGAGTGATCTTGACATACCTTCCAATATGCGGAGCATAATCCTGAAACTTCCTTACAGATTAAGAGAAAAATGGAGGTATTTTGCATGTGATCTGCTGGAAAAAAGAGGACAAAGAGCTATGTTCATTGATCTTGTTAATTTTATTGAAAGACAAGTTAAAATAGCTTTAGATCCAATTTTTGGAAACATTCAAGATCCTCAGCCCACTTCTCACACCAAAGCATCCAGCCGCAGTCAGCTTAGTGAGAGAAAGGAAAGCAGTTTTGCCACAAATGTAACTCCTGTCAGCCAAGACTCTATGGCGCAGCTTTCAGGACAAACAAGGAATAACACCAACTCCTCTCGTAGCTGCCTCTTTTGCCTGCAGAGTAACCACACATTGAATCAGTGCTCAGAGTTTCAAGCCAAAGCACATAGTGACAAAATAAACTTCATCAAGGACAAGGGCATTTGTTTCGGTTGCCTCAGAATAGGCCATATAAGCAAAAACTGTCGGAGACGTTTGAATTGCCATGTATGTCACAAGAAACACCCCAGAGTCCTTCACATAGAAAAACAGAATACAGGTACATCTGTCAACCCTTCAACCGATTCAAATGTGCCCTCTCAGACATGTAGCCATATCGGGGCCGGAGTAGAACACTCCACCTTTTCCATTGTTGCTGTGAAAGTCAGAAGCAAACTGACCAACAAGACCACAGAGACATATGCGTTTCTTGATCCTGGCAGTTCTGGAACGTTCTGCACAGAAAACATGGCAAGAAAGCTGAAGCTGCGAGGTGAGAAGACAAACATTCTTCTAAAAACTATGGGCCAACAGAAAGTTGTCGATGCTCACATACTGTCAGGGCTGGAGGTGTCTGGCATGGATGCTGAAGATTTTATAGAGCTTCCTGATGTTTTAACTCAAAAGAGTATGCCCGTGTCTACACTTAACATTCCCAGACAAGCTGACATTGCTCAATGGCCTTATCTTAAAGATGTAAAACTTCATGACATTCATGCAGATGTTGAACTGTTGATAGGAACTGATGCATCTAAAATCTTGGAGCCTTGGCAGGTGATAAACAGCCAGAATGACGGCTCGTACGCCACCCGAACTCGGGTTGGTTGGTTCATCTATAATGGTGGCAGCTGCAGAAGCAAACGTGGCTATTCTTCTGTAGCAGCAAATTACATCTCTGTTGAACACCTGCAAGGAATTCCTGTAAAACAGCATCACCATGACCTCACCGAAAGAGCATCAGAGGAGCAGATTGAAATGTCAAGAGTAGACCTCAAGCTGCAGAATGAGCTACTGCCCAAATTGGAAAGAATTGCAGTCATCAAAGAGGCAACTGATGTCGATCAGGGGAGCTGGATGGAGGGACCTGAATTTCTCTACAAGTCCAAGGAGCAGTGGCCTGTATTGGATGATGGCCTTCAGTTGATTCCTGCTGCTGACCCGGAGATCAAGAGAGACCAGACTCAACAGAGGAAAGCTCCTAGAACAAGACTTGCCTTACTTCTAGACTCGCCTGCTGAGAGGGTGTTGCCAGATGAAGCTCCATTCACTCAGAGACAGAAGTGGACAGAAAGAAGAAGAAACCTTATACCTGGAGATGTTGTTCTTGTGGCAGATGCTACAGCTCCAAGAGGATCTTGGATGATGGGGAGAGTCCTTGAAGTGAGAGCAGATGTGAAGGGGCATGTGCGCTCCGTGCGCCTCCAAACGAAGACCAGTGTCCTGGAGAGGCCCGTGACGAAGCTGTGCCTGCTGCTGGAGGCAGGCGTAGACTGACCTGGCCGCATGGCTCTCTCTCTCTCTCTCTCTCTCTCTCTCTCTCTCTCTCTCTCTCTCTCTCTCTCTCTCTCTCTCTCTCTCTCTCTCTCTCTCTGATTAACATCTCTTTTCTTTGTAGGTGCAGCAAGAAGACATTTGTGCTTGATGTAGTTAGTTAGTGCTTATTGTATAGCTCCTCTTTTCATAATTCAGTAATTGTGATAATGCCCAATTAGGGGCCGGAATGTTGGAGCTATACTATTCTTTTTAAGTAATGTTAAAGTTAATGGTTAATTTGTTTATTGTTTTGTATGATTAGTTATTAGTATTTTAGTAATGTGGTAATTTTAATAATAAATGATAATTCTACTTGTTTAGTTATTTGCTTTGCTTTATAGCTTTAGTCATTTTTCTTTGATTTATTTACCGATATATCATTTGAACACTTGGGGGCGATAGTGGGCACAGGTACACCTGTATATAGGTAGGAAGTGGTGGTGATCTGTGTAGGCACCTGGGTGATGGGCATATGGTTTTTTACCAGAGCGAGAGATGCCATGTGTTTGCTCAACTGGAATAAAATAAACCACCATCAACTCAAGAACTTTGCCTGGAAATTGGCCTTTGTCTTGCCTGCGTACATTACCTGCCCATGTTGCCTGAAGCGTTCTGTTTGATTTCTAAGTTTAATTTGATTTGTTTGACAAACGGCCACTACAGGTGCCTTGAAAGGCGTAGGACTGAGCCGCTAAGCCCTGAAATCCAGCCAGCTCAGTGCAGTGCGGAGTAGAGGGGAGCTCCCCTCAGAAGGGGACACACGGCTGTCCAAACCACCCAGGCAAAGTTATTGTTATTGCAGATAACCTAGACATTGTCTTCTGCTTTGAGTACGGCTCATGTTCCTGCCTGGATATTGGAACGGCATGTAGAATTTGTGAGGTTCAAACAAGAGAGGAGACTTAAATCATCATAATTAATCAAACAAAATCCAAATATATATACATCTAATCCACACTGTAAGACTCAAAAACACATGTATTAAGGATTATGTTAATAGCAACTATCATTTTAATAATCTATGTATCCCATTTTCTGTTTAGTTGGGAACAAAATAATATCTTAGTAGTTTGTGTACAGTACATTTAAATACTTGCATTTCAAATGTGTCTGTGTATATGGCAAGTGGTTGAATACATCTACGCAGTACTGTCTCTCAGCAAATAACTTTTTGGCCTTTGTATTGTATTCAATTACAACTGTTTGTTTGTTTTTGCATTTCTGTGTGTGTGTGTGTGTGTGTGTGTGTGTGCGTGTGCGTGTGCGTGTGCGTGTGCGTGTGCGTGTGCGTGTGCGTGTGCGTGTGCGTGTGCGCGTGCGCGTGCGCGTGCGCGTGCGCGTGCGCGTGCGCGCGTGCGCGTGCGCGTGCGCGTGTGCGTGCGCGTGCGCGTGCGCGCGTGTGCATGTTCATTTGCCATGCAACAGGTGCTTGAACACATCCGGATGCCCCTGATAAGCCCGTACTACATCCACGACGTGATCGAGGGGCTGGAGGTGGTGAAGGAGTCTCTCACGTGCCAGAGGCTGATCTCGGAGGCCAAGGACTACATGCTGCTACAGGACCGCCGAGGAGAGCTCTACGGCCCCAGAGCCCGACCCCGACGCTCCACAGGTACCGCATACCCCAACCCCGATGCTCCACATTAATTACTGTAGCTACCGCATAGCCCGCCCCCGACGCTCCACAGGTGGTTACTTTGGCTACCGCATAGCCCGACCCCGACGCTCCACAGGTACCGCATACCCCAACCCCGACGCTCCACAGGTACCGCATACCCCAACCCCGACGCTCCACAGGTGGTTACTGTAGCTACAGCATAGCCCGAGCCCGATACTCCACATGTAATTACTGTAATTACCACAGAGCCCGACCGTGACACCCCACAGGTAAGTAGGCAGGTAGGTATTACGAGCGGAGGTAGGTACGGACAAGGGGAGTGCTACGGCCCCAGAGCCCGACCCCGATGCTCCACAGGTAGGTACTGTAGCTACTGCAGAGCCCGACTCTGATGCCCCAAGGCCAAGGGTAATTTTACTGTACCTACTGCGGAGCTCAACCCTGTTGCAGCACAGGTAGTTACTGTAGCTATCGCAAAGGCAGCTCTACAGCCCCAGAGCTGGACGCCGATGATCCATAGGTGGGTACTGTTCCTACTGCAAAGCTCAACCCCGATGCTCCACAGGTAATTGCTGTAGCTCCAATTACTGTAGCTACCACAAAGGCAGCTCTACGGGAAAATACTGCAGCTATAAGGCCCCAGCTATCCGACCCTGACGCTCCATGGGTAGCTTAAGTACTGACCCCTGGCTGCTTCAGGTTTGATTAACTCCACATCAATGTTTTTTGATAATTTGATCAGGCTTTGCATCTTAAAATATATAGAAAGTATAAAGAAAGTATAGAAAATATATTAGAAAGATTGAAATTAAATAAGCTGTTGATTACGTTTTTGTCTTAAAACCTCTCCTGCTAGGCACAGCGGAGGTGATTGTGACCGTTGGTGGGGAGGATGACAAGGTGGTGCTGCGGAGTGTGGAGAGTTTTGACCCCCTGACCAACCAGTGGAAGAGCCTCGCCTGTCTCCCATTCGCTGTCAGTAAACATGGTTTAGTTGTATCAGGTGAGCCAACCGACACTGTTATGAAAACTTTATGTCGCTACATTTACAATATGCTATTTAATTGTGTATTTTAGTAGTAGCCTTAGTGATATACCATTGATGCACATACATTGATGCGTAATGCTTATAGAGTATATTTACCTGGTATTGGTCTTGTCTAGTGTATTGGCAAAATTGTAATGTCAATTTGTGACCTGTACTGTGTCTGTGCATTTCATGTTGGAATGTTAGTGTACTTTTATTTATTTATTTATTTATCCTTTATTTAGCCAGGATTGTCCCATTGAGACTACAGTCTCTTCTGCCAGGGAGTCCTGGTCAAAATGGCAGCATACATATAGTTACAGACACAGACAAACACATAGACAAAAGGAAAATAAATGTACAAAAAACACATTAAGAAGAATAAGTTTACATAAAACGTATTTTGAGATAAAAAGTAGCCTATGTGCTGCATAGTCAGAAACAATGACACTCCTCTGTGTATACTGTATTAATTTCCCTCTTAAAAGTCTCTAATGAGGGCAGAGAGTCCATACATAATATCTTCTGCAACTCATTCCATAGATATGGGGCATAAAAAGAAAAGCCTGTTTTCCCTAATTCAGTGCGAGGAGTACAGGAAACTGTTCAAGGATGCTGGTGTTGGTCCCTGCAGAATCATTTAGACAACTGAACACAAAAGGTTTACTGCTCACTGGATTCATTCTGCAATATGCAATGAACCTTTTTATGTTCAATATTTTGATATGTGTTGTGTTATGACATGGAAGTCACTACAGCAGTAAGTAACACCTTGGGCAGCAGGATTGCCGGTTCAAATCCCACCCTTCCAATCCCTACCACACTTCATGACTGAGGTACCCTTGAGCAAGGTACCGAACCCCATACTGCTCCAGGGACTTTAACTAATACCCTGTAAACACTGTTAGTTGCTTTGTCAGCTAAGTGTAATGCAATGTAATGGAAATCAACTTCAACTTGAACTCAACTTGACCATAAATAGTGTTATAGAATAAAATAAAATAAAATAAAAACATAAACGTGCTACAGGTCGCCGCACGAGCGCCCTGTCACCACAGCAGTAACCTCTGAGGTCGTCTTCTCCGCAGGCACCATGTTGTACCTGGCGGGTGGTGAGTTCCCCGACGGTTCAGCCAGCCGGGAGATGTGGCGCTACGACCCCTGCTTTGACGCCTGGCTGGAGATGGCCCCCATGAATGTAGCGCGCTCCGAACTGGGTGAGGAGCTGACAGGAAACCACCAGCTTTAGCTCGTAGCAGTCTTCATGTTTTTACTAAAGGGCTTGCTTTGTATTCATGATAAAGGAATACCATCTTAAAATATATATTTATGGAAATGAACCGAAGTTACCTGACATTATAAAAATTAGTTCAGCAATGTAGAGTGCTATTCTTTATTATTCTTTTTTTTTTAAATCAAAGATCCACATCATGTCGCTCCTATTGAACTATTTACCACATAACGGGTTTACATGCACTAGAATTGCAAACAGCCTGGTGTCTGTAAAAGAACCCAAAATGATTAGCATTTTTCCTGAGCATGCCAACATGTCATCTTCTCTCCCCCACAGGTCTGGTCATGTTGGACGGCTATGTGTTCGCTGTGGGCGGTTGGGAGGGCCGCTCTCGTCTGGACACAGTGGAGTGCTACAACCCTCACACCAACAGCTGGCAGTTCATGGAGTCGGTCAAGATGGCGGTCACAAGCCCTGCTGTGGTGGCACTCGACGGCCTTCTCTACGTCACGGGTACAGTTGCTCTGCTCTGCACACTAATCGGCCACGGCCAACTCCCAGCTCATTTAAAGCAGAGATACAGATATCTTATCTGCTGAAGAATGCTGTGGGAGGTTTATAAGCTTGATCAGAGACTGTCTTTAGTCACATAAGAGAGAAGGACTTTGTCTCTGTCCAAAAACCTGCTGTCTCTCCCTACATTTTACCCTCTTTTGCCACCAGGTGGAGCTGTTCTTGAGGACGGAGATGGTACCGATCTGGCACAGGTGTACAACCCAAAGACCTGCGCCTGGACAGAGGTGGCCCCCATGCAGATAGCTCGCTCTGGATCCGCTGCCTGTACCTTAAAGGGCAAGATTTACGTTATAGGTAAATGGATAGCTGTTACCAGTACTATCCTTGCAGAATTCCTGTGATTTCATTATTTGGGTGATATGTAGTACCATTAGTAGTAAAATGCATAAAAAATAAAAGTAATAATCCGTAAAACCTTTCCACCTGACATGTAATCAATAGACTGAATATTTAGACGAGTATTTTTCTATCCAGAAAGCATGTATTTAAAGGTGCACTATGTAATATCAAGGTCAAAATCTAAAAAGATAAAGTTTGGCAGTAGGCAGAACAGTTTCAATGCACAATAGTTGCAATACCTTCTCTGGTCGCCATCCTATACAGTGCACCTTTTAGATAAACCGTATTTGTGAGGGTGTAAAATTAATTAAATCACTACTAAATACAAAATATTTAGTGGACCCTATATTTGCAAAATCCATACCAGTCTCACTGGTTACACTATTATGTCAGAAAGTACCCATGCGTGCAGAGGATGGATGAGTGCCCTCGTATTGACATGTCCCTCATTGTGCTGCGTCTTGTGACTGCAGGGGGCTGGCATGCCTCCACTGAGAACACAGACAAGGTGGAGTGCTACGACCCGAAGACCAACCAGTGGACCATGTGTGCCCCCATGAAGGAGAGGCGATACCGGCCTGGCGTGGCTGTGGTGGACGGCAAGATTTATGTCCTGGGAGGAGAGGAAGGGTGGGACAGGTACGGAGAGGAAAACGCACATCTTGTTTTCCAGTGTTTCTACACAACATGCTGTATTACCGCTCAGAATTAATGTTGAGTTGACCCTCTGCTGTATACATGCAACCTAAAGCTCTGTTTGTGCTAACATGTGTTTTGCTTTAAAAGCTGAAGAATTAACAGTGGCTATATCTCCATGTCAATATATTTTCAAATGTTTGGTTTAAATACTGTATATCTATTTGTCAGCATCTTATGTCTGTCTTTCTGAACCTCTTATTGCTCAACGGCACAAGATGATGCATGCTGCTACTATTCAATTCTATTCTGTCATGTTCTGTTGTATTCCATTCTATTCTGTTGTATTCCATTCCATTCCATCCTGTTGTATTGTATTCTGTTCTATTCCGTTCTAACCTGTTCCTCATCTCATGTTGCCAGGTACCATGACACCATCGAGCGGTACTCTGAGGAGTCGGACAGCTGGGAGATCGTGGGGGAGATGCCTACCAGTCGCAGCTGGCTGAGCTGCGTGTCCATGCAGCTGAGGAAGGACACTGGCGGGGGAAGCAGCCCTGGGGCCACCACCGAGACCGAGTTCCTGGAGGTGGAGTGAAGGGCCTCAGCCTCAGCTACGCTGACACTCCTGACTAGTCATAGCACGGTTGGAAGAGGCAACATCTGCCAGCACTTTTCCTTGCCGAGGAGTAAGACGACCATTATGACGACGACAATGACAAAGATGACACACGGTCCCTTACTGAGTGACAGCCATAGAGATCGGTGTCTCCATTAAGAGACACATCCCAATCCTGTGTTACACTATGGGCAGTTGCTAAAACAGACTTTGAACTAATCCTTCGCTCCTGTGAAGGTTTTAAGCACACCACATGCCTCATCAGGTGGGTCCATTCCAGTTTCCAAGGGTGGAGGTCTAGGTTACTTACACATACACACCCGGGAGAGCATATTGAGTTTCGTTTTTCTTTTTCCTGTTGTGAATGTAATCTTGTCAAGTCATTCTGCTCTGGAGTGTAAACATGTGACGTGAACACAGTCCCATAATGGGCTTTGTTTTGTAGCATCCATTTTAGTATTTGTGTCGTTTCTCTGTAGTCTTTTTTGTAAGCTTAGTAATTTTTGTACAGTATTTTCTATTGTGGTGTTAATTTTTGTATTTATTAATCCGTTATGTATAAAAAAAAGACGTCTAGTACATTTTTTGCCTTATGGGTATGCCTGCTACTTCTCAGCGTTAAAGAGATGCCATTTATGTGGGTTATAGCATCACTGGATTTAATTAGTGCTTTAAGACAATCAGGTTATTGCCCTTTAAGTCAAGGGTTATGTTAATGAATCTGTTTTGTTTAATGTGCAAACCTCAAAAAAAAGTCTACCTGAAGTATGTGTGCTAATAAATAAAGTACTGAATATTAAAAACTGGATTGAGGTATTGTATTACATACCTCCTTCTACAGAGATGTACAACCCATGGCAAACGTATGGAATCGCCAATCTTGGAGGATGTTCATTCAGTCGTTTTAATTGTGTAGAAAATAAGGACACCTCAAGAATGAACATCGACCAAATTGACATACTCTAAGACCGGTGATTCCATACTTTTTGCCATGGGTTGTACAACCAGACATACATTGACTAACACTCAAGGACACAAGCCAAATCATGTATGAAATTAATGCATACATACCTCAAACAATACATGACCTTAAATTGATTTCCAATCTGTTGCATATTTTGGAAAATCATTTAATGAATTTCATGATTTAGGTGTACATGAAATTACACATTCGTCAAGTCAGTACACACAGTGTAACAATTTCTGTTAGCCAAGCTCTCTCAGCACAGTAAATGAGAAACAAAAATAGCTTTAAGAAAAAATCTGGTCACAGACAAACACAGCCTTAACTTTAAATGACTGGTGAAATGCTCTGCCACGCAGCTGAGTACACTGATATTTTTGAACTGTGTTGCCTCGTAGGTCCACGGTTAAGAGATAACTAAAAATGGCACAATAATTCAAAACATAAAATGACATTTTAAACCAGCAGTCTCTCAATGGACATCTGCACAGTCTGAATCTGTGGCTTGAGCTGCGAGCCTTCTTTAATTGTGACCGATGTCGCAATGACTGGTCGGGACACGCCGCAGGCCCGACCCAGAGCTTGCTTGGAGCGCACAAACACATACGGGACGTTCTTGTCCTCACACAGCAGTGGCAGATGGAGGATGATCTCCAGGGGTTCCGCATCTGCTGCCATCACGATGAACTCTGAGATCCCTCGGTTCAGAGTTTTGGTGGCTGTGTGTGGAAAGAAAGTGTCGAAGGTTCGTTTATTGCTAATACTTAGATACAGGGATTACAACACCCGCAGTAATCAGATCAGACAACGGAAAACCCCCAAATAATATCAGATGAGTAAACCCATGGCGCTGCCTCAGGCTTGTCAGTTCTAAACACATTGGAGTTAATTAATGAATCCCAGTGCCCATTGTAAAAATCAATATCTTCCAGCAGCGAAGGGAATACAGTTGCCCCGCCGGGACTCAAAAACAGACCTTCTAGGGTACAGTACTTAAGTGGGGCTCAGACAGCTACACCAAAGACCCAAACGGCAACAGTCAGAGCACACCCACAACCCTAGTGATGGCCACTCCACTTGTTGGAGAGCTACTTTATCAATCCCTGTATGGAGCGAAGGGGAGCAGAGTTGCCCAGCCGGGACTCAAACCCGGACCTTTTGGGGTAGTAAACTGGGGCTCAAACTGACCGCTACACCAAAGAGCCAGGCTTGTTGGCGTGACAGTCAGAACACACCCACAACTCTAGTGATGGTCACTCCATCACACAGTACCCAGAGTAAAAATCAACATCTTACCTTCATTGGCACCCTTGCGCAGCTGCTTGTAGTTAGATGCTTGTTGCACAAGATCCAGGATAGTTTTGCTCAACGTCGCATCAGCCAGTGGGTAGGCTTTGGGATTCACATCTGCCTCGGTCTATAAAACAAACATGTCAGAATGTTGACATCATTATCCACAGTACAGACATGGCAAGCCTGCTCGTATCACAGTAGGGGATAGGTGATTAATTGTTCATTAATAATAAATGAATGCAGATGAGCCTCGAACATTACAGACACTTAGCACATGGAAGAGTTTCCCCTTCCCATGCACCCTGCTATAATTTCTGACCTCCTGGGGAAGGTAGAGCTAAAGCTCACAGTAATGCTAGATGAAAAATAATAACTGGCTCCTATTGACTGCTGGTCTTATCATTGCTGTCTATCCAACTAAGCAGTTGGGAAGTAGGATAAATGACTGACAAACTTAAGTTTATGTAAGGCTAATTCATTATTAAAACACAGATTAACCATGTAGTCAAATCAAAATGGGGCTCTTATATTTAACACTTGGTCAGAATTGACATAGCTAGTTACAGTAATTACCCATATTCAATCCAGACACTCAAACTACGAGTGCCATTCTAATCAAATGTACTTAAGTCTCAAAAAATATATGTAAGAGTCCGTACAGAAGTTTGAAATGTCGTTTGACCAGTCTCCAACGAGCAGTTAAACTAAACAGGCTATATCTCCCAGCGCTGGAGAACACACACACACACACACGACACAGCGGCAGAAGCAACAGCAGATTTATGATCAGTGGTCATAAGATATTGATCAAGATATCCCCCCCCATACGCCATCAACCAACCCTACAACAAAAACTTGTGCAAAGTCCAATGTAAATAACTTCTGTAAATTGAGAAATGCCAGAAGTTGCCTTAGAGCACAACAGAATGATGCGTGGTAGCACAGTTGCTGGCAACACGTGGGGTCGGGGTAACTTAGAAGAACCCTTCAGAACCTAAGTCATGTTGAGATTTGGCATTTACTGTACACCGGTGACGACTCCTCCATCATCCTTAAGCATAAACAGGAGTTATTGTGCTGGATACATGCGTAAACAAAATCCACAGGGCCTGCATTAGATACTAATTTGGTAGTTAGCAAGAGCTAATTTAGCAATGATGCATGGCTTACCATTTTCCCAGACTTCTATGAGCTTCGTTTGATAAGTGGTCCTCTCGGCGAGTGCTTCACGGAGGACAAAGTTTTGTTTTTAAGCAGCTCGAACGAGCCTGGGTGTAAATAATAAGAGACAAAAGTGATACACAGCGCACACAGACCACTACTTTTCAATGAGTTTGACGGTGCGTTTCTGAATCATACAGGCAAGACCGGCGGACGCGGAGGCGTGCCCAAATGGAATGTCATAAACTTGCGCCAAAGTATGTATCAAATTAAAAGCACTGCATTTTCCCAGAGAGGGTTATGTTAACCGGCTGTGATTTTCCTAGATCCATATTGTAAATCCAAAAAGCAATCTTTTTGCAACTGTTCCTTGGTGTACTTTACAGCACAGTCATCTCAGTTGTAGTATTGGCATATTCCATATGACCATTCAGATCATAAACATCAGATATCTGTGGTTCATATTTGTGTGGAATGAAGTGAGAGAAACTCATGTGTCATAGTTTCTAAATGTAAATCACAACCAGAGTTGAATATTCAGTTATTATAACTATGACCATGGTAATGGTACACACATGCATCATTACACTTACCTGATGCACTTTCACCTAGTCTAATTGTTAGAGGGGCGACTTTCCAAGAACACTTTATTGTAGAGCTCTAAGGTGACTCATGACCATCTTTGGCTCGTGCAAGTGCTTGGATTGGTTGCCGCTTCCGTGGAGTCCGGGGTAGGACGCCAGGTCAGCCATATCTGCCTTTTCCCACTCGACTGAAGGAGAGAAACAGTCATGAAAGGAATCAGACCCTTAAATCAGCTTTCTGTGAGTTTTGTAAACGATTTACTGATTCAGCTTGTGCGTGGTTTGGTGTATGGTTCTGATAACAATACGATTGTGAAAGAGTGGTGTAGTTAGCGAGCTAACTAGATTTAAATGAACGTCGCTAGAACCTTTGCTAACCGGTTCCTAGTGTAACCTGGCCTCCTTCAGATGGGTATGATGTGTATGTATCCGATGTGGCTAAATATGTGACTGTGAAGTTTTGCTAGCGTATAAAGGCAGAATACTACACATTTGGTGACACAAGGAATGACAATCAAAATAGTCCCCAAAAGGAGAACCTTAGCGAGGTTTGGTGGCGGTTTTCCTAGCAACAGCTGTAGCATAGCTTGCTAATGTTGCGGTGTCTTTGAAGGTCACTCTTGATATGACGTTTGATCTTTGGTATAAACTGAAAATGTGACATAACATTGCCAGCCAATATGTCAGTGGATATATTCATTCGAGTTTGAAGGAACTCATCTTGCCGATGTGTCCTGGGAGCTGAGCAGGGAAATGTCCCTCTGGGTTGTGTGTGGTTAGCTCCACCTCACAAAGATTCCCAGATTCACGCTCCCATCTCATTACACTCCCATTTCATCTCGCTCCCACTAGCCAGACTAACGGTACCACCGCCATATTACGGAGCCAGTTATCTTGTTGATGTTAGTTTTTTGTTTCTAACCCTAACCTTAACCTTAACCCTAACCCTAAACCTAACCCTAACCTTAACCCTAACCCTAACCCTAACCCTAACCCTAAACCTAAACCTAAATTGCTTGTATGTGGCAGTATATGATAATACGTGAAATATAATCGGGTGGGGACCGCAAGTCCGGGAGTGATAGAAACACCGGGGACCGCACGTCCGGGAGCGAACTCCGTTGGGAGTCTCAGTCTGTATGCCCTCACAAACTAGCTCTGTCACTTCAGTGAGCAACTCGTAGTGCTAGTTATTATTAGTTCTATTTAAAAACTGGTCAAACTTACTGGCTTGCTGTCATGCCACTTGTCACATTGATTCAAAGCCAACATTGCCTTTAGTTAAGCAGCTCTTTGTGTGTGGTATGGTGATAGAGAAATGGAGTTAGGTTAGTTAATTGGATGTCTTTGTTTTTATTTGCTCAAGTTTTTCTTTGGTTATAAAGTTGCTATGGTCATAATGATGTAATGCTCATGTCGCAAATTGGTAATGAAAGGTTGACTTGAAGGGTTTTCAGACGGGCCTGCATTTTGATCGACCTAGAATTCTCGTTATAATATGATAATAGACATGGAGCATTTGATTTGTCAAAGCCGATTAGAAATCAAACATTATTCTTCAAAAAACAGTTGTGCTGCAAGCCATAAACGCATGTTTTTGTCATCTATGTTCCATTCTCCCCTTCCGTGCCATTGCCTCCAAGTCAACACAAGGTAAAGTGATAGGTCATGTGAGGTCATAGTAGTGAAACCAAAGATAGCAGCAACACGTAGACTAGCTCCTGCCCCCTGGTGCCAACACCTTGGTAGATATGCTTGACCGCTCTTGTCCATTTGAAGATACTCTGTCATGTCGGAGGCTCCACTCTGGATTTCTGAGTCTAGTTTTTCTCTGTATTTTATATTCTTAACAGAAACGATGTTATGCAGCTTCCAGAAGCGGCTCGCTGATCGACCCACTGCCCGTGAATCCCCGCAAAGTACCAGTAAAGCCAGTCTTCCAGCCACAGGATGTCCAGGTAAGCTCCTAAGCACCTTCAATGTTTATCAAAATAAACATTTAAAACCTGTATCTAAAGTGGTGCTCATATTGGATTTACACTGTGGTGAATCATTATACATTCCTTGTAGTGGAGTGTTGTGTTGCATTGTGTGGCACTAACTGTTCCTGACGGTGGCCAGTCCGGCTTCAGAGCACCCTCATGATGACTTCCTTGCTCTCTTTCCTCAGGTGTCCAAGCTACCCAGCGGTATGCTGGTCGCCTCCCTTGAAAACTACTCTCCCACCTCCAAGATCGGAGTGTTTGTTAAAGCCGGCAGTCGGTACGAGACGCCTGACAATGTAGGACTCACACATGTGCTGCGGTTAGCTGGAAACCTGGTAAGATTTGCACACAAAACGCATCTGTGCGTGTCGGGCCATTATTGGTCATTTCCCTAAATCATTCCTTGCTGCTTTTTCTGTGCAGACTACAAAAGGGGCATCAGCCTTTAAGATCTGCCGGAGTGTTGAAGCTGTAGGAGCCTCTCTCAGGTGACTTTGCCATTGTTGTCCTCTTATGACCTTTGGTGTAAGCATGTGAAGACTTTTTTTGTTTCTGTTGTTGTTCTTGTTATTAAGAACTGCATTCATGAGCTAAGTGTGGGTTTGTTTCTTGCAGTATAACATCATCAAAAGAGCACATGGTTTACTCAGCCGAATTCCTGAGAGACGACTTGTGAGTTTCTTGCTTTTTCCTGGGTATAAAGGTTTCTAAGTCTAAACATTTCTGTAGTGATAGTCAGATCAGATTAGATATTATTTGGGGGGGGGAAACGCTGTCCTTATTTACCAGTGTCTATTTCTAACACTTTGTAAAATGTGAGTGTAAGTCATAAGCATAGCACCTGCATGAGAAACAATGTAATTGTATTAATGTAATTTTTAAGGGAGGAAACACAGTAACATTGTCATAACTTTCTTGCGTTTCCCTGATGACCCTGGCAGTCACACAGTTGTGGAGTACCTGGCCCACGTCATCACTGAACCTGAGTTTAGGCCATGGGAAATCTCAGATCTCACTCCTAGAATCAAGATCGACAAGGCCTTGGCAAAGGAGTGCCCACAAATTGGTAAGTGTCAGCAATGAATAAAGGAAGCGAAGGACGGCACTCTTCAGATTTTGTCTTTGCTTATTCGCCCACAAACATTTCGGGCAGAGCCTTTCTTCAGCGTGTAATGGTGATTGAATCCGCCATTAGACGCTGAAGAAGGGCTCTGCCCGAAACGGTTGTAGGCAAATAAACAGACAGATCTGAAATTGCTGTCCTTCGCTTCCTTCATTCATCTGTTTCATGCAATGATACAAGTCAGTGGTTCTATGTGGGATTCAGCACCCAGTTAAGAACTGTGAATCATTAGGCAATGGTGTGAGTGTGCCTTTTCCACTTTTTAAGTCTGTCAGCAAGGATAAAATGTAATGCCATCCTTCCCCCATGTTGACAGAATGATAGATGCTGTTGATACTAGTGCTGACATTCTCCCAGAATGCCTAATCAGGGTTATCTGTTTTCTCCTTGTGGTTTGTATAGGTGTTATTGAGAAACTTCATGAAGCTGCCTACAAAAACGCCCTGGCAAACTCGTTGTACTGCCCAGATTTCAACGAGGGCAATATCAAGTCTGAGCAGGTAAAGAAAGTGGCCTTGATGCTTTGTTTACAAGCATGAAACCAAGTCCTTTTTGTTTCAGCCTTAATATTGTTAGAATAGATTGCAGAGAATGCTGGCTGTTGTGGCTCTTTTTTTGGCCATGTTTGTTTCAAAGCAATCTGACCATCTTTTGCATCTACCTTTCCATTCCAAGTGAGTGTTCATTTATGTACCCGTTATTTTTGTTGTTGTTTTTTTATCAGCTGTTGTCCTTTGTGGCGAATAATTACACCAGCGGAAGAATGGCTATTGTTGGAGTTGGTAAGTAACAGTTTTTGTTTACGAAATATGCTGTATTCTGAAGAACTAATTATGATGTAAATACATCTACTGTCCACCATTTACCTAGGGCTGACACACTGAACCCCTGAAGTTCGCGCACACCCAGTTGTAGAAGTGCTTATTGTGTGTGTGTGTGCGCAGGTGTGAAGCATTCCATACTGAGGCAGCTGGGTGAGCAGTATCTGCACGTCCGTGCAGGAGCAGGTGTACCCGGGGCCAAAGCTGTGTACCGCGGAGGTAAGAGGACTTTTCAAAGCTTTGTACTGTAGAGGTACTCTTGGAGGGCGCGTTCAGGCTGACTGAGAACCGTGCCTGTGCCCGTTCCTGCACACAATCTCGAACCGGACAGCGTGTTCACGTCCGAGTACTCGGAGAGAACTGGAAAGTTGGCTCGCTATGCAAACCAAAAAATCTGTCGTTTTTCTCTGTGAACCGTGACAACGTGGATGTCAGCAGGTTCATCCGAGTAACACACAAGTCATGTGCGGCAAGTTCAGAGCCCGGTGTGAAAACAAGTGGTTCACAGAGAAACACTTAGTTCAGAACGGAACCGTTGTGGGAATGGACTCTGGCACCGTCCAGTCCTCCACAGCTACTAGAAGGTTTTTTCAAAGCTGGCTCTTGCACAACCGCTGTCTTAGCTCCTGTCTGTCCAACATGTCTTGCAAATCTGCATTTGTTGCCGACTCAGTGCTCTCCTGTACGGGGATGCGGACTGAGTCATGCTTTCTTCCAGACAATTGTGTGACTGGATTGGTTGTTGAATGACCACAACCGCAGTGTACTTTGCCGTTACCACTTAAAGACATCGTTTTGATTTTCTCTTCCCTGATCACTCACTCCACGTTAGACTTCCACTTTATTGTTGACTTAACAGATTGTTGCTGTTAAGTGGTGCATGTACTGGAATTGTGGAATGCGTGAAATGAAAGAGTGGAGAGGCTTTAGTTGGCAACAGACAGCCTGGCTCAATTGTTATGCACTTAAGCCATTTATTTTTTTGCCCTATTCGCTGTATTTAGGTCATTGGTTAGTAAGTATACTTTTTATACGTGTATGCTTGTTTTTCCTAAGTAGGGTGATGAAAGGGCTTGAGTAGTGTGTGTCTATGGGTGTATGTCAAAGGGCGAGCAATTAATCATGAGCACTTGGACACATAAGCCAACTGGCGCTGAAGTCTGTCTTCTGTCCTCTGTGACAGGTGAAATGCAGGTGTAGTCTGTTTTGATGCATTCTTTGGACGGAGGATGCATGCATTGAAGATTCACTTGTGTTGCATCTGTGTGTGTGTGTGTGTGTGTGTGTGTGCGTGTGAGTGAGCCAGCATGTGAATGAAGATCTTATCTTATTTTGTGTAGGCTGACTGGCACCAGTGTCTGTCTTTCTGTCTATTTATTTATATACTTTTCTCTTTATCTTCGTCTGGAGCTAGTGTCTGCTTGTCATTTTCTGTTTTTTTTGGCGGGGGGTTTTGTCTTTGTTTTCGTTTTGTTACCGTGTCATTCGTATTGTGTTGTGTGTGTGTGCAAGCTTTTACTTGAACTTTATTGACGTCAGTGTGTTGTTTTGTGTTAAGCTTTTACTACTTTTACCTGCAAACAAATCTACCTTCGGGTACAAATGAGCTTACCTTACCTTGCCTATCTCTCCTATGTCCTGGGTGGCAGGTGAGCTGCGGGTGCAGTCGGCGGACGGGCTGGTGCACGCGCTGGTGGCGAGCGAGGCGGCGCCGATGGGCTCTGCGGAGGCCAACGCCTTCAGCCTGCTGCAGCGGGCGCTGGGGGCGGGGCCACACGTCAAGAGGGGCGCCAACATCTGCAGCAAGCTCAGCCAGGGCATTGCCAAGGCCACCACGCAACCCTTCGACGTGAGTGCAGAGCCAGGCCAAACAGCCGTCAACACTTCAGATTGCGGAGAGAAAGAGAGTAGAGACAGAGATTGTGTATATAGAGATATGGCAACTTAAATGCATTGCTACGTGTGCCTAATCAGGTTCCGATCTGCTTAGAGGGGCATGGGGCGTTGTCCATGTGTCTCATGGATGAGACATGGATGTGTCTCATCTGTAAACAGTGGGCCATTGGCACCTCTCTTTTCGATTCTCTCTGGTGGAGATGCATTTCTCTTGTTTACAAACGTTCTGCTGCATGCACACACACAGGCAAGAATTTCAAAATGCTCAGCTGCTAGGTGTTTTAGCATTGGAAGTCCCCTTGGAGCACTGCACAGTGTATGACAAAAAAACCTGTTGACTTGTCTGCTGGCTGTTTTATCCACTTCTGTGCTTTCTGTACTCTTGATGACACTTTTTCGGATATCATATTGTCATGTCGCTCTGAATTGTTTGACATGTGATAACACTATTGTGGCCAAGTGGTACCCAGAGAAATAGAACGTTTTTTTTGGTGGATGAATGTTTGAATTTCTGTGGTAGTTCATGTTCATTCAGAGTATTTTTCCCGACAGCATTAACATGCGAAATATCTTGAGGGACTGTAGAATCTCCCCCGTGTTCTGATTACTGTACTTTTGTCCACTTGAAGTGCACATGATGACGACAATGATTATTATTTTGATCTCATTTTCAGGCGACAGCCTTCAGCGCCACATACTCAGACTCTGGACTGTTTGGGATTTACACGGTCTCTCAGTACGATGCTGCGGCTGAGGTAAGCCCAGCCCTGCCCATGTAGAGCATATGCATTGTGTAGTGCTATGCCATGTGCAATGCACTCTGTTTATTTAACTGTGCCAGGGACAGCCCTGAGTGCTGACATTCACTGGATTAACTCCAGGGCATGAGCAGTGCTATGGCATGTATGCATTTGTCAACCACCTCCACCACACACTACTATAAACCACCACAGCACACTGCCAGCACCCTATGATTGTAAGTATATACAGTAAGAATGGACACCATCCAGGAACTCATTGGACACCTCTCTATTCAGTAATAGTGGTTTGAAGCATTTTCAACTGTTGGGTGTGCATCCAAAACACCGGATTTCCAGGTCGAAATGACCAATCGGAAATTGCTCACTCAATGCCACGTCCCATCCTGATCTTGAGTAGACGTTTCCGGTCTAAATCCGGTCAGAGACGGGGATTATCATGACGGAGATTACCATGACATTTTAACAGTATTGAGCTTTTGTTTTGTCTACAATGCTTTCCGCAGCATCAAGAAACCTCTCGGTTCAGGCAAACATGCCTGGCAAATGCAGAAGAGAGTTGACTGAAAATGATGATTTGAAAGACTGGCTATTACAGTTGATGATGACTACAGAGCTAAATGTCTTAACAATCTTAAAGTGATACTGTCCCATTTTTGGAAATATGCACCTCCCCTTGAGTTAAATAATTGAGTTATACCTTTCTCTTTTACTTTCAACCATTCTGAGTATGGCCGTGAAAATTTGACCTCCATGTTAGCAGTTAACATTGAGTCCTATGACACCAGCTGGTGGCTAACTGGCCTCATAGGACTCAATGTTAACTGCTAGCTTGGAGGTAAAATTTGCACTGCCATACTCGGAGAACGTCAGGAAGTACAGGAGAAAGGTAGAACTCAATTATTTAACTAAAGGGGCGGTGTAATATGAGCTTATTTCCAAAAATGGGACAGTATCACTTTAAATCAATATTTTGGGTTTTACAAGAGGTCATGGAAATTCTGTTTTATGGTCTGGGAAAGTCATTGACTTTTGTGTCTGACGTTGGAACTCTGTATAAGCATTGACTGAAGTGTCTCCCCCTTTGTGTACACCACAGGTGATCAGGGCTGGATTGGCCCAGGTGACTGCTATTGCTGAAGGGGGACTTTCTGCAGAGGACCTGGCCAGGGCAAAGTAAGGGCACCATGCTGGGTTTAATCCCAGTCAACACACCAATTGGCCTTTCTCACCTCAATGTCAGAAACGTTCAGTTTTGAACTAAAGCAAGTATATTACCACCATTGTTTTTTGGCAGAAAACGGTGGCATTTTTATGTGTATTCCTATGCCACATGGTGCAACTTGTACACACTTCGGCTGTCTTGAAATATTCAGTGTTTAAAGGATTCTAATTTCATGTGAAAAAGGCCCACCATTAGTACTTTTCAAGAGTAGAGATAATATAATATAAAGGCGCTTTTTTACTGTCTGTTTTCTGCCCATTGCAACTCCACATGACACGACTCAGCCACCGTTAATTGCTTTTTGATAAGCCAAGTGTAGCACTGCACAGCTCGAAAATCAGACCTTTTTTTTGTTTTTTTTTGTTTGTTTGTTTTTTGCCCGAGTGTTCTGAGCTGAATGGGTACTGTCACTGACTGCCAACTACCCAGAATGCTGTGCGTCAGCTCCCCCGCGACAATTCAATCGGTAAACAAAATGGCGGCTACCAACTCAAAATAGCATTTATTTTGATATTTCAGTTGAAGCGAAAAATTAAACTATATATGTCACAAACTATTTGTAGCCTATTTCACAGCAGCACATCCAAGGTTTGTTCCGAGTAGCAGTTTGTAATGGAAACACAAACCAGGCTGACACAACTAGGGCTGTCCACGACCAAGGATTTTGTTGGTCGACCAAAGGTCGTCATTTACTCCGACTAATCGATTAATCGCGCTCCCCCCCCAAAAAAAAAAAACTTTTTGAAAAAATTTATTATTTTTTTTTTTTTTTTTAACACATCGCATTTTGACCCAGATAGCCCTACTAGGCCTAATGAAAATTCGAAGTTCGAATTCACATAGTTTTAGCCTGTAAAACACAAATAGAAAACGAATTAAAATTAATATTCGGTGATGGAAACAAACTGCCTATGGTAGAGATGACGCTCGCTGCCTGAAAGCAGTAGCCCAACTGGAGGGCAGAATCAATATCCCCGCGTTGACTGTCATACCTTTTCATCTATTTCGACATTTGTTGCAGCATTACTCTATAGTTGTTCTTGATGGAATGTCCATCAAGCGCTTAGTGTCTGTTTATGGTCTTAAATGATGCGCAGCGTTTCCCCCTTTAAATGACCCACGCTGGTTTTGTTTATCGCTGGACTGGAGTCTCGACAAGAGTTCTTGCCGTTCAGGGCAGCAAACAGAATTCTGATAAGTTTGTCGGTGAATGACTTAACGTACACACACACACCCCAAAATATGTTCATATCTGGTGGTGGTTCTTTGGATGTTGGCCAGCCTACAATTGTACAGCAAAGTGGTATGGAAGCTAACAAAGTGCGACTTAGCACCATGACGTTGCAACATAGCATTTTGGAGCTTCAGAGTATGTGCCGACACGACTTCACACTTTTTACACCGTCTGCAATAAACTGATAATTATCCTTTTCAAAAATAATCCCATGTTTTAGAGCTCCTTCCAGACATGGTCAAAATAACTTCTATCCTTCTCAAACAAATCAACAACACGTCTTCCTTTGTCACGCCCTTCAAGTTAAGAGTCCTGAAAGCACTTTGACGAGACGCTGGTTTTTTTTTGTTTTTTTTCTCCGCTGCGACCAATCGATTCGGTCGACTAGAATTTTTTTTGGTCGACCAACGATTGGTCGATTATTTGCGGACAGCCCTAGCTAGACACAACACCACCACGCAGCTCGGCAGTAAGCACGTCTCGACGCAATACATCTGGGTTGGATGTGGAAAAGTGCTTTTAGTGTATGTGAATTAATGAAGCATTACAAAAGCTGTACTTGGAGGCTTACATCCAACATTGTGTGTCTATGTGACTCCACATGCACTTGTCTCCTGCAATACTATCCTTATTGACTTGGTAGGTCATTCCTCATCAGCTCTTCAAATACCATCTCTCAACCCATGTGGATGTTCATTTGCAACACGCAGTGAAATATTTCCAGCCTTAGAGCCTTGCAACTAATGCACTGCAGACATATTGTAAATAATGTCTCCCTGATGTTGTTTTTTGGTTTTGTGTTTTAATGATAGTAAAACAAATGGGCAGTTACATTTTCATTTTAGTCCGAAGTGCAATTTATACTTGGAATGCACTGTAACTTTTGAGATCCTTAACTCAAACATGATGTGTGCGGACCTCTTTCTCTTCCTGTTTTTCCCGGTCGACTCGTGACTGTCCAACTACATCAACTCTTGTGGTGTTTCTCTCCCCACCTGTAGGAACCAGGTGAAGGCGGAGTACCTCATGTCCCTAGAGGCCACAGAGGGCTTCCTTGAGGAGATGGGAGCGCAGCTATTGACGACCGGAGCCATCAGCACACCCGACGCCGCACTCCAGGGGATTGACGCTGTGACGGCCAGCGACGTTGCAAACGTGAGTGGTGCCCCCAGTGGCGTGGAATTGCACAGCACAGAATCAGTGTAGCTAGTAGTGTGTGAAGCAGAGTTGATGTGATCTAACGATTCCTCATTCAGAGTTTTTGCTTGTTTTTCAGCAATGCCCTGATCACAATTATCATAGAATGTAGTCACAATCAATGGAAACCAAGGGGGAAAAAATGCTTACAATAGTACAAACAGTGCACACCGTGTGTACACAAGACATGGCGCCAACACTCAGTTGGAGTGCACTATATATCAATTAAGGCCTTGAATTCTTGGGTTGCAGTTACGTCAGCATCCCCCATCACGGAAGCACGCGCGAATTTGAAATGGTGGACTACCTGGGCTTGGAGCCATTGACACCCATTCAAAAATATTTTTTTTCTAACAGACCTAAAGACACACCATGGGTCTTGTTTAAAAGCTGAGAATCTCAGCTTTCCATAAGTGAAAGCGGCATTTTCCTAGCATCTACCAATCCGAAGGTAGCTGACTTTAAGTGCGGGGTTACTTTTCTAAAGATTGCATTTTGTTTCCCTGGAAACGGACATGGTGTGTATTTAGGTCTAATTAAAAATATTCTGTGGCTGTTCGAAAAAATGTATTTTTGAATGGGTGTCAATGGCTCCAAGCCCAGGTAGTCCACCAGCAGCGGTAGTCCACCACCAGGTGGCAGCGCTATGACGTCAACTGCAACCCAGGAATTGCTCAACTGCCACAAGATGTTCTAATTTTAATGTGTAATGGATACCACTGATCATAGCTCAAGCTACAAAAAGATTCTCTACTAACTAACATCAATGCCATTTGGTAGTGCATTTGTGCATTTAGTTAGTGTGGGGTACTGTAACTATTTTACACAGCAAGCTGTATGAATAGTGCATCTTGTTTATTACCATACTGCCCAGTTTACAGTTACAAACAATTTCTGCAATCATGTCTTGAAATCGAAATCTCTACACACAAATGCAAAAACTCACACCCAACAGGCAAAACCCCTCACGTCTCCTTCAAAATGAAAATCTTGTCTCGAAATGATGTACTCTCCTCTAAAAAGCCAATTTTGTTACACTCATACGAACCATTTGAACATGAATGTGCATTAAAAACGCTTTACTCAGCATGACATAAAGTAACCCTTATTTTGTTCAGTGTCCCACTACTCCCACTTACTACAGAGTAGGAGTGGGTATCGCCAACCACCTCCCGATACGATACACATCCCGATACAGGGGTCACGATACGATACATGTGTATCCTCCTGATACAGTGATGCTTAGCGCGATATGTTAGACCTACATTTTTTTTGTTAAAACATTTTTAAGAAGATAGACATTAATGACCGAATGTTACATTTTTCTGTAGAGCAACAGTTACACTGTAGTGAATGTAAGAGACTGCCTTCACAAAACTGCTGGTCTACTGTTCATGATGCGATAAGCATCAAGAATGGCAGTTACTGTGTAGCATTCAAAAGTCAATTTATGCTATTAAATGGAGTATCGATACTGACACCACGTATTGTGAAGAGGCCTGTGATTATATATCTCGATACCGATATTTTGAACACACACCTTCTACAGAGGGTATATTTCAGTTGTAAAATACTTACATTTTGTTTAAGGCCATTCATTTATTTGACGCATCTCATCAATATATGTACCGTATTAGCCCGAATATAAGACGATCCTGATTATAAGACGACCCCCCATTTTCAGGCTCATGTTTTGGGGAAAAAAAGTTTTTTGAAGACTTAATTTTGTTTCACATTTGAAACTTTTCTCAAAATGCAGTTTTTAATTTGTTGGAAAATCTGAGGCTTTTTACAAAGAACAAATTTCACAATATAATTTTCATGGAATTTCCATGATATAAGACCACAGATGGCTACTCATATCCTTTTCCTTTCTTTACTCACTTCACCTGTCAAGCGCCAATAGGCACCGTAACAGGCTACAGCCGTCTGGGCCCGCCTGTTTAAAGTGCGACGCAACATAGCCTACATTCAGAGTCTGCGCCAGCCAGGCAGGCAACCAGTCCAGTAGAGATAGGCAATCTATTGTGCAATGCACAGATTTTGCGAAATGCTTCGTTGACAGCAATATCTAACCAGTAGCCGTCTCGCCAAATCGCCGTTCATTTTATGCATCCAAAGTTTTCCGTTGGACTGTAGAAACCGAACGTGACCAAAGGCAGATTGACGCATTGCACTTGAAACCCATGCGCTGCCTATCAGGACCACGTTGACATTAAAAGTCCGATTGATATTCATTTCGTACCAAGGGTAAAACTCCTAGTGCTTTTATATGAGCAAGACAATCTCTTGCCCTAACCATTATTCTGTGTTGTTGCATCGTTGCGAGGCATATCGTCGCTTTGTCGCGCACACAGATGACCATTGATTGGCTTATGACAGCATCCAAAACTTAGCCTACAGGTTGTTCGTCAAATCACCCTTCATTTCTTTAGTTCTAGTGGCGTTATCGGCTGACCAGAGAGAACGACCAAAGCTTTCCTGATGAACCAAACACAAATAAAAGCAGAGCAACAAGCCGCGATTGACTTGTTTTTCCCCTTGCACTGTCGTCCGCATCGCGTTGACATTGACAGTTGATAGACGTGCGGTGCAACTGTCATAACGAAACAAGCATCTGCAAATTTGATGTGGACAAAACAATCTCTTAACCCATCCATTATTGAGTTTTGTGGCATTGTTGTGAAGCATAGGCTAATGGCCGAATTCAGGTTAAGTTAAAAAAAAAAAAAAAAAATTTTTTTTTTTTTTAACTTTTTTCTCTAGCGCGCGGAAATAAGACGACCCCCCTTTTTAGAGTACTATTTTTAGAACAAAAACCACGTCTTATATTCGGGCCAATACGGTAATATGTGTCCTTGAGGAGAGATGATCGCTAAATGGTATGAAAGGAGTTTGCCCATGTGATGAGGAAGTGCACATAGTATGGCAATTGATTTTCATGTCTTCCATGAGAAAACCAGGATTTCTCTTCATGAAAATGGTCAAATCCCTTTGTGTGTAGTGTTTTGTGAAAAGTATGTTTTAGAACTGACATGAAGGAATTGTGTTAGACATTCAATGGCATTTGTTCAGGGATTTGGTAAATGAGTGAGATGTCTTCAGAATTGTGTGTCAAGTACCAGAAATTGTGTGTAAACAATCAAGAAAAACAAAAGGCGTAATACACGTATAATTACATGTATATTTATTTATTTTCTGTTAAAGAAAGTGTAATTAAGTTCTAGCTGATGTGGGCTATTCATGTGAATATCAGATTTCATCTTTTTGTTTTCCCTCTTCAGGCTGCGAAGAAATTTGTATCGGGCAAGAAGACGATGGCCAGTACCGGGCACCTGATCAACACACCATTTGTGGACGAGTTATGAGCGGACACCTGTATTTAATGAATCAATGAAGGCAGCTGTTTGCCTTGCTGCACAAAACGCGCAATATAAATAGTCCTGAAAAAAGTGATTACCAACTGCATTTGACAATGTTTGTCACCAGCCACCCATAGTTTTTTGTTTTTACTGTCAGTCAAGCACCACGAGGAGGGGCAAATGTCTGTTTCACTGTATATCTGATGTAAATTCATTAAATGGTCTATGATATTCCATTCTCAGAGATCGTCTGATTGTCTGCTCGCACAGTGGATAAAAATACAGAATGAGTGCTGTGTAGCCTACTCTGCTTGTTTTGACCACAAATTCACTATACGTTAATGCAAATTTGTGATTAGAAAACAGAAATCCCATATATTCACTCACAGATATCTAAAGTAACAGTAAACAGCTCAACACTAAAACAACATAACGCACTACTTACCGGTGCTATGGAAAACTATGTAGCTCATTTAGCGATGCAATGCTGTAGAGTAGAGTAGAGTAGAGTAGAGTAACATTTATTGATCCCGAAGGAAATTTAGGTGTCTAGTAGCATACATACAAAAATAAATAAATAGATTATTTCACATTAAACATTCAGATATAAAAAAGTTTATCATTGCAATAGTTGTTACTGATTGTTGAAGGAGGGGTGGGAGGGGGATGGAAGGGGGGCATGGCGGGGGGGGGGGGGGGTTATGCAGTCCAGTCACCAATAACAATCTCTTTCATTGTGTTGTTCTGAGTTGTTGAGTTAAATAGGTGGATGGCCCTGGGGACAAAGGACTTACGCAGCCTGTCAGTCTTGCAGGGAATGGCGAGGAATCTGTGGCTGAACAGACTTCGCTGGTTGGCAAAGACTGAGTGCAAGGGGTGATGGTCATTGTCCATTATAGAGTCCAATCTGCCCAATGTCCTCTTTTCAGCTGTGGTACTAAGAGCCTCCAGTTCTGTACCAACAACAGAGCCTGCTTTCCTCACTAGCTTGTCCAGACGTCCAGCATCCCTCCTCCTAATGCTCCCGCCCCAGCATGCCACAGCATAAGAAAGTACACTAGCCATGACAGACTGGTAAAACATCTGGAGGAGTCTGTTGCAGACGTTAAATGATTTAAGCTTCCTCAGAAAGTAAAGCCTGCTCTGTCCTTTCTTGTAGACTGCATGTGAATTAACTGACCAGTCCAGTTTATTATCAAGATGTACCCCCAGATATTTGTAGGTGCAGACTGTCTCCACTGTCTCCCCCTCAATAGAGACAGGCACGAGGGATGGGGTTGTTCGCCGGAAATCAACCACCATTTCCTTTGTTTTGGTGGTGTTCAACTGCAACTGATTGGTCCTACACCATCTAACAAAGTTCTCTACCAGTCCCCTGTACTCCCCCACCTGCCCATCTTTAATACATCCAACAATGGCAGTGTCATCTGAGAATTTCTGCATGTGGCAGGTCACAGAATTGTAGCTAAAGTCAGTGGTGTATAGGGTGAACAAAACCGGGGAGAGCACCGTTCCTTGTGGAGCTCTAGTGCTACTGATCACAGTCTCTGATGTTAAGTTACCCAGTCTGACAAACTGGGGCCTTTCTGTGAGATAGTCAGTAATCCAGGTAACAAGCCCTGTTCCCACTCCCATTTGCAGTAGCTTGTCTCTTAACAGAAGTGGCTGAATAGTGTTAAAGGCACTGGAAAAATCAAAGAACATAATCCTCACCGCACTGCCTCCTTTGTCCAGGTGAGAGTGTACCCTATGTAGAAGATACAAGAGAGCATCCTCTACACCCACACTGTCCTGATAGGCAAACTGGAGGGGATCCAGTGCATGGCAGACCTGTGGCTTGAGATGGTTAATCAGCAGCACACGTTCAAAGGTTTTCATGAGATGTGAGGTGAGGGCAACAGGTCTGTAGTCATTTAGTTCTTTTGGGTGTGGCTTTTTGGGTACTGGTATAATGCATGATGTCTTCCACAGTGACGGGACCTTGCCTAGCTGTAGGCTCTTATTGAATAGGTGTTGAAGAGGCTCTGCTAACTCCACTGCACAGGTCTTCAACAGTCTAGCACAGACGCCATCTGGGCCTGCTGCCTTGGGTTTGAGTCTGCACAGGGCTCCTCTCACCTGATCAGCAGTGACCCTGAGGGTTGGGCGTGGGGGGTCAAGAGATGAACCAGTGGATGTTGTTGGTTGGTGGTGGTGCTGGTAGGTTGCTCGCTTGATTCCCAATGTAGGGCAAGACAGGTTGGTGTGGAGTGTAGAGTATGCAGGGTTGGTACTGTAGTGTCTGCTGGTGAATGCATTATCATGTAACATGGCAGAACTAGTACACAGACTTTGACCTGCCTGCCATCAAACCTATCCAGACCATGCCAGGGAACCACCTAGGCAACATCCTTAGCCGGGGTCTGCCTCTACTGTCCTTTGGCCCTTGCGTTGGTGGGTGTGGGAGGTACCATACGGGTGCATAGATAGGACGAGTTGGTGCTAAAGCACCTGCCACTTTGCCCTACTGGACAAAAAAAATGACTGTTTTGAAAGTTGGAAGCTTTTTGTCACAATGTACTGTGGTCCATGTTGGCATGATCATCTACAAATGCCTGACAATCTAAAAGCATGTGAAAATAAAGCTCAGAAAAAGGTAGCCGGAGGTTCTATGAGTCCCCCCGCTCCCTCTTGAGCACCTGCCCCCCAAAATATATGTGCACGCCACTAGGTGGTTCAGTTGATTATGGCACAGGGTGGAGGAGAGGGGAGGGTACAGATGAAGAGATGTTAAACTTATCGGTACCTGTTAAACAGGCCTGAAGAGATGTTAAACTTATGGGTCCCTGATAAACAGGCCTGTATTAACGCCCAACTCCTGATTGGCCCAAAGAGAAAAATTGCAGAATTGTGACATTTGGTAGCTAGCTATGTTATCCCTAATTCCTTGCTTGTAATTATGAGAGTCTCTATATAAATATGTCACAAATTTTGCCTTCTGGGGGACCCACAGCAACCTGTAGCCTCGGGGCCCCAGACCATCTTTATCCAGAACTGCCTTTAAATGTATGTGGAAGTTCTATGTTATAGCCTAAGTTCTGGAATATGTTCTAGAAATGTTATAGCCTAAGTTCTGGAATGTGTTCTAGAAATGTAAGAAGAACACAAATCAACATGAATGCATCCACAATGGACTCAAATGTGTGAGTATATATGACAATCTTGTTCAAATTACATTTTCCAAATGTTGCATAGGCTTTAGCATTAGTGAAAATGAAAGCCCAACTGGGAAACTCCAACTCCCATTGTCATTGAGTGTGTTACAATATGCGACCTTGCGTCCTCCACTTGTGCTTGTGGCCTCGTACCAGGAAGTATTATGTTGGGATGACATCACTGACGAGAGCATTTCATTATAATATCTCGCAAAAGCTCAATTGTTAAGTAATTTTCTCATTTTCAAACCGGATGGTAAATGAAGAATAGTCCCCCAAAAATTGTTTTGGCTAGGCTGACAGCAGGGAAACTTAATTGTTTTCTCCACGGAGGCGGGGCATCAGCAAAACGTGAGGCCACAAGCCCAAGTGGAGGACGCAAGGTCGCATATTGGAATGCACTCATTGTGACACAGCACTCCACAGCACACAAGTGCACACTGCGAAATTGCATGTATGCATCACCCGTGCAATATGACACAATAGTAAGTGTATTCTCATATTTTGAAGACAATCATAGAAGACACTGTTTTGACAAATGGCATTGGTTTTAGCCCATCAATAAACAGAAATAAATTGTACACTGTGTAGAAATAATATAATACTACTGTTGTTGACACTAGAAGTTCAGAAGATGTCAGGGGAAATTGTGACGTATGTGCTATCACCACTTACGGCCACTGTCGTAAAATCGCCTGTACAGCCCCATGTGCTCATGTAGTCGTGGCCGCCGTTCCTTGCGTTGACGGGCCTGCCCTCTAGTTCCTACCACCTCCGAACGCATTTGGTACACTTCCGAACAAATCCGAACAAGGTCCGAACAAAGTGCTAACTGGTCCTAATCAAATGCGAACGAATGCGAACCATTTCGAACGAGTTTCGAACAGATGGGGCAAAGCGGCCAATCAAATGCCACGACGTCGTGACACCGAGCAACCAATCACCAAGTGAGCTCGCCTTCCCAAACACTGTACACATGGCGGCTGTTTTGAATTAGCGACTCTGTCAATGACAGAATGCAAACATCGGATATATCAACGCAGGGCTTTTGGTTGGTTCCAAAATCGGTGGTAAGTGGTGTTTTATCATTATAATCATTAGTGTACGTTCTCATTCCGACTATTTGTTGACTCTGTCGTGAGAATTTAACAGGCAGAGTTATCGCTAACCTATGTTAGCCATGAATGGAGCCGTCATGTAAACAAACGCTGATAATAAACTATCCTTTATGTTAGTTACATGTATGCCTATCCCCTTTACGTTAGTGTGATCGGAATAGTACAGTAACGTGATTATGATATTCTTACCGTTCAAAATGCCGGACGAACGTAAAATCAAACAGATCATATGTCACGAAGGGCATTAGAAGTTGCGACACGAAAGCAAACAAAACGTATCACAGTTTTCACACATTACTTATCTGTAGCGCCTGATTAATTCTGAAGTAAAACGATATGATGAAGCAGACATTTTGATGGTTGGGCATATTGTGGGCAATTAGTGGCTTGATTTGACATAGTAGCTTAGGCTACAGTTCTGCTGTAGCATGTGTTCATCTTTTGGTGTAACTGTGCTGGATCTAATTTCAAATATGAAAGCAGGGAAATGCTTATTGCCATGACCTCTGCCTTAGGTATGCTCAGGGCACTTACAACAGTAAGCCCATAATGGAAGGAATGCCATTTTGATGCCAGTCCACTTCAGGGTTTTGTGTGCAATAAGTTTAGTGTTATCTGTTATGAGTTATTAGTGCCTGCCTATATTTTTGTTTTCTGTTTTTCTCCAGTCCACTAATACAAATACAGTATATTTTGCTGGTCATGGCAATGGCGCATCACAAGGGAGGCAGGGGTCACAGGCTGAGAGAGAGAGAACATCTAGCTTTCAACCGTGATGTTGTGGAGGCATGGCCACTTCTGACCATCTCTCTGACCACACTGGAGACAATACCTGCTATTTCCTGTTAGGCTAAGGACACGAGACTGGCCACTATGATGCCATACTCTGGGCTCCATCACTATCTATAAGCTGGGTCCTCAGCCTTTAACCTGTAAGCGCTGAAGCCCACGCCGTCTTTGCAGCTCAGGTAAGCAACACCAACACAATCCCAGGCACCAGTTCTACTTGTAAATAGTTTGGGATGATAGTAATGACCTATGCCGAACCTACATTTAACTTAATAATTGCCTAACATACCTGGATGGTTTAGTGCAGGGGTCCCCAAACTAAGGCCCGGGGGCCGGATGCGGCCCGCCATCTCTCTGCTCCTCACCATTTGAACTGGCCCAAAGAAGCAATCCTATCTTGTCTTGATAGTTTCTCATCTCACTGTAATATAAACAGGCCTACCATTTCTATTGTATCACTCATAAACTGTAAATCACCAAATTTTTCTAACCTTTCCTTGCTATTTTTACATGGTTATCAGAAATTAAAAGGAATACCTGTGGTATTTCAAATAGAAAAACATGTGAAGTACTCACTTCTTTTGCAAATCACTTGTAATGATGAACTATTTTGTGCTAGAAATTATGGCTATAACAGGCAGTGGCCTAGTATTAAAGCCCACATGATTGATCCGGCCCCTGATCACAGTCAGGAACGATAATGTGGCCCCCAGAGAAAAAAGTTTGGGGACCCCTGGTTTAGTGCCAACTACCTTCAGTGTGCTAAGTTGTGATGCAACCCTGAAAGTGAATTTAGAAATGTATGCCACCCCGATTTCTCACCAAATAGTATTAAATAACAGCAGTAAACCACTTGGGAGCTCTGTAAAGTATGAGCTCTCTCTCTCTCTCTCTCTCTCTCTCTCTCTCTCTCTCTCTCTCTCTCTCTCTCTCTCTCTCTCAGCCCACTCCATCTCGGCTCAAGTTCGCTCAATCTCTTCAGGTGTGAGTGGCAGGGGTGAGCCTCCTCGGAAACGGCAGGTCAACGATGACTACCATTACACTTGTGCACAGTGTGGCCCGGCGAAAAACAACACAACAGACCACACTCAACTGATGAGTCGTTGGTACTGTCCTTGTACTGTGTGTCAGAGAGAGTAGAGAGAGAGAGGTTCCATTGGCCCATTGTTTCCGGGTTCTATTATTGGGGGGGGGGAAATCCCCCTTTAGGCAGACCTAGGCAGACCTGAGGACTGTTCTATTCAATGCTAGGAGCATTATGACACCCCCCTTTAGGCAGACCGGAACCTGGTCATGTTAGGTGCCCATAGAAACCTATTATGTTGGCATATCTCTATACTTAAAGAATCTCTGGTACTGTCCTGACCTGGCTCGGGACTCTATTATAGATTGGAAGGAGTCAGTCCATGCAACTGCCTTGTTCTGTAAATTGGGTGAGGATATTGGATAGTGGGATAGGTGGACAGTGGGATATTAAATGATACACTGTATAATTTCTGTGTAAGTATAAAGCATACTACACCTAATATAATAATAATTACACGATTATACATTAATTTCCATTTTTGGTGCTGTTTTCACGCAACTCTTATGGTGTAAGTAACACAGCCATCCGTTGGGTGGAAGATCCAGGTGCAAATCCTGGCAAGAGTGTCATACAATGCAGCACAAAAATGTATATATTTATTTATATATTTTTAAAAAAGAAAAGACAGTTGAAAACTTGAGTAGAAGGACGTATAAGCTCTCATATTAGTCTGTATGTAAACAGAAAATAAATTATCTCTTTTCCTCTCTTTTCTCTCTTTCCCCCTTTCCCCCCTCTCTTCCCCTTCTTTCCCCCACCGAGGCAGTCCATTATGCCCCATCTTTAGACGTTCCTTGCGTTGACAGGCCTGCCCTCTAGTTCCTACCACCTCCGAACGCATTTGGTACACTTCCGAACAACTCCGAGCAAGGTCCGAACAAAGTGCTAACTGGTCCTAATCAAATGCGAACGAATGCGAACCATTTCGAACGAGTTTCGAACAGATGGGGCAAAGCAGCCAATCAAATGCCACGACGTCGTGACGCCGAGCAACCAATCACCAAGTGAGCTCGCCTTCCCAAACACTGTACACATGGCGGCTGTTTTGAATTAGCGACTCTGTCAATGACAGAATGCAAACATCGGATATATCAACGCAGGGCTTTTGGTTGGTTCCAAAATCGGTGGTAAGTGGTGTTTTATCATTATAATCATTAGTGTACGTTCTCATTCCGACTATTTGTTGACTCTGTCGTGAGAATTTAACAGGCAGAGTTATCGCTAACCTATGTTAGCCATGAATGGAGCCGTCATGTAAACAAACGCTGATAATAAACTATCCTTTATGTTAGTTACATGTATGCCTATCCCCTTTACGTTAGTGTGATCGGAATAGTACAGTAACGTGATTATGATATTCTTACCGTTCAAAATGCCGGACGAACGTAAAATCAAACAGATCATATGTCACGAAGGGCATTAGAAGTTGCGACACGAAAGCAAACAAAACGTATCACAGTTTTCACACATTACTTATCTGTAGCGCCTGATTAATTCTGAAGTAAAACGATATGATGAAGCAGACATTTTGATGGTTGGGCATATTGTGGGCAATTAGTGGCTTGATTTGACATAGTAGCTTAGGCTACAGTTCTGCTGTAGCATGTGTTCATCTTTTGGTGTAACTGTGCTGGATCTAATTTCAAATATGAAAGCAGGGAAATCCACCACTTATTGCCATGACCTCTGCCTTAGGTATGCTCAGGGCACTTACAACAGTAAGCCCATAATGGAAGGAATGCCATTTTGATGCCAGTCCACTTCAGGGTTTTGTGTGCAATAAGTTTAGTGTTATCTGTTATGAGTTATTAGTGCCTGCCTATATTTTTGTTTTCTGTTTTTCTCCAGTCCACTAATACAAATACAGTATATTTTGCTGGTCATGGCAATGGCGCATCACAAGGGAGGCAGGGGTCACAGGCTGAGAGAGAGAGAACATCTAGCTTTCAACCGTGATGTTGTGGAGGCATGGCCACTTCTGACCATCTCTCTGACCACACTGGAGACAATACCTGCTATTTCCTGTTAGGCTAAGGACACGAGACTGGCCACTATGATGCCATACTCTGGGCTCCATCACTATCTATAAGCTGGGTCCTCAGCCTTTAACCTGTAAGCGCTGAAGCCCACGCCGTCTTTGCAGCTCAGGTAAGCAACACCAACACAATCCCAGGCACCAGTTCTACTTGTAAATAGTTTGGGATGATAGTAATGACCTATGCCGGACCTACATTTAACTTAACAATTGCCTAACATACCTGGATGGTTTAGTGCAGGGGTCCCCAAACTAAGGCCCGGGGGCCGGATGCGGCCCGCCATCTCTCTGCTCCTCACCATTTGAACTGGCCCAAAGAAGCAATCCTATCTTGTCTTGATAGTTTCTCATCTCACTGTAATATAAACAGGCCTACCATTTCTATTGTATCACTCATAAACTGTAAATCACCAAATTTTTCTAACCTTTCCTTGCTATTTTTACATGGTTATCAGAAATTAAAAGGAATACCTGTGGTATTTCAAATAGAAAAACATGTGAAGTACTCACTTCTTTTGCAAATCACTTGTAATGATGAACTATTTTGTGCTAGAAATTATGGCTATAACAGGCAGTGGCCTAGTATTAAAGCCCACATGATTGATCCGGCCCCTGATCACAGTCAGGAACGATAATGTGGCCCCCAGAGAAAAAAGTTTGGGGACCCCTGGTTTAGTGCCAACTACCTTCAGTGTGCTAAGTTGTGATGCAACCCTGAAAGTGAATTTAGAAATGTATGCCACCCCGATTTCTCACCAAATAGTATTAAATAACAGCAGTAAACCACTTGGGAGCTCTGTAAAGTATGAGCTCTCTCTCTCTCTCTCTCTCTCTCTCTCTCTCTCTCTCTCTCTCTCTCTCTCTCTCTCTCTCTCAGCCCACTCCATCTCGGCTCAAGTTCGCTCAATCTCTTCAGGTGTGAGTGGCAGGGGTGAGCCTCCTCGGAAACGGCAGGTCAACGATGACTACCATTACACTTGTGCACAGTGTGGCCCGGCGAAAAACAACACAACAGGCCACACTCAACTGATGGGCCGTTGGTACTGTCCTTGTACTGTGTGTCAGAGAGAGTAGAGAGAGAGAGGTTCCATTGGCCCATTGTTTCCGGGTTCTATTATTGGGGGGGGGGGAAATCCCCCTTTAGGCAGACCTAGGCAGACCTGAGGACTGTTCTATTCAATGCTAGGAGCATTATGACCCTTTAGGCAGACCGGAACCTGGTCATGTTAGGTGCACTGCCCATAGCAACCTATTATGTTGGTGGCATATCTCTATACTTAAAGAATCTCTGGTACTGTCCTGACCTGGCTCGGGACTCTATTATAGATTGGAAGGAGTCAGTCCATGCAACTGCCTTGTTCTGTAAATTGGGTGAGGATATTGGATAGTGGGATAGGTGGACAGTGGGATATTAAATGATACACTGTATAATTTCTGTGTAAGTATAAAGCATACTACACCTAATATAATAATAATTACACGATTATACATTAATTTCCATTTTTGGTGCTGTTTTCACGCAACTCTTATGGTGTAAGTAACACAGCCATCCGTTGGGTGGAAGATCCAGGTGCAAATCCTGGCAAGAGTGTCATACAATGCAGCACAAAAATGTATATATTTATTTATATATTTTTTAAAAAGAAAAGACAGTTGAAAACTTGAGTAGAAGGACGTATAAGCTCTCATATTAGTCTGTATGTAAACAGAAAATAAATTCTCTCTTTTCCTCTCTTTTCTCTCTTTCCCCCTTTCCCCCCTCTCTTCCCCTTCTTTCCCCCACCGAGGCAGTCCATTATGCCCCATCTTTGGCCGAGTGGTTAAGGCGATGGACTAGAAATCCATTGGGGTCTCCCCGCGCAGGTTCGAATCCTGCCGACTACGGATACTTTTCCTCACACTGTGCTCCACTAAATAAGCAACAATGTAACAAGACCATTGCCATTCATTCGACACCGCTACATTCACCAAAACATTAAAACGGAAAATAAATCACACTAATTACCAGTAACCAACGGAGGTGGACAGCAGAAGACCAAAAACAGAAATTGGTAAAAAGCTATGTCACCTGGCTCTGGTAAAACGCGATTTACATGCCATTGATAAGGAAAGTGGTTAAACATGTTTTGTTTTGTTTTTTAACAAATCAAGTTGTTGATCCGTGTCCATTCCATTAGCAACTGCTACGTTATCTATCAGGCAGGCCTTGCAGGCAGTGCATGTTGGTAAATAGGCCTGATATAGGCCTAAAGGAGACGATAAGTAGGCTATTCAAATAAAACGTTGATTTCACGGATATGTTCATGCTGAAATAAAATACCACATAAACTTACCACTTACCAGGCCTGGCCTACTGTCTGTGTGCTCTTCACTTACTGGGCGATGTGAAGTGTCTTCACTGGCCACGAACACGGTGCGTGACCAAAACAAACAAGCGCTCGCATGCATGCCAACTATTTGGTTTGGTTCGTTGTGAATGTCATCTCAAACAGCCAGATGTCCTCTCAAAATTACCCAAAATCAATCATATTTCACACAAAACTGAACGTGGCTCTTTGTTGACACGAGGTCAGTTTCTTCTTCTTCAGAGCCAGGTTTCAAGAGTGTGAAGAGTGTGATGTGAAGAAACCTGCCTGGACTGGAGAGTCGTGTTTTTTTATGCGCGTGCGCAAGCAGAGCACAAGGTCAGTGTACAAAAACGGTTTAGGCCGATACAATGATACAGTAAGTATGTAGACCTCCTTGGGCCGATGTGAGGAACCCTTTTCATTACAAAACATGTCATATTTCACGTGAAACTGCATAACATCCAAATTTAGCCTTGGGATGAATATATGTAAGTGAACTATATATAATTAATATGTAGGCCTAGGCTATGTAAGGATGTGTGTAATTTGTGTCTTCTGCTATGTATGTAGTAGCCTATGCTACTTGACAACTTAATTTCAATAAATGACACTCTACTTTAAATTATATCAGGGGCGCATAAGACGGCCTCAAAGGCCCCCGTTCCCCACCCCTTGTTTAGGCTAATGAGTGTGAAATGGAGAATACATTGTGACATTGCACTTAGATTGCGCTTTTATCTAAAGCGACTTCTCAGGGTATTGGTTACGGTTGTCCCTGCATGGGCAATGTGGGGTTTGGTGCCTTACTCAGTGGCACTTAGCCGTATATGTAGGGAGAGGTACGGTGGGCAGCACCTGCAGTATGGTATGAGTGGGCACCAGGGCCTTCATTTCTAGCTTCTTGGCCTCAGTGAGGTGGCACGGGCCTACGGATACCATTTTCTTTGTTAAAGCCACACATTTCTCTTTTGAAGAAAACATTATGTCCAATCTTCTGTCAACATGTGTTAAGAAAAACAGATACCTGTTGATCCTCCCTCTGTCAATACATAACCCCTGGAGTTGTTTGATTTTCTTTTTCAGTTCTTGGATCTCTTCATTTCTCTTGATTGATTAGGTCAACTGATTTGCCAATAATGTGCACAATTAGGCAAAGTGTCATTATAATCCTTAAACTAATGCAGAAATGGCTGATTTCCAAATATCTAGGCCTATCCATGTGCATGATGGAACCTTCATCAATGACTCAATTAAAAAACCTTTGAATTTGTTTCTCTAATACCTATTGGCATGTGACTTAACACCAAAATACTTAATTACAACACTAGTGCATGAGTACTTGCATAGTTAATACACCTCCTTATATGAGGTAGATACACTGTAGTACTTCTACTTTTATGTTATACACTTATGCTTAAATTTAAGTTCAGGTACGGTGGAAGTAAATAAATGTATTTTCCACCGTTTACAGTGTCATCCCTTTCTCTCATGTCTCCATACTTGGCAGTGTCATCAGGAGAAGATGTGTGTGTGTGTGTGTGTGTGTGTGTGTGCGCGCACGCTGCCTGCGTGTGTGTGAGGATATGATGGGCAAGGAAGAACCACACACCGATGAGCTCCCTTTTTTAAAAAAAAATATTTTTTTAGGGGCTTTTATGCCTTTATTCAGGACAGTCGAAGATGGTGACAGGAAGCAAATGGGACAGAGAGACAGGGGAGGATTGGGAAATGACCCTGGTCGGACTCGAACTGGGGTCCCCGTGGGTGGGCATGCAAGCCCAAATGTGGGGGGCTTAGCACGCTGCGTCACAGCGCCCCCCAAGCTCCCTTTTTTAATCCTCTTCGGGAGCTCATTGGTGTGTGGTTCTTCCTTGCCCTACATCAGGGGTGTCAAACTCAAATTGACGGAGGGCCAAAATCAAAATCTGGAACAAAGTCGCGGGCCGAACTCAACAGTTATTTTTTAAAATTGACTAAAATTGTGCATGCATGCACTTCATACTCATAGTTAAATTTCGCATACACTCTTTCCCATCATATTTGTTACTTCAAATGTGTCTGCACATGCTGTGACACAGCAAATGTATGTGGGCCAACTGTACACATTTGAAATGATCTCAAGGGCCGTAAAAATGGCTCCGCGGGCCAAATTTGGCCCCAGGGCCTGAGTTTGACATCCCTGCCCAACATAAACTGTACACTTTGACCCTGCACCTGGCTAAAAGGAATTGGATGTGTGGGAGATATGACTTGGATTTGAGTGAGGATATGTGTACCGTACGTGCATGCGTGTTTGCATGCATGTGTGTGTCTGTATGTGTGTGCAAGCATGTGTGTCTGCTGTGTGTTTGTGTGCGCGTGCTTGTGTGTGTGGCATTGTTTTGAGACCAAGGTGAGTCAGATAGGTCTTCATCCTTGGAGAATATACTGAACTGTACTGTATATGGTATCACAGCATAAGAAATGTTTGTGGTCTGTATAAAATCAATGTCTGACAGCTGAGAATTATTCATCTTAGGGTTGAGGTTTTCACTCAGGGCTAGATCCTACTCTCTGAAATAGGATCCGGGCCTTGTTATATTGTCAATAGCATAAATACATTTCAAAATTTCAGAACAATTTTCAAAAACAAAGTGAAGCGACGAAACTCAAATGGCATTGAAATTCACTTGTTTGACAGACAATATTGTGTTTTATTCATCATCTGTTGTGTATTTGTCTCAGTACTAGATCTGAATTGTTATGCTTCAAGGACAAAAGGCAATCAATATAGGTTTTTATAGATTTTATTTTATTTTTTTTAACTGTTTTTATTGTCTTCGCGTGTTTGTGAGCATGTGTGTGTGTGGATATGGGGGGATATGGAGTTTATGGGAAAATGGGGGATACAGAGGGAGTTTGGGGAAGTTTGGCAGAAGGGAAGGGGGTTCAGGATTCCTCTGAGCCTTTGAAGCAACACGCGAACAATCTGATGAACATCGAGCGTTTACGAGCCTTCTGGACAGGCACAGCCGCATCAGCGTTATTGCTCTGATCTGTTGAAGAGAGAGAAAAATCAGTACCTCAATAACTAACACTAACATCAAAAACATCAACACAGGCATCAAAATGAAAAACAAAAAGATAAAATAAAATGTTAGATAACACCTACTGGTGTCAGGAGAAATGGCGCCAGAGGGAGACACTTTTGTCTTGCTGTGTCTCTTTGGAATCTGGAAGAGGAAAGCATACTAATTTAAAGATTTTGTCTGTTACCTGTTTCCATCGAATTAATTAAGCTATCAATTAATACACAAACAAATGAGAATAGTTTTCATTTACCTTGAAGCTGAACCACCTCTTGTGTGTTTTGCTGCCTGTGCTTCCTGCCTGAGGCTCAGGAGGGGGTGGGGCACCTGGGGCTGATGTGGCAGCCGTGACTTTTGCATCACATTGTTTCAGCAGCTCCTTGCTCAAAGCTGACAGCAGTAGGTCATCGAATGAGGAGTCCTTTGCATCCACTGGTCTCTGCAGGATGCCCTGTGATCCAAAGTTCCTCAGCAGGAGTGTATTCAGGGTGTGGTACAGCGCCTTCAGTTTGGCATTGCTCTGATACACGCTGAAGTCCAGAGTGCCTGACGCGTTGGTAAACTCGAGCAAGAGTTGTTCCAGCAGCTTCTGGGTGTCCGTTTTAGCATCTGTAGTGACAGTCATCTTGGTCAACAGACGCAGCACCAGTGCTGTGACCAAACAGCCATTGTCATTGGTGTCTCCAGGATGCTTGCACGCAGCAGAGATGAACTGTTTGTCACGAGCAGTCACATACTTGTATATGTCAGGGATTGTGGAATCTGAGTGTGGCATGGAAGGAGGTGTAGAGCTCAAAGGAATGCTATGTGCACTCTGAGGTCTTGGGTCTGTGTCAAAAACTCTCTCATCCAGGTCAAGGTCACCGCCCTTAACTTCCAAGTCGGCATCAAGGAGCTCTAACACTTTGTGAACCATCACACTTGTGAAGAGCCCTAGCACATCTTCAAGTTTGGCGGATGCGGACTGAGTCTTCTCACTGATGGATGCCGAGGCTGGGACATCATCAACTGCATCAAGGACAGGCAAATCATTCGATTTGAACTCTGAGAGGAACCTTTTGAGGAGCCTTGACATCAAACCACCTTGGACATCAGGGCTAGAGGTAAGGAGTTTGCCAAGCACAGGCTCATCTTTGTCAGGTGTTGTTGACAGGATCCTTGCTTCATCCAAAGCTTCATCTTCCGTCATCTTCTGATCAAGATGTTTTGCCATCTCTGAGTCGATCATGTCAATGACCTGGGAGGTCATGAGCTGGGAGAAGACATTTGCAACTTCGGTTGAAGAGCTTGATCTCGCAAACGTTGTAAAATGTGATGTTTGCTGATGGGGCACGCTGGGCAGTGCTTGCATTAACCTGGCTACCAGACAGCTGCAGTCAGGCTTCTCTTGTCCAAGAAGGGATTTTTCTGCTGGTGTGCTTCCAATCCCTGAAACTGAGATTCCGGACATGGCAACATCTCGACCGGCATTCCATTCCATCAGAGGGAGAAGGAAGGGCTGCAGCAATCCCTTGATGGCCTGCTCAGTGAAAGAGTACACTACCTGAGTGGCCCTCTGGGGAGCGGCCTTAAGACTGTCAGACCCAGGGCTACTTTTTCCATCCAGAGTTGGGCTCCTGTCCTGCCGAACAGCCTGAATTTGATCCACAAGGCCCTTGGCAATGTTGTCGATATTGTCGGTGGAAAGGAGCCTTTCCAGGGTCTTTGCCATACAGGTCAGGTCATGGGATTCACTTCCATGTTCTGCTACCATTTGCCACTGAGCAGGTGCATCGGCTGAGCGAGATGCCTTCTGCCATGCCACAGATTTCTGCAGACTTCCAAGAGCACTTTTCAGCTTGAGGAACATCTGACTCCCTGGTCTTTTTGGAGTGATTTCAGATGATGAGGCGGAGCTAGTGGCACTTTCAGGTCTGCTGAAAGCCATTTCAGCATGCTTGGTCAAGCAGACATAGGCTGGCAAGACCATGGTGATGGAGCAGAAGCTGACCACTCTAAGGATCGCCTTACATATTTGCAGGAAGTGTGTCCTGGTCATCTGAGGACAAATAAAGATACATAATGTATGTTATAAGCAGAACTAAGGACCGACAACTTTACTTAGGGCATTATGGTTAGATTATAGATTATATGATTATAGGCTAGACCAATCTGATGCTGTCAGAACCAATGGCAAGTGTACTCACAGGGGTATGAAGCATGCTGGCGAATGCCATCCACTCCCTACAGTGAAAAATGAACAAGACATTGTGTTGATATTATTTTTAATCTTTTTTTGTTATAACTTACTTAACCACCAAAAGCAGTTTGAGCCAACCACTTTTACATTGTGCATTTGCGGAAGCAATTACACAGTTATATGGAATGTGCTTTATCTGTCAAATGGAAATAAAACGTACTCATCAGATAGGTTCAGGATGTAGTCCTGTAGCTCAGAGAAAGAGGGTTCCTCCTGAGATGGGCCTGGAGCAGGTCCTGGTCTTGAGACATCAGAGGGTCCTGATGGGTCAGGGTCAGGCCCAGGAGGACCTTCAGAGCCTACAAATAATGTATGCAAAATATAACACCTTTCTTCAAAATCTGTCTGTCAAAGTACATAGTCGATGGTATATTTTAGTAGTTTATTTCCAGAATGTACAGTGAGTCCAATATGTATTTGATCCCTTTCTGATTTTGCCGGTTTGCCCACTAATAAAGACATGATCAGTCTATACATTTATGATAATATGTATTCAAACATGGAGAGACAGAATATCAAAAATAAATTCCAGAAAATAACTTAAAATAATATATTTTAATTTATTTGTATTTAATTTAGGCAAATAAGTATTTGACCCCTCTAGCTAAAGAAGATAAAGTGCTTTGTGGCAAAGCCCTAGTTGTCTAGCACTGAGGTCAGATGCTTCTTTTAGTTGATGACAATGTTTGTGCATATAGTAGAACATATTTTTGCCCATTTTTCTTTGCACATTATCTCTAAAACATTAATAGTTTGTGGCTGTAGCTTGGCAAATGGGAGGTTCAGTTCTCTCCATAGAATTACTATAGGGTTAATATTTGGAGACTGTCTAGGCCACTTCACGACTTTAATATGCTTCTTATTGAGCCACTCCTTAGTTGCTTTGACTGTATGTTGTGTATTATTGTCATGTTGGGAGATCCAAAAATGGCCCACCCTTCAGTGTAGTGGTGGAGGGAAGGACGTTTGCACTCAGGATTGCACATTACATGTCTCCCTCCATCCATTCGTTGACGATGTGAAGTTGTCCTGTGCCTTGGCCACACCCACACCCTCAAACCATAATGATACCACTTTCATGTATGATGGTGAGGAGGGTGTTCTTGGGATCATAGACAGTAGTACTCTTTCTCAAAACACATTGAATTGTGATAATGCCAAACATCTTGATTTTGGTTTCATCTGACTACAGCACCTCCTTATCATATCCTAAATCAGTCTGATGTCCGTTGGCAAACCTCAGGTGGGACTGCACAGGTTCCTTCTGAAGTAAAGGTACCATGTGTGCACTACAGGATTTTAAACCTCTGTGGCATTCATAGTGTGGTATGAAGTGTCATTCCGTAGGATTTTTGTGCTAAAATTGATTTTTTTGCATAATTTGCTTTGTTTGGGGTCCTACTACTGAAAAATGATGGGTGTCGAATTTTCTGACCCCGTTATACCCCTCCTCTAGGGGGCGCTTTCTCGCCCTGGCCAGTATAGCTACCGAACCCATATCTCTGCTAATAATGATCACATTTTCACAATCTTGGTGTCAATTTCAGGGTTATTGATGATGCTGAGTCCATTTATGACAGTTTCATTTTGATCAGAAGTTGCTATTAGACATATTTTTGAGATTTAAAGGCTATTTTGAGATTTAAAGGCTATTTTGTCCACCGACAAGCCTGCTGTGGGAGATATGACTACGATGGCATCTGTCTCATTGGATCTATGCACATCATATACATAATAAAGATTTCAATTTTATTAGGGTCAGTACTGTGAGAAAATGATGGGTTTCAAATGTATTACCCCTCCAGGGGGCGCCTTTTCACCTCGGCCAGGATACGTATTGCAACCATAAATGCAGCAATAAAGATCCTATTTTCACAAACATGGTGTCAATTTAGGGGTTATTGAGGATCCTGAGTCCATTTATGGCAGTTCTAGTGTGATCAGAAGTTGCTATTACACATATTTTTGACATTTAAGGCTTGTCCACCTACAGGTCTGTTGTGGGAGTTATGACTACTATGGCATCCGTCCCATTCCGTTACCCAATTTTATGAACAGTTTCAGAGTTTTCTATATTTTTATTAAAATAGATGACAATGAAACTGAGCAGCTCAGTTTCTAATTCACTTTGTATAAGGCTTGGCCGATTGGCAATATCAGAAGAAAGAAATTGTGATAGAAAAACAAAACTGTTTAACAGAAGATAAGAATTTTCTAATTGCTCTGGTAGCGTTGGAAACCTTTGGTCTACACACAAAAGTAAAGTCATTATTTCTCTATGGAGGGTCGGGGAATAAAGTAACCAAAGTGAGTAATTTGTATTGGCAGTGACTACCAAAGAATAATTGGACTCGAAAAACGAATAGGACAAGGTGTTCTGAAATGCATGAACAAGTCGGGTGGGTTTTGTTTACCTGATTTTGTAAATGTAGAGTAAAAGAGGCTGTTCCAATGTTCGTACTTTCCGCCCTTCCCGCACTGTGTTTGGGTACGCAGGGCGGTTCCATTTCTAATCGCGGCGGTGAAGTGTACTGTAATCTATCTGGATAACGCCCTCACACCGACCATTTTTTGAAGTGTGGAGTTATGTACACTTTTCGCACTCAACGGCCGCCATGTTTGTTACGTAGTTTCCTCTCTGGTTGAGTGTCAGATTGGTCAAACTGCCGAATCTCAGTGATGACAGCATAGCTTTGATTCCAAAGACAATAGCCATGTGTATAAGAGAAAGGGGTAACTTTGAAAAATTGTCAACATAAGGAACAGTGTCTTCCGTGATGAATTGTATATTGGTGGTTGGTAAACTCTAATGGCACATGACAACCGTCATTTCTGTTAAGTGTATCACACAGAACGTGATTTGAACCAACGCTTCACCCTCACATTTAGCCGTTAAGTTGAGGGTGGAAAGTGCACTGTATCACAGTACACAGTACAGAGTGAGGAGAATGGAACACGCTCAATGTTTGGTTTGCCATTTACTGTACAATTTTCTTCAAGTTTCATCACTCTTAATTATTTGAACCTCTGAGGGTGCTGGAACAAATATTAAATTCAATGTTTCAAGAAGGAGGCCGCACCTTGCATAGCAGTGTTTTTTATTGCTCAAACATGTTTTGGCGTGTGCCTTCTTCAGTGTGCAACCATTTACTGTGCAACCTACAGTACAACTCCTAGAAAACACCCCATGGGACAGAACACCTTCCATGACACAGTGCTTGTAATGAATCAAAGAGATGAAGATTTAGTTGCCGTCAACCAACTCCTTGTCGTCCCTGAGAAGCTCCCCTCATCTCCCCACATGCACCACATTTGCAGCTACCAATCATAAGGACTAGGCCAGTTCAATGTACAACTTTCAAACAAAGAAATGTAGACAACACTGTTTCCAACGCCTTCACTCTTACATGGGCACTTGCTAATTATTTAGCAACAGATGCGACCAACAGTACAGCAGCAGAATGTACTGAATAGGAAACTGACCGTGATTATCTCATTCTGTCCATAGATGAACAAACACCCAAACATGCCAAGAAGTTGGTAAAACATGAAGTTATCCATAGTTGGACAGCCACTAAATCTCTACTGATATCCCTGCAATCTGAGACTTATCGCCTGACAAACTCAGAGATCATCGCTTCACTTTCAAGACCTACCTTAAATTATGCAACCCATTTTCTGTTCTGATGTTGACACAGGGAATCACTGCTGTTTTAGTAGGTCCTGAGAGGAGAACTCTCATCATCTCTGATCTTGACCTTTTCCAAAACACCTACGAGCAGGTGTTATGCACATAGGTACAGTATGTAGTGTTTGCTGCAATGCATGCTCTTGGCAAAACAACTGATGCAAGTGGCATTGGCACATGCTCAATTGAAAGAGATTCATACTCTTCAGCAGATCTCCATGGAGTCTTTGGTGGGAAGCATACAAGTGGGCCCTTGAATATCACATCACAACTAGCCTGGCTATTATGATGACAAGATTTCATGCCATTTCCTCTGCTCATCCCCTTGAATCCATTCAAGTCCAAGTGTGTGGATTTCAATGAGGCTCTGCATCTGCACAGTCCATATGCATTGCAATTGTACAGTAACACCCAGTCCTATTTGCAAACCTATTCAAGCAGAAGACACTTCAGAGTTTGCTCAGTTTCTTGTACAACACCTGTAAGAGCAAGTGCTTGTCGTCCAGTGGACTGGGCATGTTATCTGGCTGCCTTGATGAACCTTATCAAGTACTTCTTTGCATATGATCTCCTGAGTTATGCCCGCCTCTTGGCAGTCCATCTTGCTCAAATGAATGCTTTGGAACAAGATGATCCTATTACATGGGATGCTCTTGGGTAAGGGGATTTTGTTGCGGCAAAATCAAAGGTTCCCTTTACTCATTTGTTCACAGATCAGAACCTAGAGCATAAAGGAAAATGAAGGAACTTCATGGCGGCAAAGTAGGACTGAGTCAGGATGCCACTGCCCATGTCTTGTCACCACAACACCACATCTTGCTCATATTGTGATGCACTATTTGGACAGCTTCCCTCAACCCAGCAAGTCTGTGCTAAATGAACACTACCAGCTTACGGGAGATGTTGCCATCAAGGGCAAAAGCTGTGAAGATGCAAAATTCAATTGAGCTCTACAGGACTGGCAATCCATTAATGTCTCCCTCCATATCATAACTGATGAAGCTAGCCTCATGCATGCTGTTGAAAGACTACAGGTGAAATGCTGGTGTCCCTTCGAATGACTGAACCAGGAATAGTTCTAATTGTTGATGCTATGGCTGAAACTGGAGTTACATCTGATCATATCTTGAAGTGATATAGTGTATTTCCTTGAGCCTAAGTGCACCTGTTTAGGAGAAAAAAATGAAGCAGCAATGCTTAATGACCAGCACTCCTCAGTGCGGGCTGTTTACTATTCATGTTCATGATATTTTGTATAAATGAGTTGATATTACCATTACAGTACATGATCTTTTTTTACCTCAAAAAATGTTAGGTTGGAATATTAAGGTTGGAATGTTATAAATGGTTGCTTAAAATGGTAAAAAAAAAAAAAACCTCAATGGGGCCTTTAACTCCAACCCAAAAAGTCACTATATGAAACACAGTTACTGTTGTTGTTCACACACAAATTACATAGCTGGTCAGCATCATCTTCCTGAGTGCACACAACCCCCTCTGGTTGGTTAATATTTAGTCTTTATTTGAAGAAGATCCTGGTATATTCATTTTCAATCGTGTTATTGACAAGTTTGACAACTCTTTGCCACTACCTAAAAATGAGTCATAACAACTTCTGATCACACTAGAACTGCCATAAATGGACTCAGGATCCTCAATAACCCCTAAATTGACACCATGTTTGTGAAAATAGGATCTTTATTGCTGCATTTATGGTTGCAATACGTATCCTGGCCGAGGTGAAAAGGCGCCCCCTGGAGGGGTAATACATTTGAAACCCATCATTTTCTCACAGTACTGACCCTAATAAAATTGAAATCTTTATTATGTATGTGATGTGCATAGATCCAATGAGACAGATGCCATCGTAGTCATATCTCCCACAGCAGGCTTGTCGGTGGACAAAATAGCCTTTAAATCTCAAAATAGCCTTTAAATCTCAGAAGTATGTCTAATAGCAACTTCTGATCAAAATGAAACTGTCATAAATGGACTCAGCATCATCAATAACCCTGAAATTGTGAAAATGTGATCATTATTAGTAGAGATATGGGTTCGGTAGCTATACTGGCCAGGGCGAGAAAGCGCCCCCTAGAGGAGGGGTATAACGGGGTCAGAAAATTCGACACCCATCATTTTTCAGTAGTAGGACCCCAAACAAAGCAAATTATGCAAAAAAAATCAATTTTAGCACAAAAATCCTACGGAAGCTGTTATTCAGACAATTCATATCACACTATAAGTGCTACCAGTAGTTTTCTCAGTGATTTTGGTCAGTAGCTTTGATATCATTGCCTAGTTCATACTGTATAGCTCTAGGGTGATTTCTTTCTGTTCTCATGATTATCAAATCCATACAAAAGGTCAAATCTTGTATAGAACCCCAGACAGGCTGATGGATAGTCATTTTGTATTCCTCACATTTTGGAAGAAATGCATCAACAGCCGAGTCATTAATACCCAGTCTCTTTCTTGTGGCTTTGCAGCCCATTTAATCTTTGTTCAGGTCTAAAATCGTGTCCCTGATATCATTTGACCACTCTTTGGTCTTTCCCATGCTGGTGAGGTTGGAGTGTGACTGATTCACTCATACTATGGACTGATTCTGCTGATTCAATGTGTCTTTTATGCATGTTAGTATGTACAGGTGTCTTTAATTCAGATGACAAGTTGATCGGAAGTGCCTATCTGGTCTGTGGGCCCGGAACTGTAATCAGTTGGCAGGGGATCAAATACTTATTTTGCTCGATGAAATGGAAATAAATTAATATATATTCTCTTCAGTTAATTTCTGGATTTTCTTTTTGATATTCTGTCTCTCCATATTAGAATACATATTATCATAACATTTATTGACTGATCATGTCTTTGTTAGTAGGCAAACCAACAAAATCAGCAAGGGATCAAATACATATTGGACTCACTGTATGCTGCCCATCCACAAGTGTTATTTTTCTCATGAATATGAAAGCGTGAAAGCCCAGTGGGAAACTCCAACTCCCATTGTCATTGTGACACAGCACTCCACAGCACACAAGTGAACACTGCACACTGCACACAACGAAATTGCATGTATGCCTCACCCGTGCAAGGGGGCAGCCCTCAGTGGCGCCCCATGGGGAGCAGTGCGGTGGGACGGTACCATGCTCAGGGTACCTCAGTCATGGAGGAGGATGGGGGAGAGCACTGGTTGATTACTCCCCCCACCAACCTGGCGGGTCAAGAGTCGAACCGGCAACCTCTGGGATGCAAGTCTGACGGCCTAACCGCTCACCCATGACTGCCCATATTATATTTACCACCACCATCAATTTCTAAGTATTCATTTTGACTCGGAAATTGACATTTATAATTTTTCATACATGAAGATATATGGGTTGCTCAAGCAACTTAGCAACCAGCATAGGCAAACATAGAAACCATTACAACTTATTTTCTTTTGGTCAGACCAATAGCCTATTATAAATATTAGTGAAAAGATAAAATGCGTACATAAGCAGGATAAGCTTACACTTTGAAAATTACATACTGGACCTTATTGTATTTTGGTCAGACCAATATAAATATTAGTGAAAATAACAAATTTGTGCATAAGCAGGACACTTACATACTTACATACTTACAATTACAACACTTACAATTACTTGTAAATTACATACTGGATCCAATTTTACAAACTTTACATGAAACTTTACATATAGGGCCTACGTAATATTCTAAACTTTATATAGACATATTCAATACAACTGTACTGACCTTTTTTCATCTTCTGTAATTTAATTGCGAAGCATCTGTCTCATTCTATTAAAGAAACTAAATAACAATAATAACACAATACAGAGACATGTGATGTGCACTAGGCTATGCAACAAACTGAAATACATTTGCAGGCCACTACATTCTACTTTCATCCTGGAGCTAAATGATGTCATAAAGGATGCCATAACAACTCCATAACAACCAGTTGTGCGGTTCTTTCACTGACCTGCCCAAATAATCACCAACATTCTAGGCCTGGAGCTGGGCCTACATAGGCCTCTATATGCTGCCATTCATATATGGTGCTCATATTAGATGCATGAGAAAACAAATGAGTCACTGGAACAAGACATGCTTTAACAATCATTAAACAATAGTCCGTCATACTGCAACAACCTCACAAACACATATACTTTTGCTTTAGTTGTTTTTTTAAAGGTGCACTATTTAATATTTATAATAATAATAATAATAATTCATTTTATTTAAAAGCGCCTTTCAAAAAACTCAAGGACACTGTACAGAGAGAGGCAAAATAAAACAAGACAGATAAACAGATTGTAAACAAAACATAAATATATAGAAAATAAATAAAAATAAAATAAAACAAAATACAGTTAAAGAATCATAAAGAATAGGCTAATTGAAATAGATGAGTTTTAAGTCTTGATTTGAACAGGGGTAAAGACTCAATGTTGCGGATGTCAGGGGGAAGCGCATTCCATAGCTGAGGAGCAGAGCAACTGAAAGCTCTGTTCCCCATGGTGCTGAGACGGGCAGAAGGGACAGAGAGGAGAATGGAGGAAGAGGAACGGAGGGGGCGGGAGGGAATAGCAATATGAATAAGATTAGATAGATAAGGAGGGGCAAGATTGTGGATAGCCTTGAAGGTGTGGAGAAGTATTTTAAAGTGAATTTTAAATTTGATAGGGAGCCAGTGGAGATGTTGCCTGGTTAACACCAGACCTAATCACAAGTGAGATTAGGTCTGGGGAGTTGCCTATTGTAAATTCCATATGGGGCCGGAATACTTGGCTATTATGACACACTGCCCTGCTCTCTGATTGGGCAGAGAAACTGTTAAGGTCGGAATGCTTGGCCATTATGACACAGATCCCATGATCTTGTACGTTATGAGTCATCCTCGCCATACTGTCTTTCAGATCGAAACGATTGTGTAGAACTAAAGGCAGTATGGGAGTTCCCAGGCTAGTGGAGATGTTGGAGTGCAGGGGTAATATGGTGACAGGAAGGGGTTTTAGTTATGATGCGGGCAGCTGAGTTCTGGACCATTATAGCCATTATAGCTATTTATAGCCATTTCTTTCCGGAATTCATGCTGCCTATTCACAAATGTTCCCTTTTTCATGAATACTTTCGTGAATACTTTCATGAATACCACCAACATCAAATTCTAAGTATTCATTAAGACTGACAAATTGCACTTTCATACATGAAAAGGTGGATCCCCATGTCCGCCATTTTGAATATCCAAAACTTTAGCTGCAAAACTTGCTGTACTTTGGTCATACTAATATTATTTACTAATCATTAATGAAAAGATCAAATTTGGCAATAGGCAGCACAGTTTCAATGAGCTGCATAGTTTCCTACTCTGGCCACCATCCTACACAGTGCTAGCCTGGCGACGCCATCCTATGTTCTCTCCACCCAAAGATTTTGACTCCACACACATCGTCTGGCAAAAGCCTCGAGCTCGGTTCTCTCAGTGTATAGCCAATCAGCAAACATTTGAGGGTGGTGACGCAGAACTCACCTGCGAAGTCTGTTACTGATTGGTTAAGGTAACTATATGCACACTTATATTTTGTTATTTGTATGCTTTGGTGACGCTGTATCGTAACAGTCATGCAAATAGGGCACAATATGGGTTTTAATTTGAATTCGGAACTCCAATGAATTTAAATGGCAGAAGAGTAAGATCAGACCATCTCTCCCACCCTCCACGGAGACAGGTTCCTTTTTGCTTTTGCCAGACTGAGTCAACAGTGACTTTCGCCCAGGCTAACACAGTGCAGCTTTATTTTAAAAATTAAAAAAGTTTAAGCATGACTAACAGTGGTTCGAATCCATGGCTGAGCTGGTCACCTTATTGACTCGCGGGTTATTTGGTGACCAACTGTTCTGGGGGCCTCAGTGAACGGGAGGACCAGCGACCGAAATGACAATTGGAAGCAGGCTACCCTATGCGTAATGCCAAGCTTCTTGCACCAACAGTAGCCTATCTTGAGGAACAGTTATGTCATCAGAACTACCTCTTGGAAATTATGTGGTAGGCACTAGTGGCGAGACGTGGATTTTCAACCTCCCAGTCCTGGCCTTCTGATTGGTTGAACAATGTGCTGTATGCTGTGAGCACAGACCTAGACTAGTCTAGGAGTGCATTGCAATATGTGACCTTGCCTCCTCCACTTGCGCTTGTCTCCTCGTCCCGCATCCTGGCCCCTCCTCCGTGGAGAAAACGATAAAGTTTCCCAGCTGTCAGCCTAGCCACAACAACTTTTGAGGGACTGTTTTTCATTCACCATCCCAATTAGAAATGAGGAAAAGACTCTACAATTGAGCTTTTGCAAGATATTGAAATATAATGCTGTTGTCAGTGATGTCATCATGACATATTACTTCCTGGTACGAGGAGAGAAGCAAGTGGAGGAGGCAAGGTCGCATATTGCAACGCACTCTGTGTCAGCTGTGAGTTTGGCCAATTTCGCTCAGTACCAGCAAAGAAGGTGGATCCACCTTCTTTGGTACCAGCAGGGGGCGATGTGATCCCTTTTCCTTCCCAGTATGAGAAAACGACTGCAGGAAGTAAAGAAGAAGTCAACGCGCGGGGGCATTTGAAAATCGGAGGTATGTGTTATAACTTGGCAAAATATAAAGCGTTACGTTCACTTAACAGTGTGCTTGTGTAAAATTATACGGTGATCGATTATGCAAGAACGCCAACTGTTTGTGTATTGTGTGTGTAGTGCGATGAACTAACATACGTCTATGTCAATGTTCCGGAGCAATGTAGCTGGCTTCATTGTTTTGGAGTTGTTGACGTTTCTAAATACACTTTCGTCAAATGTTCATCCTGAAACCATATTTATTGGCATGTATTATAAGGCTATGCATCTGGGGAAATGTGTATTTCTGATATAAGGAGGTGATTGGTGTCCGTGAATTAATTCTCGTTACTGTTACTGTATCTTTGATTATGGTTCATGAATAACATTTAACCCCGTCTTACAAACTCAAACCTTTTGCATGGGACTTCTTCTTTAGGTCCACTGTCAAACATCACCGACGGGAACAATGGCGTTACAACCGCAAGATCTGGAGGACTCTCTAAAGGCGTTTATGATGATGCTAGATGACAGTGAAGCCGTTGCAGAAGCGCAACGTATACGAAATACAGCGCAACATTTGTTTGATCACCACACTGACACCATGAAGACAATCACACAGTACCATAATGGTAAATAGTACTTTATTTCACATACTATGCCAGTGCAGTAATAATGCCGCACCAGGGGGGTGGAAAGGATAAATTAAGTATAGCCGGTGTGGCAGCTTTTGTGATATGCACCGGAATTCTCATCCGCATGTACATCTGCTTGTACGAGGCTATGGCAAGCGATGTGGGACAAATGTATGGCAGGAACCGAATGTCAACATAAAGGCCTACACAATCTTCGATATGGTCAGCAATTGTTTTGGGACTGTCATTTATGTTATGCCTACACTTTGGAATTAGATCAGAGTCTTGTTGTTACACAGGTATATTTGATTTACCCCAACTGTACCCTGTACTTAACTTTACTCGGTCTACAAGCAGATACAGGGCGGATGAGAATTCCGGTGCATATCACAAAAGCTGCCACACCGGCTTGATTGCATCGACACGCCCTATTGTATTGGCATATGGGTGATGTCTTTTATTGAGCGTAAGTTTACTTTTTTGTTTGTATTTATCTATCTATCTTTCTTATCTGTCAAGCCTTTTGCTTGTCTTGGTTTATTTTGCTCTGTTCACATTTGGTGCCATGCAGTGAATGTTATTATTCTATTTTCCCTTCCACTAGAGCTGACCCATGCGGAAGAGGAAGCTGGCCATACTCTTATGGGCCTGGAGAGGGCCAAGACCAAGATGCAGGAAGAGCTGGTTGCACTGGAGCGGGAGGTTCAGAAGAAGCAAACCCAAAGCATGAACCTAGACTCAGAGTTGGAGTATGTATTGTTTTTTCACAGTTCTTTCTTTCTTTCTGTCTTTCTTTCATTCTTTCTGTCTTTTTTTACTTCCAGCCCTACACCCAGCAGCTTTTCCCGGCTCTGCATACTAGGATGTTTTTGGGATGTCTTAATTGGGATTTTTAATTCTGTGCTATCCCACTGGTCACAGTAAGGGCCTCCACACACCGGTTCCGACAGCACAGCGGAGCACTATCGGTTCCGACATTTTCGGTTACCCCCGCACACTGACGCAGACGTGCTATAAACATGAATGGCCAATTTCATCACAGCAGAGCATGGATAATGAATGGGTGGCGCCGACAAAATAGAGCCCTGCCGTAATCGGCAGCCGACATCCAGGGACATCAGTGCCGGTATGCAGGATTGTATTGAAAACAGTGGAATCGAACATTGGCAGAGCAGTGCTCTGCACTTTCTCGGAACCAGTGTGCGGAGGCCTTAAGAAGACACACTGATCTCATTTGCAAGTATCAGAGTTCAGAAATTGTCATACCAAAGACGCTAATTGTTTCCAGAACAGAAAAAAAGGGGAAAGCATTTTAATATATTCAATCTCATTCAGTTAGTTCTCTAATTCACAGAACTAGTGATAAAGGTGTATATGTGACACATCTGCATATTTGCGTATGCTTGTGTATCACTTAAAGCACCCAAGAGAGACACTCTGCTCTTACATACTTATATTTAGTGTGGCTTTGGCCCAAAGATGTTAAAAGCAAATCCAGATATTGTCTTTCCAGTTAATACAAGTTTGTAAAATACATTTGGAAACATTTTGGGGGAAAAGTACTTGCGTGGTATTGAGCAATTCAAAGCATGACCATTTTTTGTGTGTGTGTGTAATACCCCCCTGTGATTCTGTTATGTCATTTATGTATTGGTACGGTACAAGTATTTGTTTGTCTTTGTTTGTTAACCCCTGCTTCTGTGTTACACCGGCTATGGTAAATGGATCACATGTTAAACTGATGACTGTGTGCAGGTCTAGTTCTCAGTGCTGATGTGCATACTGTACGAGTCCATAGTGACCATAAGGTCTCCTGTTGTGTTGTGGATCCCGGCAGGTTCCTGCAGAGGGAGCTAAAGGACCTGCAGGAGTGTGAGCAGGAGATGCAGGCCCTGGAGCAGGAGGTGGACGAGGACACCACAGAAATCATCCCCTCTGCCATGTGAGCACACACCACCCACACACCTATACATACACTCAATATATTTAATTAGAAATCATCCCCTCTGCTATGTGAACACCCACCCAGACATCTATACACATACTCAATATACAAACGTATTACACATACTCAATACATATTCAATATGTTCCATCAGAAATCACCCCCTCTATGTGAACACCCACCACCAACCCACACATCTATACACATACTCAATACATGTTGAATGTATTCCACATACTCAACACATATTCAATATATTACATCAGAAATCATCCCCTCTGCTGTGTGAACACTCAACGCACCATGCTTGCGGTGTGGCTGGATCAATTGGGCATTGGCCCAGAGTAGGTGGTGTCAAACAGAGAGGGGGAGGAGTAAGTCTTTGTTATTTGCCATCTCATACAATACAATGCAATTCCCACATTCACACAAATAATAGTCCTAAAAATACTCTGGAAGCACACACACACACACACACACACACACACACACACAAAAGCACAAATAAAAGTCCTAAAAAAAACGATTACTCTGGAAGCGATCACAACATGGCCTAATTTCATAACATAAAGACCTAGCCTACTTGCGCAGGAAGACTGTGTATTTGTACTTATCTCATGTCAACTGTGTTTGTCTGTCTATTGTCTCAGATACCAGTCGCAGCTCTACAACAAGGTCACACACATGAAGCTGGAGATGGACAGAGAAAATAGACAAATCTTGAAAGGAGGTAAGCGGTACTCATGCAATGCCTTTGTATCAGGTTTTCATAAGTATCCTTTCTCATAAACAGTTCAATTTAGTTCAGTAGCTTCCAATCAGAGATTAATAGATTACAAGTAGAAGTAGTCGTCAGCAGGGTGCGATTTGTCCAAAAACCAGAAGGGAGATATGTTTCAGATTTTAAGTAATATGAATGGAATTACATGAAGCTGTGATTAAAATCATGTGGAAAAAGAAGTGATATCAGTACCAGAAGGGGGGACAATCCCCCCCTACAAATTGCACCCTGCTCGTCAGTGTTTCCTTCGTTAGGCGCAGTGGAATAGCTGGTGTATAAACTGTGAGGTCATAGTCTTGTAATTACATCAGCAAGAGTGCTTTTACTTCTACTTCATACACCTCTGCCTCCAATACAGGTCACATGTCACTTCACTAACCAGTAGACCAGTGTACCTTACTCTGGGTGAATCAAATTTGTGTTAAAAACACAGTCTATCTACCACATTTTGGTACTGTAGAATAACTTGTGCAATAGCTGTATAATATTGTGTGCTCTACTTTTGCTATTGACACCTGAGAGTTGTCATTTATGTCTAAAAGGTTGGGATTTTGTATTTTTTGTATGCAGTACCACTGTCTGTAGTGGCTTGCCCAAATGGAATTTTCAGCACCACTGAGTATGCAAAAAGCCCAGAATATACACACACCTCCATATAGAGAAACTAGAATTCTAAGGCTACTGTAGAAGGCTACTGTAGAAACTTCCTAACCTCTATAATAAATAAAACAACCGGTTGGCTGAAAAGTCTTGATTTAGATCAGACAATGCAGCAGTGTGTGACAAACTGGTGTACTTTGTATAGAGTTCACTCGTGCTATAAACACACACACTCCTTACATCTTAACTGTATTTCCCATTGTCTTTCAGTTCACTACGGGAAAGACTTGGCCAGCCCGATCAACATTGACACATCTAAACTCTCACCAACTGAGATCAGTGATAAGCTTTGGGCTCTTGTCAGCACAGACTGGATCTAACTTGTCGACTAACTCGTCTTTTTGCCTTTTCTTTCTAATGTTCGTTGTGTAAATGCTTTTTTGTAAACTATTTAAGCTGTATCTATAAGACAACCTCATTTTGTACTCATGAGGTTTACTTGTCATTTTATGTTTAGACCACTAGGTGTCATGGCGTCCCTTTCTGAATTTGTTAGTGTCAAATTGGTGTCGAGTTCCTTTTTGTGGATCAAAAATCTTTTTTTTTCTGTACATGGGTTCTCATGACAGAGCTGTTTAATCTTGTAAATGTTTGTTTGTTTGTTTTTTTGTTCTGAAAACATAACAGTAAAAGATCACAAATTCAACATCTTTCTGAAGTGTCTTCTCTGATGATGTACAGTATGCCTGACATGTGAGAAATCAAACCACAAAGCAATCATTGAACAAAAGATTTATTTTACATATATTACAAAATGCTACATAACTTAAGAGTAAACGTATTCAGTCAAAAATACTTATTTCAGTCAACAATAGCTGTACACAACATAGATATACATTACAAGATAGGATTTCCTATACGTTAAAATGCAGTTCCTTCTACACAAATTGTCCCTCTTGCAGTCGTATGGTTGCTGGTGCTATCCCATTTCTCAAGTGGAGGACATTTTATACTGGTCTGTATTTGCTGAAAAAAACGCTGCATAGAGACTTCGTACGACCTTAGACTGGGAGGCAGGTCCATCTCTCTGCAGTCTCTACGGCGACATACTCCACAAACCCAGCGAGGCCCCGTCGAAGCCACACTAGATCTGTTTACTCGTTTGAGCTTGCAGCTTGCCAGGCGCATGTTTTGGAGCCGTCCCGAACCACCCCACGCAAAGGGTGGAGGCCACAAGAACTTGGTTCGTGCACAGCCAAGCCCAGAGACCACTGGCAGAAAAATAGGGGGAAAAAATAAGCCTTCGGAAACCTGTCATTTTCTCATGTGTGCTTCTCATTCTCTGTAGGAGCGCATGGTTTCTGAGTAAAAACCGGAGTGCTGTGTGCAAAGGTCCTCGCAAATGTCCATGCCACCCTTCTGCACCTTTTGAACAACATGACACTTTTAGAAACAACTAGACAATATCCTGGTGTAAAATGCTTGAGTGCATTGTGTGTGTGTGGGTTGTGTGGTGCTGCTGCTCTTTGTTGAAGTCCCTACCTACCCTCTATTCAGATGAAGCTCAGAGGCCCCTACTGTGACCTCATGTTCAACATGTCAGTGCTAGAGTCTGAATTCAAAAGGCGGGATGGTGGAATCCATGCCAAACAGTCCTCTGTAAAGGCGGCCCATGCTGCCCATGCAATTGAATGAATTGCATGTAAAAAAAAAAAAGTCCAATGCTTCGGCATCAGAGTCAATAAGATAGACAGGCACACAATGAGGTGGTGCCATGAAGTGCATTTCAGAGTGGTTTCCATTCAACAGGTCAGATAAGTTCCAGCATGTTTTTGGTTTTTTTGTTCACGTGCTACAGAAAACAAGTCCTATTTCTGAGAGAGAGAGAGATGGGCACAAAAAAAGAGTTTGTCCATGCCCCCAACTCAACTCAACTCTTGGACATCCTGGGGTAGATGGACTTGACGGTGGAGGGCGTGAAGTTGCCCGAGGAGACGGTGTTCTCCACCCCGCCCTCCCCCAGCCGATGGGAGGGCAGCTCCGTCTTGCTGGTGCTGCACTCCAGGAAGGGCAGGCCGATCTTCTTGACCTGGCCGTCCTTGGTGAGCAGGCAGTGGCGGCACAGCAGCCGGATGATGGCGCGCCGCATGTCCTTGCTGGTCAGCGTGTAGATGATGGGGTTGAGCAGGGAGTTGAGCATGGCCACGCCCAGGAAGTAGTCGGCGCGGAAGAGCACCGGGCAGCCGTGCGCCGGGCAGCAGAAGTCCAGGATGAGGAGCAGGAAGAGGGGCAGCCAGCAGGCGATGAAGACGCCCAGCACGATGGTGACCGTCTTGAGCAGCGCCATGTACTTCTGGGACTTGCGCGCCAGGCCCGACTTGCGCTGCGCCGGGCCCAGGCCCAGCCGCTGCGTGTTGGACTTGACGATGCGGAAGATGCGCGCATACAGCACCACGATGGACAGCAGCACGGCCGAGAACACCGTCACGCAGAAGAGGATGTAGCTCTTGGCGTAGAGTGGCAGCACCGTGGAGCAGTGGTCCATCTGGCCCATGCAGTTCCAGCCCATGATGGGCAGCACGCCCAGCAGCACCGCGATCACCCAGCTGGCGCCGATCAGGGCGAACATGCGGCCCCGCTTGGCCCCCTGGTAGGGCTTCATCCGCACCATGGTGACGTGCCGTTCAATGGCGATGGCCAGCAGGCTGATGACGGAGGCGGCCAGCGTGATGAAGACGCCGCCCTCCCTCACGAACCACTGCAGCGGGGTCATCTTGAGCGTGTTGGCCCCGGAGGTGATGATGTTCACCATGTAGGTGAAGCCGGCCAGCAGGTCGGAGAGGGTGAGGTTGCCCAGCAGGTAGTACATGGGCAGGTGGAACTTCTTGTTCATGTAGATGGCCACCAGCACCACCGTGTTCTCCAGCACGATGAGCAGGCAGATGATGAGGAAGATGATGGCCTCTGGTTTCAGGCCGTCTTTGTACTTGGACTCCTGGAGCTTGCCCGTGTGGTTGTAATGTCTGACCAAGGCCAGGTTGCTGTTGTACTCGTCAAACATGCTGAGGTAGCCAACTGTGGGCACTGGCATTGGGGATGCAGCAGAGTAAGCCATGTGCGATGTTAACTCCATCTTTACTAGTCACAGTTTTTGCCTTCTTGATTGACCAAAAACACAGCTGGAAAAAGTCCTCCTTTCAACACTTAGTTCTTGTCATAATCATGACTTTGTTTTGGGGAAAAAATGATAGTGGTCGTGTAATTTATATCCTCGTTGTATAGTGATGTATATATCCTTGAATGGTTGGTTCAATCTGGATGATTTGAGAATGAAAAATCAATTTTCCTTCTTGCCCCAAGCTCAGCTATCCTGTATCACAACCACAGTGCTCCCCTGAAAGAGAAAGAATGCGTTAGTGCACCGTACCACATCGCCAAAATGCGCACGCATAACATCGCCAAATACGCACGCTTAACATCTTTGTAGTAATGATGATAATCGGTTAAAAAAAACAAATTCTTAAGTTATTTAGCAATAGCGTACATGTTCTTCATTACGAAAGCATTCTACTGTACAATATATGAAAGGGAAGACCAGGAACGTTTGTGGGAATATTGATATCAAAGCAGTGTCGCTCAGCGAAAAAATAAATCCTGGATATGGCGAAAGTGCAATGACCATGAGCTTTCTTTCACTTTTTAAGTTTGGCATATAGTTATTACAGTCTGAAGTACTATTTTTGAACAGTGTGGTTCGTTAATTGAGCTTGTTTGAAAAACTTTTTAAGACGCCGTTGAAAAGTTTTTGAGACGCCGTATAGCTATGTGGAAGGATAAAAGAAACAGTAAGGGGAAATTAGCGACTTACCTTGCGCATCCAAAGTCCCTTGTAAAGTTTAGTGAAAAGAAACTGACGATGCGTGCACAGTCCTCAGTCCCAGAATAGAGAATAACTCAACATGGAATTTCGTCAGGACATGAACACGAGCGGAGAAGGGGGCTGGCCTCTCAAAGTTGCGTTGTTTGGTTGTGGGTTATTCAAGTAGGTCTGTGAGTCACCTCCCACCTCCACGGACGACAGAGTGAGTGTGACAATTTGATGGGCTTCATACATTTGAAATTCGTAATGAGTAATGAGATTAGGCCTACGATAAATAGTCTCTTCATTTGTCACAGATGCTTTAAATATGTGGCTTTCCTCTTCTCTACTAAAACAGGCTCACCGTGTCAATTCTTAATAATAGCCCTAGTTACTTTGTTTGTAGTCTGCCTGAAGACCATGCTAAACATAAGCTGCATGGCAAAACATTTTTAGTGTAGTTTTCAGTTTTTACTCGTTTTCTTATACTCTTATAGGCCTACTCTCACTGATATTGTTATGTTTGCAGAATGGAATGGAGCAGAGACAAGGGGAAAAATATCCCACCACTCACAAAAATGTTTACATGCAGCCACTAAATAAAATCCAAAGACAGAGACTCTGCCAGAATACTGCTATTAAACATCTGGCAGCACCTCTGATATGCACATTATAAAGGAGCTGTTTTAAAACATGACTTTAACATGGGAAGAGATCTCCTCTTTGTGGACTACAGCTCGGCCTTCAATACCATCCGGCCTTACAGTCTTCGTTCCAAAATACACCAGCTGGGACTAAATACCACCTTGTGCAACTGGATTGTGGATTTTCTGACTGATCGCACACAGAGGGTCAGAGTAGGTGATCACATGTCATCCACTATTACCATCAACACCGGCGCGCCCCAAGGATGTGTTCTAAGCCCTCTGCTCTACACCCTGTTCACCCATGACTGCTCTGCCTCTTTCCCCTCCAACCTCATAGTCAAGTTCGCTGACGACACCACCGTTCTTGGACTGATAACAAACAACGATGAGACGGACTACAGGAAGGAGGTACAACATCTGGCATCATGGTGTGACAACAATAACCTGGCCCTAAACACCAAAAAGACCAAGGAAATTATTGTAGACTTTCGGAGGAACAAGACCCCTCACAGACCCCTCTCCATCGGCTCAGAGGTGGTGGAGAGGGTCAACAGCTTTAAATTCCTGGGGGTGACTGTGGCTGATGATCTGTCCTGGGGTACACAGATAGCCTCAACCGTGGGTAAGGCCCAGCAAAGACTTTACTTCTTGAGGAAGTTAAGAGGCTATCACATCCCCAGACCGCTGCTGGTGAACTTTTATAACTGTGCGATCAGCAGCGTTCTGATGTATGGGTCTTTGGTGTGGTACTCTGGCTCCACAAAAGCAGACCAGCAGGCACTCCAGCGTGTGGTAAAAACAGCACAGAGAATCACTGGGACACCTCTCCCAGAGATAGGTACAATCTACACCACACGCTGTCTACGAAGAGTGCAAAACATCTTGCAAGACTGTCACCACCCTGCTTACCACCTGTTCCAACTGCTTCCCTCAGGCAGAAGATACAGGTCATTACAGGCACGAACTACAAGACTTTCTAATAGCCTGTACCCTGAAGCCATTAGACTGCTTAATTCTAGTGCTCTTACATAGGTCTCTGGACTGGTGTTCTGTGATTTTTAAAGGGATGGCACTTACTGTAATATCCTATTGATTTTGTGTATTCATACATGTGTGCATACATGTGTGTGTGTGTGTGTGTGTGTGTGTGTGTGTGTGTGTGAGAGTGTGTGTGTGTGTGTGTGTGTGTGTGTGTGTGTGTGTGTTGTGTGCACCTAAAAAATATCAACAGCACTGGGTTATTAACTTTGAATTGTGGGGAGAGGATCACATTTTTTTTATTTTACTGTTTTTGATTTACTTGATTAATTTGTTAATACTCATATTATTATTACTATTATTTACTTTAATTTATTATACTTCATGATATACTTCATGAATTTAGACTTTATTTGACTACTTCTTTTTGGTTACTTCTATAGGCCTACTTCAAACTACGCAGTGTTGTTGCTCCACCCACAATTTCGTTGACTTCATTGACAATGACAATAAACTCCTTGAACTTGAACTATAGTGTACTGGTTGCCACAAAGGTATTAAGTTATCTGTGGAAAGAATTCAACTTAGGTCAACATGTTTTATTTTAAGACACCATTAATGTCCTCCCAAGTCCTCTTTGGCAAAGTGTTGGCAAAAAAAAAATGAAATGGTTGGTGATCTCACACACAGACATATATGGGATTAAACCACAGAATAGTATGATTCTGCTAGGCGTTAACTAAATGTTGAGAATATTCACAAGTCATCTATCCCGGTTTATTTCTTTATTGGTGTGGTGGTGGCAAAAATGTTGGCGTATCATTTTAATAACAATCATTAACCACATTTACATGTGAACTTTTAATCTAATTTCATGTATGCCTAAACTGAATGTGAATCGCGCAGTCAAATCATCTCCTTACGTTTTAGTGTCTGTAGTATGTAAACCAATTATAATGTATTAGGTTTATAATGTCCCTATAAGCTGATGACAAAAGACCAACAAAGGTCGGCGTCTGCGCCTGAACTTACGTAATACTCGTGTATTGCTTGGTGCGTGCACTCCCAAAAAGTAGTAATCAGTCAAGATAATGGAAAAATGGAGACATTGAGAATGGACTAGCTCCGAAATGTCTGTTTCTCCAGTTAACCTTAGACTTCTGTTGTTTAATTTCGGCTTCAATACACTTTTTCACACAAGTCTTGTGTGCGCCTCCCATAAACTGATAAAATGAGGAAACTGCCCATGTAAACAGTAGGTTTAAACCGATTATATTTTAACGGTTTAAATGAAAAATGTAAACAGGCTATTGTAGCATGTCACCATGGCTTCCCAGAAGACCGCCTCCACTAGGATCTGTACCTTAAATTCAAAGAAGTGTTTGGACAATTCAAATTGTGCTGTCAACAAAGTTCTATTGTCCCCCATGGTGACCATAAGATGTAGGTCCCACTTTAAAACTGAAATTACGTAATTGAGTGGGAAGGCTGTGATTGGTTGGCCAGCTTTATGTTTTCTTTAAACAGGAAGCTCTGTCATTGTGCCTTGAAGGGAGAGGGATATCCTTCAGAAACACCTATGAGGTCATTCTGGGCTGTTCTGGGCTGCTGGACACTAGACTTGACTGCATGTACTGTGCTCAGGGCAGACGGTGGACAGACGTGTAGTACGCAGAGGGCCTAGGGCACTAACCAGTACAACTTGGGGCACCAACCGCTTTGCCCCCATAATTGGGGCCTCTTAAATTGAGATTGGCCAAAAATGTCATGAAAAAAACATTGAATTACTTCACAAAGCAAATGTTTATTAGTTAATAGATATTGTTATTATTATTTAATTATGAGGGGGGGGCCTCCTGACCAGTTATTCTTAGGGGCTCAAAAATCTTAGCAGCGGCCCTGACTGGCCTCAGCTCAATAGAGGAACACACTGTCCTGTGGGTCTTACGCACCGCGGCGCCGCCACACCCTGGGAAAGCGTGATTCATGCCATTCTGCAAGGACGCCAGTTTTTTTCCAGCAGCAAAACATCAACAACAACAATGCACCTCCCTATAAATAATCAACTTTTTTCTGGTTAGGTTTTTTTTGTTGTTTTTTCACCTGGACCATTGGACAAGTGGTCTGTTTTCATAAGTGGCTTCGCTACATGTTTGGCTCTACACATATAGATTTCCTGAGAAGGTCAAGACACTGGTGTTTAAATTTGGCTACAGGTCAAAGAACACAGGCATACCAAAGCTCTGTGAGGGCCTCCTCTACCTTAGGGAGCACTTGTGCCTGCTGCGAGACCCCTGTCCTGTCTAGGGGAGGGGGGTCGGGTGCGGGGGGTGTTTTGGGCCCCTCTCATCCTTGATGTGTCCAGGGCCTTCTCCAGTTGGCAGTGAGGTTGCGTGCGGTAACAAGCGCTCTGACCTCCTTCACCTGCCCCGTGGCCCACACACTGCCCAGCTCATAGCCCATGGCATGGGGAGGGGGGTTTATCACTCCTCGGGAAAGACAGTTTTTAGCCTACAGCCCCCCCACCTCCCACCACCCCCAACCCCACTCTTGCACGCGCACACACACACACACACACACACACACACACACACACACACACACACACACACACACACACACACCACCCACTGAGGCTGTTTAACATGCAAGTGTGATTAGCACACAGAGGGTGCCCCTCCCCCGAGTCCCTTGTCCTCGCTGACAGCTCAGCATCTCTCCCTACACTACAGAACCAGATCAAAATCTGTCCGCCCCAAGCCCCCAACTTCCAGCGCTTCTTGTTGCTGTGGTGGTGCACAGCTAGCTCGGCCCCTCTTGGGTGTTCTTGACAGGCATTTACCCCTGTGACGCAAAAAAGCTACTCAACGCAGGAAGTGTGGCCACTTCTCGCTGCTCACTTTATTTTAAACATCACTGACAGGTCACATCAGCAAGAGGCCCCCAACCCTCTTTTGTTTGCATACAAGAGCAACAAGTGGTAAACTTGTATAGTCTATTTACGACATGTTGTAACGTCATCGTTAGACTGTTATGTCCAACCGGAGGTTTTGTGCTTGAAAATATAATAAAACTGTAGACAGACATAGGGTATATTAAAGTGCTAAGACATTGATATACTGTAACAAATATTTGCAAACATAGATTCACTGTAGAAATAGATCTAAACATAGATCACTGTTACAGTTAGGACCACAAATATTTGGACATCTGCACAATTTTCATCTTTTTGGTGCTGTACACCATCCCAATGGATTTGAAATGAAACAAACGAGATGTACATTAACAGCAGACTTTCAGCTTTAATATGGGGGTGTTTGCGTCCAAATCGAGTGAACTGTGAAGAAATTATGACATTTTCTATCAGTGCCACCCCATTTTTAAGGGACCAAAAGTAATTGGACAGTCTAGTATTTATACATCAAACTTTTGATTTTTAATTATTTGGTTGAAAATACTTTCCAGTCAGTAAGAGCCTGTAATTTGCAATACATAGACATCAATAGACACTGGGTTTTATCCCTGGTGATGCTATGGTGAGCTCTCTATTGCAACAGTCTTCAGTTCCTGCTTATTCTTAGGGTATTTTCCCTTCAGTTTTGCCTCCAGCAAGTGAAATGCTTGCTCAACCGTACTCAGGTGAGGTGATTGACTGGGCCATTGAATAATATTCCACTTTTTTGGGGTAGAAATGGCTTAATGGCTTTCAGATGAAGCTTTGGGCCATTGTCCATCTGCACTGTGAATCCTTGTGCAATGAGTTCAGAACCATTAGATTTAATATGACATGATAATATAGCCTGAAAATCTTCAGAATTCATCATGTGGCTTTTGTTGGTAGTCCTCATCATCAATAAATACAAGGGGGACATAGTATTGACAGATATGCATGCCCTCATCATGACACTACCACCACCATGATTCACTGATTGGGTGGTATGCTTTGAATCATGAGCAGTTCCTTCCCTTCTCTATACTCCTTTCTTCCCATTACCCTTGTACAAGATGATTTTTGTCTCCTCTGTCCATAGGATGTAGCTCAAGATCTATACAGTCTTTTTAAGACGTTGTTTGGCAAAGCCAAATCTGGTATTGCTATTTCTGATGCAATCAATAATTTACATCTTTTAGTAAACCCTCTGCATTTCCTATGGTGAAGTGTTCCTCACTGTTCTTCATCTTTTTCTTGATTGTTGCCTTGGACATGCATCCACCGTTCACCTGGACACTGTTCTACATCTGGCCAACAGTTGGGAGATGGGCTTTTGTTCACCAGATACAGAATAATGTCTGTCATCCACAGCATTTGTCTTCCATGTCTGCCAGGTAATTTGGTGTTGCTCTGGTATTTATTTTTTTCCAACATTCTGAACTCTTGAATTAATCATATTCAATGTTTCCCCATCTCTCAAATGGGTTTGTTTTGATTTTTTTCAACCTTATGATGGCTTGCATCACTGATGGTGACAGGTGGACTTTGGATCCCATAGATATTCCGTAAAAATATATGGAAATGCAAATGGAACACTTCAAATGAACTCTAAGACCTTGTATTGACATCTTGGTGATGGTGTAGTAAGGGAATAACACACATCTGACTGGAAAATAGCTGAGAAGCCTACTGTCCAATTACTTTTGATCCCTTGAAAAGTGGGCAACACACACAAAAAACGTTGCTATTTCATTCATGATTATGCGATATGGATTTTAACACCCTCACATTAACGCTGAGAGTCTACAGTTAATGCACAGCTTGTTTGTTTTATTTCAAATCCATTGTGGTGGGGTATAGGGTGGAAAAGGATGATGATTGTGTTGCTGTCCAAATATTTCTGGCCCTAACTGTATGTCCAGAAAGCTTTACGTCTTAAAGTAATAATAAAGTAGACATGAATTATCGCAAAAACACTGACATAGGCCTAATTAAACAAATGTCGGAAAATATATATATATTTTAAATGCATGCTATTCTCCACGTGCAACAATGAGACAGAAAGCAAATGTGAAATTCTGATGTGAGTAACAGTTGGATGGTTGCCTGAAGCCGTGCATTGTGAAAGGTGAAACGTGAACGTGTCTTCCATTCTTCATCCAAAATGTCACTTCCTCCACTTCAGTTTCTGATTATTGTTTCTGGCCTTTTTCTCAGACGCAGTACATTCTTGGTCTGACTAGCAGGGCGGTAAGCTTTGGCCTCTCCTCCCCTTTCACTTTTCACTGGGTGTTTTTTTTATTGTGTGTTTTGGCAAAATCCATTTTCATATGCATGGGAAATATTTATTTTTTAAATTATAAATGTTTGGCAAGGAAGCATGGCAAGGAATCAATCCAGTCCAGACACAAAAGTGGTCTAAACTTTTGAAAAGGCTTAGCAAAGAACTCACCTGCCTGTATGTTTCGTGGTCACAGGGGCCATATGCTTTGACCCTTTTTTTTCCCTCCAAGCCAAATTTGTGACACCTGTCCACTGGGGTCATAAATCCCCCTTAACCGCCGACCACGCTCCTGTCACCTCATGTACTGCTGAAACCACTCAGGGATCACAGCTCTCTGTGTGAGTGTCTTGCAAATTGGAATTGCCATGCCAAGTTTAGGTGGAGCGTCCTTTTTTTTGAGTCCCTTAGTATCGTGTCCAAAGACTGAGTTAGAGCTCAGAGAAATGACTTCATGGGATGGAGGGAAAGCTGGAACTTTTGAATCTGTTTTTGTATTCCATGACTTAACATGTTGGTTTTTGCGGGCTAATTTAGCCTAACTGGATCCATCTCAGGCTGCTCTGACATGCCCCTTCATTGTCCTCTAGTCAAACAACCTCCCTAATGCAGCCAGTTGCTTCACAGCCTGTGGCAGGAGAGTCAGCTAGGCTTTAGATGACAGTCGAGACTTGGGTAAAACCTGTATTATGATCGACAGGCTGATTTGTTTACTTGACTCTCTACAGTCTCCTGTCAGTCTCTCCTGTATGACTTCGCTTTCTGAAAGGTGAAATCCGTCTCAAAGGGGCAATTTTTCACAAAACACTCATAATCCCCTGTATTGAGCAGGTTTTCTTTTGCGCTCCACGTGAGGAAATCTTGTTCAGAATGTGACTGGAGGCGCTTTTTAAAGAAGGATGAATTCCTTCGACCCTTTTCTTTCACAATGGTGAAGGGCACTGCATGCAGGCATGCAGGCAACCTTGATCCAGACCACTTGTTTTTCCGTATTTTAGTTACGAGGAAACTGACTCTTGAAGTTGTTGGCGTCACACATACGCCAGACAATTTGTTTTACGGGGCAAACTTAAGCAATAAAACAAGGAGATAAAAGCCAAGTCTGTGTGGATTTCTGTAAATGAAACAAACGATTTTTGGCGTTTTATAATCTCTCTCATCAGTTTCCTCTTGTGCAGAAAAAGAAAGAGAAAGAGGGCTGGCACACTCTCCAAGGATGGCCGAAAGGACTGGATGCTTTTTTCCCTCTCTTTCAGGCAGTGGGGAATTCTGGGCCAAATAAACACAGGAAAGGCCTGCCGTTTGGGACTACACTGATTACTCATAAACTATGGTTGTGTACTGTATATAGCTTTTTGTCTTTAGTCATACAAACATCCTTATACATACGTACTGTCTATACCATCGCTTTGTTTCCACAATTCTTTTACTATCTTCTTCTCTAATTAGGTCCATCTCTCTCTCTCTCTCTCTCTCTCTCTCTCTCTCTCTCTCTCTCTCTCTCTCTCTCTCTCTCTCTCTCTCTCTCTCTCTGAACCACTGTTTTGTTGTCTTTTCTTCACTCTTTCTTTCCCTGCCTCTCAGACTGACTTCAGAACAAGAACAGATTGAACATGAAGTTGCTCTGGAGATAAATGTGCTCAATCCAGATATGTCTTTAGATGTAAAGCATCTTGCATCTTCTTCACTCTGTATTTGAACAGAACTACCAAAGTGGAGTACCAACTTTCACATTCTCATACACAAATAATGCAGTGAAGTATTATTGCACTCAGTGGAGTATTACGCTCTAGATCAGATGCATGGAACCCCAAAAGAAAAGTTCATAAAGCAGTTTTGGTTCACACACTGATAAGCTGAAAAGACTCAACATTTTAAACATAGGAGATTTTCAAATTTATGTGCCGAGTATGTAGATGTTTCAGCATGCTGCTTTCTGCAGTGCTCTCTGTGCTTACAGTGAACCCAACTACTTAGCATAGTTGTGCAGTAGAAAAATCTCCTTCCTTTTCCATTGTAGCCTTGCGGTAACAGTTCTTGAGATGCTGAGCCAAGCTCTTGCCACTGACCCAGAGCTCATGGCACTCGACTGAGAAGGTGTGAATCTGCTGTGGATAAGAGAAGGCCCTTCTTGGCCTGCCTCTGTTTGTTGTGCTGAATCACATCTATGCCCCTCAGTGTCGTGTTAGCTCTTCTCTGTAGGGTGTTAATTACCTTTGCTACAGCATAGGTCTTTATTTTTAAAATCCTCACCAATCCCCCAAACTCTCCTATCTCACACTTCACCATTTGCTATCACTTGTTAAGCTCACATAGCCACAGGATTTCACAGGCATGCCTTGCTGCATAAACAAGCTCTTTTTCCATTCTGTCTGTCGCTTTCTTGCCTTCTTTCTCTTTATATCTCCCTCTCTCACTCCCCTCTCTCTCTCTCTCTCTCTCTCTCTCTCTCTCTCTCTCTCTCTCTCTCTCTCTCTCACGCACACACACACCACGCATGCACACATTTGCTGTTGTTATGGCGGACAGGGTCAGTTTAGATCAGGGAGCCGTTCCATCCCCAGATGTTTGAGCTTCTTGTGGTTTGTGGCCTGGCCTCGCCGCAACCACATCGAGTCCTTCTTCCACGCTGCCCCGCTTCAGGCCCCATGCTCGCCTTCAGCCTGTAGTAGCCGACTGCACTATCCTTCCTCCGCTCTGTGTCACTTCTGGATGACCTAAGATGGTCCGGTCAGAGCTGCCGCTCACCACACAATTTCCATCCGCCACTCGCCTCTGTGCTGCTTGACGACTGACCAACCGACCGACCGACCGACCGAAGCAAAGGCCAGCTTCTGACTTCTGAAAGGTGGTTTTGTTTTGGGAATTGGGAGGGTGAGGGGTGGGCTTCAATCGTTCAATTTTTTGTGGTTTTTGCTATGAGCTCATCTCCAAGATGGACTAATGGAACGGAAAAGCTTCCAACCCCCAAATTCATTGCGAAAGACAGAGTGGAGAGAGAGAGAGAGATGGGGGGGAGAAAAGGCGTTTGATAGTGAGAGAGTGGCCGAGTGGTTTTGAAAAGGAGACAAATTCACACACTTCATGAATAACACGACACTCACTGATCTCCCCCCCACACACGCAATTATCTGCGTCCTTGTGTTGGGAAAGAGGTCTCTCGTGACTATGGAGCCACAGAGTAAAGCCCAGCCATGGTTGGGGGAGTTTTAGATGGGGTTGATTCATTCTCATAGTGGGAAACCAAACTACTCCTCGCAGGCAATTTTCTACAGCTTTCCCTCTCTCCCCCTCTCTCTCTTGCTCTCTTTCTTTCATTTCTCTTTCTCTTTCGTTCTCTTTTGACCATGTGTGTTTTTATCCTTGCCAGACTTTAAATTGCTGGCCACTAAGTCCCTTAAGAGATCCACATGCAGAAGGTGGTTTTTCGAAACTCTCTCAGCTGCAGCTCAGTCTACATTCAGTCGAGGAATAGAACACATCAATAGAATTTTGAGATCAGATTTTCTGAATGTAGTGAGCCGCACATCCAGCCCTTTATCAGCCTTAGTGAGACTCCCCCCTGTCAGATTCTCAGGAAGATACACATCACTGAACGCCTGATAAAAATTTGTTTAAGTCCTAACATGTTCCCAGGGCCCACCAAAGAAATAATTTACCCTGTGAACCAGGGCCGCTGACAGCTGTAGCCGGGCCCAGGATAAAGTTGTCTAAAAGGCCCCCCTCTCAACACGTCTAATTCTGGGGTCCCCCTCTCTCTCCCGGGACACCTGACCCCTTTGTCCTCCCCTGTCGCCCTTCCCTGCTGTGGACCAAGCACAAGATCCCATGGCAAAGCCCTGTGTCTGCAGCTCAAGACAGGCAGCCCGGACGGTCATGTGTTCACTTTCCGGAGCTAATGCCGTGTGTTTACATAGGAGCCTCTGCAGTAGTGTAGGGGTGGCGGTTAGGATCATTGGCAGGGGTCGAGGAGGCCAAGGGGCCCTTTGAGGACACTATTAATATTGTAGCTCTGGGACGCAGACAGATGTGGCTGAGCCCGGGACACAGTAAACCCCCCCCAACTCAATTCATGCAATATAATATGGGGTGCCGATTCTGGGGCCCCTTCTCTGTCTGGGCCCAGGACAACCGACCCCTTTGTCCATCCAGCCCAGATGGCTACGGCGGACATACTACAAATGGGCGAGTTGGTTCCCATGGGGCGATACAAGGCCTTCATACGCCCTGTGGACATTTTCACAATCCCAGCGCATCGCCATCTCTCTCTCTCTTTCTCATCCTTCTCCCACTTACTTCCGGAGTCTATCTACACTTTCCTACCGAGCCTTGGTACAGAGAAAGTGCAAAAAATACGCTTGAAAAAATATGACTGCTAATAATAACATGGCCCAAAGCTGTTGTAGTTTATAGGGTCCTACATTTCTGTGTGTGCCCCTGAACTGCCGTGACCTTGAGGGCAAATCAACATGGCCTGCTGGGAAATAAACAATGCACATAGCCTTCAATAACAAGTTACTGTCGTGGAGAAGCAAGGAAAAAAGAGAAGTTCTTTTTGCTAAACTGCATCCCTGTGCAGCATTCGTGGTAGCCTACAAGAGTCTCAAATTGCAAGTGTGCTCTGTGACTGAGGTTAACCTACACAAGGCGGGAGAGCAGCTTGGTTCAGCTGTTCGGGGACTTTGCTGTTTGCTCCTGAAAATCACCAGGGGATGAGTGTGCACGCTCAGCTGATTCTGTCCCCACTGCAAACCATAACTATTGTTTTCTTTTTGTCTGGCTTTCTTTCTGCAACTCATTTGTCATAAAAAGGGTCGGATTTCTAGCACTGTGCCACATTGCGGAATCTTGGAGGGGAACTTTTTATTTTTTATCACCAGCCCGTCTGAGGCCCAGACCAGACAGCTTGTGCTGCTCTTGTTGGCTTTCTTGTTTTTCTTTTCTCAAGTTCTACACGTGAAACGATGTGTTTAATGACCTCAGTCACTAGATTCACTCTGGGTCTTTTTGCACATTGGTCAACAACATGTGCGAGCGCGTTTCATCTCATTTTACCCCAACAGCAGACGGGGACAGGCCGTACAGCCATAGCCATGTTTTGCTCCGCTACATCCATAACAGTGGCTGGTTGTGGTGCATGGAGGGGCAGCTGGAGCTCGTAACCAAGTCCTGTGCATTTTGAAAGGGGTAACCTGAGAGCCTATGTAGTCAATCTGCCATGGCTGGCTGCCCTAGGTCTGGGCCCCTACCACCACCACCACCAGCACCACCACCACCAGCAGTCACCAGCCGCACTGCGAGGTCAGTGAGAGGGGAAGTGGATGAGTCTGACTCGCAGCGCTGCTCTGTTGGTACTGGCTGACACTCACTTCCAGTTACCATGGCACTCGGGCCATTAATGGCTGCACCATGTTTCCTACAGGGATTACGGAGGGAAAGAGAGAGGGAAAAGAAAAGAGTATAAAGAAAGAAAGACAGAAGAGTAAAGGAAAGAGACTGCATGGAACAGAGAGAGAGAGAGAGAGAGAGAGAGAGAGAGAGAGAGAGAGAGAGATTATCCTGTTGATTGTCTTGTCACCACAGTCATCTGCTGGCCCCAACTGTGAGTGATCTTCTGTCCAGCGCTAAGCCACAGAAGTAGCCATTCAAAATTGCTCCATCATTCCATTCCGCTTCATTCCATTCCATCATTTGGAATCAGCTGGACTACATTATGATGATCGCCATCATTTATCCCTGGCGCCCTATCTCCTCTCAATCATGTCCTGTGTCAGCGTCCCCTTACGTGTCACACACACACATACACACACACGCGCACACACACTTACACACACGTACGCACACATACACACACACACACACACACACACACACACACACACACACACACACACACACACACACACACACACACACACACACACACACACACACACACATACGTATGTACGTATACACACACACGCACACACACACACGCACACACACAGGGGAGTGGACAACAGCTGAGTCTTACAGCTGCCTCCTAGTGGGACACTGACTCCGGGGAGCGAAGACCAGAGCAGTAGAGCATCGTAATGTTGACAGGCCTCAACACATGGACTTACATGGTGTCTCCTGCTTCCTACTGTGTGTGTGTGTGTGTGTGTGTGTGTGTGTGTGTGTGTGTGTGTGTGTGTGTGTGTGTGTGTGTGTGTGTGTGTGTGTGTGTGTGTGTGTGTGTGTGTGTGTGTGTGTGTGTGTGTGTGTGTGTGTGTGTAAGAGTAACTATCTTGCACAAGACAGCGGAGTCTGAGCAGTAATGTGGGGCATTTCACTGTAAATTCTTCTCCGGATTTTTGACAGCATGTATTCGTCTTAAATATCTGTCTAGTCTAGTCTGTCTCTCTCCTTGAAACTGTATCTTACCCTGAAAAGGAGACCCACAAGCACTGCAACAGAAGAGTTATTACCTCTGGAAACATTCATCCCCATGCACGATGCTTTTCAAACGCTCCCAAACTGGCTCCGAAGCAATTCACAACCACCAGTGTAAAGTGGATATTTGCTGAACAATCTTTGAAAGCGTTTTCCGCACAAAGGCATGCAGATTTTGACCTCTGCCTGTGGTCCACTTCCTGTTTCCCATGCTTGCCGTCATGGCGACCCATTCCAAGGGGATGTGTCATATTTCCAGCACATTAAAAAAAAGCCCCGTCAGAATGCCTTCTCATAAACGTGCTATGTCGTACGTTATTGATGCCGTTTCCTACCCACATTAAGGCCTCCGCGCCGCTTTCACCAGCCCCGACTGTCATGGCCGCCGTGTTTTATGACAACAACTTCTTTACAAGTGGGTTTTTTGGAGGGAGGTCGTGGAAAATTCCTGTTTTATGGGGTGGACGGGGCCCTCTTATGAGTGCCCACACCAATGAACAAGCTGTGGTTCATTAGGGGCTTGTTACGTTATGTGTGCAAATCCAGCTGAGTGCCCTCCCTTAGCATGTTCAGTTTCTTCGACACGGCTTATGTTGCGCCATACATGCAGCCCTCAAGTACAAACATTGCATAGTATTTGACCTTCGAAGCCTAACTGTGTATCAATCCGTCGGAGAGGATGTAGTATATCTTACGCATAAGTTGGGAATTAGCAATTATACGTCATTTGAACGGTTGTATTTATAGAGTGTTTACAGATGCTGCGGAGGCTATTAATAGACCATCTGTTGAGACTCTTGAGTCTTGTTTGGGTTTTGGGCTATATAGACCGGGGTGATTCACAGGACAAACAATAAACAAAATGAAACTGAAGTTTTACCAAAAACCATCTGTAAGTTTCTCTTCTGTGAGTGTGTACTGCTATCCAAATAAAGTGTTACCTTCGCATAAGTTGAAAGGCAGTTACAAAGGCACCTGAGTCTTTCATTGACATATACAAGACAATGACAACTTACCCCTGGAACTTTAAAGGCACGAGACGGGAGTTTACATGTGGTTGAGGGTCAGTAAACACAAAAAAGGTTTGAAGGGTTGAGACAACATCAGAAGCCTCGTCGAAAAGATTGGAACCAAAACCTCACTTCTATTTTTCAGGTTAATAAGAAATAAATAATAACATCCCCTAGATCCGTCAGCTGTTTTCTGTATGTTTGTTTTATGCTTTTAACCAGATACGTATGAAAAG
>NC_085858.1:21638562-21651062 GCF_034702125.1 Engraulis encrasicolus
ACTCCAGGTGAATAGGCCAAAAATGTTAGCTTGCCGATATCACCATGAAACTTAACCCGGTGATTACTCACATATTTGTGAGAAAAAAAAGTATTGCAAGTTTTCTGAGATGTTATGTTTTAATATGGTAATTAGGCTATGTCTAATTAAATATGCATTACATTTCAAAATGCAAAAACTCTTTTATTTTGTTTCTAGTAAGCCAAAAGATATATTCAGAAGAGATTATGGACATCTTTTTTTGTTTTGTAGTAAATCTAAAGATCTTTGTGCAGACATGCCAGCTAGCAATGTTTTTCAAAACATGGTTATTTAATGCTAGCCTCGCGAGCCATCCTACCTACTTTTGCCAAAGGATTGGCTCCACTACTGTAGTCTGGCCGTGCTTCTCTGTGGAGTGCCTGGAGGCTGGAGCAGTAGAATTTTGATCGCAACGCCCTCCCAGGAAACAGCCAATAATCGAATACGCCCCCCACGTGGGGGCGAAAGGGGGAGGACGCTCGTGACAATGACGTACACATCTGCGCCAGAGCCATTGGTCTGCGCTATGTTGTTGTTGAGTAACTGCCAGCGATTGGGTGAGAGGTGTCCAATAATTTCAAATCATAACTGAGTGCAAACTTCGTGCTTCCTACAATCGCTTCAGAGCAAACAACCTCCAGACCATAAATACGAAATGAAATGGTAGTATTATGGGATGGTCAGGACCAGGCTAATGTAATGCCTCTCTAAGATTTAAATAATTGAGTTTTATGTTTCTCATGTTCTTCCAGACATTCTATGAGTCTGATAATATCATTCTTAGCATGTATTATGGCAAGGTCAGCTGTCCACAACTCATAGCCTCTCCACAGGGCTGTCCTAAGGGCTGGTGCTTGGGCTCCTATTTGCCATGTATACCACGTCACTGGGTCATGTCATCTGTACTCACAGCTTCTCATACTACTGTTACACTGATGAAGCACAGTCATATATGTAATTTGTGCCAGATGACTCCACGGTCTACGCACACCTTACCGCTTGCCTCTCTGAACTATCCACAAGTATGAAGGAATGCCACCTGCAGTTGAGTCTCGCTAAAATAGCACTGCTGGTGATCCCAGGCAAAGAATCAGGCAGCCACGATATCAAACTCAATATGGACTCTGCTGTTGCCCCAAATAAGGCCACAAGAAACCTAGGTGTCATTATTGATGACCATATACCATCCTCTGACCATATACCATCCTCTGACCACATAGCCTCAGTTTCCCAGTCATGTCGCTTCTCAGTAACTTCAATATACATAAAATCAGACTGTGCCTGACCTAAATGACTCAACTTCTGGTATGCCTACTGTCCATCTGACCTCAACTACTGCAACTCCCTCCTTCTTCCAGCTTGTGCAATAATACCTTTGCAAATGTTACTGCACGTCACTCCTCTTTTTCATGCCAAATTGAATACAAGGCCCTGACCCTTGCCGACAAAGCTACAACAGGCCCTACTCTGGCGTATCTGAAAGCTATGCTAAAGCCCCATGTTCCTTCCAGGACATTGTCTTCCTCTACCAACCATTTCACCTTGCCCTCTACTTACACAAGTAGTGGCTGCTCCTGTCTGTCCAGTTCAGCTGCTGAAAGACCCAAAACACCCAGTGACACCATGATTCATCACTGATGATGTGCCCTGACAAACAGCACATGGATCTTACCATAGCTGTAGTGTCTTTATCCACCATGACATAGAGAAGTTGAACCATATAAGGAAGTTAGCATCTGGTAATTTTGACAAATATATATTGCTGACAAAAACATATTAACATACACAACATTTCTGGGTTTCCAATATAAAAGAAATAGGTCTTTTGAAGTTAGCTAATAATGTAATTATCATGTAATAACCTTTATTTAAAAAAAACTTTGATCTTGAAAATGACACCTTTCCTGAAGTTAGATTTTCCTAGATTTTTAGTATGTTAGTAAGGACACCTGGATGTATTGAAATCAGTTACAAAAACCTTTTGTATCAATTTGTTTGGGGTTTAGTGTATTAAGGCCATAGATTTACTCGACTAAATTGTATGGTCTGCCGCTGCTCTGCTCTGCTCTGCTCTGGTCTGGTCTGCTCTGCCGCTGCCCACAGGCCCAGGTCTCTCTGCTCTGCCGCTGCCCACAGGCCCAGGTCTCTCTGATCTGGTGCCCACAGGTCCAGGTCTCTCTGCTCTGCTGCCCACAGGCCCAGGTCTCTCAGCTCTGCTCTGCCGCTGCCCACAGGCCCAGGTCTCTCTGCTCTGCTCTGCCGCTGCCCACAGGCCCAGGTCTCTCTGCTCTGGTGCCCACAGGCCCAGGTCTCTCTGCTCTGGTGCTGCCGCTGCCCACAGGCCCAGGTCTCTCTGCTCTGGTGCCCACAGGCCCAGGTCTCTCTGCTGCTGCCGCTGCCCACAGGCCCAGGTCTCTCTGCTGCTGCCGCTGCCCACAGGCCCAGGTCTCTCTGCTCTGCTCTGCTGCTGGCCACAGGCCCAGGTCTCTCTGCTCTGGTGGCCCTGGTTTCTTGTCTGCTGAGCTGGTCCAGGAACAGTCATGTGCAACAGTAAGTGTGTGGTTGAGCGTGTGTGTGTGCATGCGTGCCTGTGTGCATGTGTGTGTGCGTGCCTGCCTACTGCCTACCTGCGTGTGTGTGCATGTGTGTGTGAAAGAGAGTGTGTGTGTATAAGATGTAACTGGTAAGGCTGATTGCTGTACTCAAGAGAGTGCTATATAAGTGCAATGTGCAATGTATTAGGTCTTTGTGTATGTTTTGTTTTTGTGTATTTATGTAAGCTGTCAGACAGCTCTCTCAGGATTAAAATAACTCTACTCTACTCTACTAGTTTATATAAATGAATTGTGGAGTCAGTTGCTTTGCTTGTCTTTTAGTATTTTGAAACCACCTGGGACCATTGTAATGCAATGAAAATCTATGCATGTTCAAGCATTCCATGTCCTAAATGACACAGCTGGAAGAGGTCAGTCTGTGAGCAAGATAACTGTCAAGTGTGAAGATTAGGCCTACTTCAGGTCCAACAACAGGTCTGATTTCACATGGCATTATTATCCCCCATGGTCAGACCTCTGAAACACGGCATCCTCGTACTGCTATGATTTGAGCAGCAAAAGAAACCCATTTAAGTACAGTATCTGTATTTGTGTAGGTATTAGTGCACCGCACCGACGTTTTGGATAATTGCAGAATGTAAAGCCCTTTCAAAACGTCTCACAACCACCAACACCCCCTCCCCCCTCCAAAAAACCCTGACCCGCTAACCCCCCCAATGTAGTTTAGTGTAAACCCTTGTGCAATGTGGGCAACAGCAAAAAAAAAAGTGAGTGTTAACCAGTAACACCATGCATAGCCACATGCAACACGGCTCTTAATGGGTGGGGTCCCACTTTTTTCACACCTCGGCCACACTTCTCTGATCTGCAGTACCGTGGAAGGCTCGGAAACGCGCGCATGTGTGTGCCTCTGTGTAAATCCAAAACTCTCACATGAGAGGAGGGGCTGTGACAAAGTCATGTTTCTCTACAGCTGACAGTCAGCATTTAAAAACTCAACTCGAGTACCAAATAAAGGTTGTGTTAAATTTAACAGGGGGTTGGGTTCATCAAAACTAGGTCAATTTCTTGTAAGTCATGCTTGCGTTCTGCAAAAGAGGCGAGGTGAACACCCTGTGAAAGATGAACTCCAGTGTCAGTGGGACCTTTTTTTGCAAAAGTGTCTCGGTTGAATTCTTTAAAAGCCTGTACTTCCCTTTAAAATATATGTGTGTCAGTGAAAGTGATGAAAACAAACCTTCATGACCTTTTATCTCTTGACCGAATTGTTGGCAGATTCAGCAAGATCATTACAGTACGTTATACAGTAACATTATTACATTGCAGTTATCGATGCTACAGGTATTTAATTATACACAATCTACGTATGACAAAGTGAAAACTATTGAACAAAAAAATGTCATTACATGTCATTGGTATCATTGTTTTGTTACCCTTCTCTTCTCTTGTGCAGAGAAAGGAGAACTTCTGCACTGTCTTTGTCTATTCTGCAAATAAGGTTTGTTGTCTTGTCAACATTTTGGACATGGATCTTTGTCAGGTTGCTTCAAGCTTATTTTCTTGATGACCTTTCAAATGCTGACAGTGATATCTCAGCACATAGCCATAGAGCCCTCTGTCATTCTGTGTTATGATCTCTCTGCTATGACAGAGATGGTTATAATGATTCACTGAAAGCAAAATGTTCTCCATCCGTCTGTCAGCAACTGCCCTTTATCAGACGTTAAGCACAAGTACAGCATTTAGAAATAGAGCTAATATTGTCTGGCCATAACAACCCTATGATAGGGGCTGTGTCATCACCCTATACTCCTAATCAGGGCTTGACACTGGCACCTGCCAACCGGCCAAATGCTGGTAAAACTTGGCTGTGGCTGGTAACAATTTCAGTGTCACTAGCCAATTTGACAGGTAGCTTATTCTATGGTATGACATATCAGAATAGCGTATATTCTGCATGTTGCTCTTTGCGTATCAATTGTTTGTATTTTAAAGCGATGGTTCGGAGTAGAATCACCCTAATGCCATTTGAACCGTGACACCCATCCACCTTTACACCCGAAGTGTTTTCTGCCGCAGGCTTACATCAACAGAGTTGCCGTGTTATTCGATGTTTATTCCGGATTGCTTGACCCAAGCGCATATGGATCCTGGGCACCGTCTCCAAACTTTCCCCACAAAAATAACATGTCATGACACCAAACTTCTACAGTATAACAAATGTGGTTTGTACTCACAAAAAGATGAATTTGAAAATTTGTACATAGTCCAGGAGTTTATTAGTAACAACACACGAGACGATTAGCTTTTCTGCTGCTAAACATCCGTCGACGTCACTTCCTCCAGCTGGGACTTTGTTGATGGAAACAAATACACGTGAGTCCGGAAGGCGGAAAACTCAAAAAGACAGCTTGCGCTACAACTAGAAATTAACCACTTCGGATTTACATTTTACCACGTTTAATAAATAGAAGACGATGCCACACTCGTGCATATATCCTGGCTGTGGACTAAAACACAAACCTTACAATACCTGGACAGTCCCAGCTGGAGGAAGTGACGTCGACGGATGTTTAGCAGCAGAAAAGCTAATCGTCTCGTGTGTTGTTACTAATAAACTCCTGGACTATGTACAAAGTTTCAAATTCATCTTTTTGTGAGTACAAACCACATCTGTTATACTGTAGAAGTTTGGTGTCATGACATGTTATTTTTGTGGGGAAAGTTTTGGAGACGGTGCCCAGGATCCATATGCGCTTGAGTCAAGCTATCCGGAATAAACATCGAATAACACGGCAACTCTGTTGATGTAAGCCTGCGGCAGAAAACACTTCGGGTGTAAAGGTGGATGGGTGTCACGGTTCAAATGGCATTAGGGTGATTCTACTCCGAACCATCTCTTTAAGCTCAGTTACTCAGTTTCTATTTGTTTGTTTTATTTCCATGTAGAAACCTATGCACTCATCTTCTTGCTTTAAGCACCTCATCTTCTGAGGCTAGATGTGCAGCGTCATGATAAAAAAAATTGTGGCTAGTAGAATAGCTGGATGGCTAGTGACTAGGGAAAACCACTAGCCACAGTGGCCGGCAAGCGAAAAAGTTAATGTCAAGCCCTGCTCCTCATGCCGGCAAGAGTAGACCTTTGCTTGTGGTATGGTACCTTGGATGGTATGTACCTACGTTTATTTATAATGACATTTGTTTTGCCTTTACACATTTCTGATACACCTTGTACCTATGTGTCACTTGCCATTCCCACCTAATGACTTAATTAGTGAACCACAGACAAACTGTCCACCCTGTGCAGTGTAATAGCCTAAATAGAGGAACAGACTTTCAGCTAAACTGCAGACAGCTTTAGAAGTCCACCTGTGGAACGCCCATTGTCATTGTGACACAGCACACAAGTGCACAATGAAATTGCATTTTATGCCTTGGCAGCCCCGAATGGCGCCCCAAGGGAGCAATGCGGCAGGATGTTAAGCAGTCCTCTCCCCCATCCTCCTCCATGACTGAGGTACCCTGAGCATGGAGGAGGATGGGGGAGAGCACTGGTTAATTACTCCCCCCACCAACCTGGCGGGTCGGGAGTCGAACCAGCAATCTTTGGGCTACAGGTCTGACGCCCTAACCCCTTACCCCCATGGTCGCCCTTGACTGAGCTTTGTGAGGAGGCCTTGTAGGAAGCGGCTTTATGGCCCAGTGTGATGCATACGTACAGCTGATGGAGGCATCTCCCTCCCCAGCACCGGTTCTCCCCAGTCAACATATAGACATGGGGCCCACTTGTATTATTATGCTGGAATTTACAATAGTGGGGTTGAGGGCAAATTTGGTGGGCCCCAAAGCAATTGCCTAGCCTGTCTATTGGTAGGACCGGTTCTGCCTGATGTAATAAATGAAGAAAACGTTCTCGTCCAGCCAAACTGCATCCAGTGTTGTGAGGAAGTGAAGTAGGAAGCTGTGAAGATCTATGGCCAGATGTGTGTGTACGTACATACGTCCAGCTGACTGAGGCATCTCTCATGACCAGGGAAGCCGACAAGGGGATGCAAAGGGGTCAGTTGGCCTGGGCCCAGGGAGAAGGGGTGGTCCCAGAATTCGGTCCTCATTACATTGTATGTCTCGAGAGAGGGGGCCCTTTCAGATTACTTTGTCCTGGGCCAGGCCATAGCTGTCAGCGGCCCTGCTCTCCCCTGATGTGCCTGCCTGGGCACAGCCTGCTGTGGGTCAGATGCTATCTCTCCCCTTGCCCCCTCCCTCCCCATAGCTCCGACGCTAAGCATCTCCATTGTTATCCAGTCTGTCCTTTCCTGTCCGCAATCTGATTTGTGTCCCTGTTTTTTATCTGCATTTGATTGTGCGTCTCCGGGAGGCACAGGCACATCCCTCCCTCCCTCTGTCCCTCACTTCTTGTTTGGGGCGTCTTTACATGCAAAGTCATTTCCCAACCCCACACTCCACCCCACCCCACCCGACCAAGCTCACTGCATGCCACGGACTCTTATCTAGGAACTCCTTACACAATCACAATTGAGAGTGAGAGTTTTATTGTTTGGTTTGGCTTTTTTTTTTTAATCTAATTTCCCATTTTAGGAATTAATGTATGGCGGGGGCTTGGTACTGGGGAAAAAAGCTTTTTCCCACAGTGTTTTATGCCTTTATCTTTGTATGTTATCAGTCTTTCCTTCCTGAGGGCATCTTTTGTGAAGCAACAGGGAGAGTCAATTTTAGCTGTTTCAATATCATTTTCCAAATAGAGAAAATGTTCCTATGGGATAAAAATATGAATCAGCTTTCTCCACGGCCCGATTAGAAATTCTTGGTCAGACTCAGAGGAGTCAGTCAGAGCATACCGTTGTGATGCCATCACGCACATACTGTATGAAAGTTTGGACTAGAAGAATTTATTTCTGCAATTTCGTAACCTTAGCCCCAAACCTCCTAACTTAGAGCCCTGCCCTTAGGTATTTTGCCATCTCCATACACTCTGAAGCGACTAGAAGTACTTTATAAAATCTTTCCACATTGATTTTCAATTGATGTTCGTCAATTTATATCTGGGTGAGATGAAACTCTGCATTTAGTTGTGTTCTTCACGGACTATGAATGCATTAAGCAAGTGTGTGAGAGGTCTCTGTTGGACGAAGGATGTACCTACACTACAGTAAGATAGAGCAGAGAAGACTGCACTCTCTTGCTTATTCTCATAACTAAAACATTCACTGGTGAGTGTCAGACTGATTCCGTCCTCCATATCACATACAGTACAGCAAGACAATATGCAGTACTTCCAATCTGTTCGCTGCATCCAGAGGAGAAAGCTGTCATGTTGCTGTAGCCTCTTTGCACAGATGAGCCTGGTGGCGGGCCCGTTCACACATTGCTGAAAAGACTCAGCAACATCAGAAAAAAATTGCTATGACATTACCGAGAGGCTAAAGTGACATGTTATTAAGACTTGGTCATTACAATTTTGATGACAGTAAGGTTATAACAAAGGCTCTATGCCAAGGTTAAACAGCAGACATTTCGTCACCACTGTATAATCCCAGATGCAAGATATTTTCCTGGACGGCATCCCGATACACGTTATGTTCTGTATTTCCATTACATTCGTTAGAGTTGTCGCCTACATTAGAGGGTGTTTTAGAAGGCCACAGTGGTTTTGCTGATAGTAACACCATGACAAAGTAAACTGTCTGCAGTCGTCAGTGTAAACACACACCCCCAGAGCTCAGCCCACAGCTTGCTAAACCACGCGTGCCACTCGTTTCGGGTATACCCCTGGAGGACAAGCACCACCACCACACCGCGCACACACACATACACACACGCACACGCACACACACACACACACACACACACACACACACACACACACACACACACACACACACACACACACACACACACACACACACACACACACACACACACACACACACACACACACACACACACACACACACACACACACACACTAACACACACACCATGCGTCTTCTCACGTTTACATGGTGAAGTGTTGTTAGGCATTGGACACAAGGGTTACACCTCGGCGTGATGATCAAACCCAAAGGCCTTGGTGGGTGTTGTTTTTGTTCCCAGGCTGGCCCTCTCTCCGACTGCCCTCTCGCTGCTCTCTCTCTCTCGCTCTCTCTCTCTCTGACTCTCTTTCTGTTTCCATTCATTTCTCAGTGAGCATGGGAGCGGGAGAGCTGAGCCTGTCATTATACTATGAGAGATGGACCCTAGAGAGTAACACCCACACAGCATGGTTATGGAGAGGGAGTTTGGTGTGTGTGAAAGCATATGAGGGTGTAGTTTATTAGAAAGAGAGAGAGAGAGAGAGAGAGAGAGAGAGAGAGAGAGAGAGAGAGAGAGAGAGAGAGAGAGAGAGAGAGAGAGAGAGAGGTGTGTGTGTGTGTGTGTGTGTGTGTGTGTGTGTGTGTGTGTGTGTGTGTGTGTGTGTGTGTGTGTGTGTGTGTGTGTGTGTGTGTGTGTGTGTGTGTGTGTGTGTGTGTGTGTGTGTGTGTGTGTGTGTGTGTGTGTGTGTGTGTGTGTGTGTGTGTGTGTGTGTGCACATGATTATGTGTGAGACTGAGTGTGTGTTCTGTGGGTGGGTGGTATGGGTGTATTTTGTGTGTGATTATGTGTGAGATTGTGTGTGTGTGTGTGTGTGTGTGTGTGTGTGTGTGTGTGTGTGTGTGTGTGTGTGTGTGTGTGTGTGTGTGTGTGTGTGTGTGTGTGTGTGTGTGTGTGTGTGTGTGTGTGTGTGTGTGTGCGCACGCCTGGTATGAGACAACATATTACAAGAGCATGAAAGGAAATGGAGAATTCAACATCAGACTTTTCTGCTCACAGGAAACGATCGTTTAGCAGGCTGGCCCACTCCGTTCCATGGAGCGCGCCAAAATAAAAAAGAAAGAAAAGAGAAAGAAAGAAAGAAAGAAAGAAAGAAAGAAAGAAAGAAAGAAAGAAAGAAAGAAAGAATGAAAGAAAGAAAGAAAGAAAGAAAGGAAATGGGGACGAGCATTTCTCTCCACTCAGCATTCCCGCCTCTGGTCTCATTCTCCACCACTCCAGAGCCGCAGGGCTGCACTGGTAATCTGCCATACAGGGCATTTCCCCGGTGGACCGGCAGTCCTTAGGGGCTGATGCTTTTTTGTTTGTTTGTTTGTTTTGTTTGTTTGTTTTATTTTCCCTGAGAGACCGGTCCTCAGTTTAGACGGGGCGGGCCATTGGTCTTTCCTTATAGTGAGCTGAGCTAATCATAATATCATAGAGAAGCAGGGGGCTGTGTTGAGGGGCTGGTCTATGCCCAGGCTGTTTTTGGGTCCCAGTGCAGCCGTCCTGTAGCCTACTGTACTGTAGTGACGGCCTGACCGAGTCTGACCGAGTTCTTGAACGCGCTCCAAGCCGGAGCTTGCGTGCCCCGGGTGTCCTCTCTTTACCACCCACACAGCCACGGAACATGTGTGGGTTTGATTTTTTTACTCAATCCACCCCCATCCACCCCCGCCTCTCTCTTTCTCTCTCTCTCTCTCTCTCTCTCTCTCTCTCTCTCTCTCTCTCTCTCTCTCTCTCTCTCTCTCTCTCTCTCTCTCTCTCTCTCTCTCTCTCTCTCTCTCTCTCTCTCTCCCTCCCTCCTTCCCTTTCCCTCTCTCACTCCGTTTAACCAACCTCATGGTGATGATGATGACGATGCTGGAGCTTGCTGTAAGAGTGAAGGAAATCCCCCATCCCACAAACTCAGTAAACTCTCGGAGGTTCTCACACCACTAGATGCCTTCTCAAATGAAAGACGGCGTCTTCACGCAAGCATGCATGCAGCGACTGGTTCACATCAGCATTATCGAGTGAATAAGAGATGCCTCTGCAGTGTATCACCGTATCAGTAACAGACATAGCTATCTCATGCGGATTGGATTGCCAGCGATCTTATTCACTATTTGCTGAAAAAGCTTAACTACATCATTAACAACATTTCTGACATTACTGAGAGTCTTAAGTAACAGATCAAGACATGGTCATTACCATTTTGATGACTATGGGTTATTACAGAGGTTCTGAACAGACCTCTGTAGTTTTCATGGCTAATGGATGCAATGTCCTGTGCAGTCTGAGGTAGTCGTGGATATCAGAGTAGAGAGTAGAGTAGAGTATCGTTTATTGATCCCAGGGGGAAATTAAGGTGTCAAGTAGCATACACACATAAATAAAGACATAAAGACATTGTCCACAAGACATAACACACATATTTACACATAAAATAAAATAATCATATATAGCTCATCATGCAAAACAAGGGTTGCCAACTCCCTTGGGGAAAAAAGTGGACACCTCATTTGCATGTAGGGCAAGATAGGCCAACAGGGGTCTACGGGTCCTCCCCCAGAAAATGTATTTCTCATATGCAATTTCCTGCATTTTAACCAATTCTAGGAAAAAATAATGGCAAATCCCACCTGATTCCTATTTATGTCATTGATGTTTTGAAAACTAGTGTTGATTCTCATGGTAATATGGGACAAATGGTGTCCTGCTTCTGCTCAATAGTACCCGTATATGGACCTGGACGATTCCGTATTTGAAGGGATGGTTGGCAACACTATACTAGACAGAGGCTGCCCTGGCTCTCAGTTGAAACACCAATCATGATACTGTTTGTTGGGGAGACCAAGAACGGAATGTTAAATTATATTTTTCCATTGCTTACACAATTCAGATTTAATCAGACATGTTGTTGTTGATCTGATTGAGTCTGTTTTTTGTCATCATGGTTGCAGTTAAGCTTAAGCCACACAAGCCTGTTATGTGGTTCCCTCCCTCCCTGAACTTTGTGTTTGTGCTGCTTCCAAATGACTCTCAGTGACATGCAACCATATAGAGTTGTTGAGGACAGTGTTTAAGGGACGAAAACTATTAGTTCAACACTCTACTTCTTCAAACTATCCTATCGAACCTTAGGAACCTCTGTGTCATTTAAAAATGGAACAGACAAATGTTAAATGTATATAAAATCTCGAGGACCACAATACATACATCAATAAAACCATACAGCACACAATCATATATACTCATTTTATAGTAAGAAAAAAAGGAAGCTACTGTAGTGAAAGCACTCATAGTGTTCCCAAATTTTAGACATGTAGGCTACCTTACAGAGCTACAACGTGGATCTAATGACTGCAATAAGGTCATTTGTAGAGCGGTTCAGCATGTTCCTAAACTTACGTTAAGGTGAGACATCTGCATGTGTTTTATATAATGAACAATATACTGTTGTGGGTTTTTGGCTTGTTCTTGAACAAGCATTTTATTTATTCATTGTTGTTGGTATCATCTTTAGGCTTTCAAATTTGTGGTCGTAACACCTTATGCAAGATATCGGTTTGCTGCCTAGATTATTTGAAGTCTCTGGTCCCCAGGTCAGCTGAGGGACATCAAATGACTGAAAGCTAGTTTGGTCCCGTATTGTTTCAACAGAGGGATACAGCATTGTTTGCAGGTCTAGACGCTGAGATATGCTTATCTAAGTGGACAGCTTACGCTTTTACAGGCAACAGAGCCATCCCTTAGAGGGCATTGTTTCAAAAGGCTTGATAAAGCAATTGATGAGTGCTTCAGACTTCAAAAAGGAGATAAAATGCTTCTCTCTCTAACACACACACACACACGCACGCACGCACGCTCACTCACTCACTCACCCTCTATCCCATCTCTCTTTCTCTCTCTCTCTCTCTCTCTCTCTCTCTCTCTCTCTCTCTCTCTCTCTCTCTCTCTCTCTCTCTGGTGTAGAGGTGTATACAAGTACAAGCATGCACAGTCAATACAAAACCAGTCTTGGGAAACCTGCTCAGCCCCCACCACCCACCACCCCCAAGCTCCTTCAACGCCTGTGACTGTAGCCATTCAGTA
>NC_085858.1:21656062-21678562 GCF_034702125.1 Engraulis encrasicolus
ACATAGTGTATTGTGTATAGACAAAACAATACAGGGGCGTTTTTAAAAGTGAAAAAGCTCTGGGAGATATACTATAATGTATGTCTGTATGAACGCAGTAAGAGTAAGAGTAACTTTATTAATGTATGTAACGTATGCATTCTCTTAAGTGTACATAGATGATCTACTATGTACACTTTCAAGATGACTGATGCAGGAGAAAATACATTATGTACATATTCATATCTGCCCAAAAAAAAACATTAATCAGCTTTCAGACCTTCCCTGTGTTGTTTTGTCTATGGGGTATGGCAAGTAAAACCCAGCAAAAAGGTGAGAAGAACTGTGCTGGGGGTTTGCTTTGACAGTAATACACCTCCGGGAAAAATAAACCAAGAGCAAGACAGCATTCCTTGTTAATTAGGCCGTTTTAGTTTATAGTTTGTGGGAGCAGAGAATTCACACCTCCCGCCGTTCTCAGGACCATTGCATTCCACAAACATTTCTCCTCCATTATGCATGTAGCAAATATGTAAGTTAACCATTCAAGTGCAATTCATGTCGTAAGTGTACGTATTGAATCCATCCTCATTACACTGCTATCTGCCACATTATTTTCTGTATCATATACAACCAATGTATCTTTTTTCACTCAGTAACCCTTACCGCTATAAAAGCGGTATGGTGTGGAATACTGTCATGCAAACATGTGTGGGGGCAATTGAAAAGACAACCAGAATGTTCCTAGTCCTGATAAAAACATGAAGCATGGCTCTGCCGTGGCTCTCACTCGATTCCTGTCACCATCTCAAACTGTCCCATCAAATAAAGGTATAAAAAAACACATTTACGAATATATAAATAAAAACATGAAGCATGGATGTGGAGGTGCTGGGGAGCTCCAGTGACCTGGGGCCTCATCATGTACAAAGCTTGCTTATGCACAAAAAAAGGTTACGCATGTAACTTTTCAAGCAAATGCCACAACATGAAAAAGTGCATGCGTAAGAAATGCCATTTGAAATTGGATATACCACATGAATCAGCATGAAAATCTGATACGTTTTAAATTGTAGGTGCATATTTATCTTGTCAGATTTACTTTTCACAACGCAAAGATTCAGTAGGAAATCTACGGAAGTCTCGGCATATGAGACCCCAGGCCCGGCCTGGCCTGGCCGTGTCCCAGAGGGCATGTTAGTGGTCTGGGGAGGGTGGCTGGCTCTTTAGCCTCCTCTGTCTGGAGCCTTATCAGCGGCCCTGTGGTGATGGCTGTGCCGCTGTTGACGTGACGCGAGGGAGGGTAACCACAGAGAGGCCTGTCTTTTGTCACAAGCCACAGCCAGACTGGGATGATGAGGATGGAGCACTGAATCAGATATGTATTTAATTAGTCATTTAGTGGTGCAGAGTATGTCATTGGACTGGAAATGTTGCAATTGACTGTATTTTTATTGGTTCTTTACTGACTTGTCTCTGACCCTATTACTCACAAAAAGGCAGTCGACACTGGTGTCAATAGGGTCAGTTGTCTATGGCCCAGGCAGAGGAGGTTGGAGAATTGGGTCCCCATTACATATTACTGACTGCATATTGAGTAAGGGGGCCTTTCTGATTACTTTGTCCCAGGCCCGGCCAAAACTGTTAGTGGCCCTGACTCTCAAGACACTTAGTAATTGTATGGTTTACATGAGAGTGTGGTGTGCAGTTGTGCAATAGTTCAATTGTGTGCATGTCCATGTGTATGTGTGTGTGTGCATATGTGTGTGCATGCACGTACATGCATGCTTAGTGTGTGCATGGGTATACATGAATGCATACTGCATGCATGTGTGTGCGAGCCTGCATGTGTGCATGCGTTTCAGTGCACATGATGTGTGAGCAGCATTCTGTGCAACAAGTTTTCAGACCAATCATGTGTCCCCCTGATGCTATCAGCAACACTGAGCTCACTGATTTGCCAAGTTGTAATCAAATACAATGACACAGAGCAGATACCGGAGCCGATAGCGAGAAACTCAAGTGTGTGTATTGGGGGTGGACATGGGGGATGCCAGAGTTTAAGCAAACAGCCCCGTGATAGAATAATCTTATCAGGAAATGGAAGGTTTTGTTTAATTTGGATTAAGTGGTATAATTCACCCGAGGATAAAAAAGACAACAAAAAATCACCTAATTCAGTCAAAGACTGCCAGCAATCTCCCATGCAAGTTCTCCATGGCTTAAAATTGCTTCAGTCATTTGGATTATGATTAATGGGCCATGCGCCTACTTCCTGTGTTTGAAAACATTACTGTGCGTGAAAGTGCAAATCCCTGCTCTCTTCTCCTCTCGTAGTCTCCTTTTTTGGCTCTGACAACACACATGGGTTGCTGTTGGTGTGAGGGTTCAGGAAATAACAGCTTTCTGTTTTGTTTTATTTTCGCTGGTGGTGAGAGACCACATCAGGCCACATCCTCACAAAAGCCAGGAAAACGCTTGTCCCATTCATACAGTATGGAGGTTACATGATGACATCAGCATGCTTATGGTCATATTTGTGCAGCATGTACATGATGAAATCCATATGCTTTTATCCAAAGCTCCATCCACCCTCCCCCCTATTTAAACTAAACAATCAACAGTTCTCAAAGGGCCCCATCAAAGGCAGTGTGTAATTGTCAGGCCATCCTATATCCCACCAGAACCATGATGACGCCCCTTCAGATCACAATAATCAGATGATATGTACTGTAACAGGATGTTCACAGTCCCTGCTGTACAGCAAATCTCCTTAATCATAACAGATAAACTGTAACAAGATGTGCACAGCCGTGGCTCTAACGGCTGGGCACTGGACTCGACCCAGGTTCGATTCCGCCGATTCTTCCCCAACTCTCTCTCCTCACTTGCTTCCTGTCTCTCCTCCATCGTCCTATCTAAAAAAATAAAGGCTTAAAAAAACAAGAAGTGTATATATGTTTCGGTAGCTATATTGCAGAGGTGAGCGCAATAAGAGCAGATGTCCCGAAGTATTAATAAGCAAGTGCAGTTCAATAAGCATGCCAAATGACTATTACATTTGCAAGTTAAAGGTGCAAACGTTTTGGCAAGGTTTCCCCCATATCTAACTATCAGAGGAGGGATGCTGAGCTTGCTGAGCTCTGTACAACCAGATAGCAAAGAAAAACAAACAAACGCAAGAAGACACGTCTTCAGGCCAATTAAACCGGATGCGATCCCTCTGGCAGCCGTACGCCATGTCCGAAGCAGCCCAATCAGGAAGCAGAGAGAGGGAGCCAGAGAGCGCCAAAGGGATTTGATGTGTATTTTGTTGTGTATTTGTTTATTTGTTGTTCTGCATCTGTTTGTGTTTGGCTGTAATGATCATGCAACCTCCACCCTCCAATGGCTACAGCTGCAGTCGGAAGCTCCACTCGTTTGAATGCTGTCTTGTTGAGGTGAATGGATGGATAGATTGATAGATGGATAGATGGATGGATGTTTGGATGAACAGACACACAGACAGACAGACTGTAAGTGGTTCATCGTAAGCTGAAAAATAAATATTTTCTTATTTTTCGTGTCTTTTCTAGACAAAAGCATCTGGCTGACCGGCTTATCTGTGGTTGCTCAACTTGAAGTGGTTGGTCCATCTAGTGAGCAGTGTTGTGAGCTGTGTTTGTTTACCTAAGCTGAAGACAGGGAAGTAAGCTATTTCAAGAACATGGTTAAGTGATAAACCTGGCTAAGTTGACCTATGGGAAGTGGTAAACCTGCTAGAAGATAGCCCAAAGATGTGATCTAGTTACGTAAGATAAGTAGGCATTCAGGCTCATCTATTAGGTGATTTATCACTACCTCAATGCTATCTTATACTCTCCTGTATAAGAATACTCTCCTGGTGATAAAGCGGCACCCGTGGCAATCCCCCACTTGGGCAATCCCCAAGTCTCTTCGAGACTTGGTCTGACCAGGATCATAACAACTAACATTCTTACTGTACTAAACGGCATGGTTGACCCAGCTACCTTGGTTTGCTACTGGTCGAGGGTAGAAGAGGATGAGCCAAAGTTTAAACCAAACATTTCTTAGTCCCCAATAGAACGTCTCTGCTTAAACAACGTCACTGCTTTGAAAGTGTGAAAAGTGTGAAAGCCCATTGGGAAACTCCAACTCCCATTGTCATTGTGACACAGCACTCCATAGCACACAAGTGAACACTGCACACAACGAAATTGCATTTATGCCTCACCCGTGCAAGGGGGCAGCCCTCAGTGGCGCCCCATGGGGAGCAGTGCGGTGGGACGGTACCATGCTCAGGGTACCTCAGTCATGGAGGAGGATGGGGGAGAGCACTGGTTGATTACTCCCCCCACCAACCTGGCGGGTCGGGAGTCGAACCGGCAACCTCTGGGATGCAAGTCTGACGCCCTAACCGCTCACCCATGACTGAACGCCTCTACCCAGAACGGTTGGAAATGCTCAAAGTTGATTAGTTCCCGACAAAGTGGGTGGAGTTCCCACTGTAGCGGGATCCAGATACTCCAGCCCGGGTCAGTTGCTGACCCTCCCCCTGTCGATCTCTCTCCCATTCCTTTCCCGCCGTCTCCTCTCAGACAAATAAAAAAGCAAAAAAAGCTCCCAAAAAAACAAACAAAACATGACCTAGCTAGCAGGACGGAGCAAGAAGAGGGCAGGATAGGTTGGAAGAGGAAAATGAGGAAGAGGTGTGTGGGACTGCATGCATGCCTATGGCATAGTTTATAGGCATAGTATGTTACAATGCATAGTTGGTGTCCATGTTTTTTTTTTCAATCAAACTGTAGGTCTATTTATGTAGCTCAATATCACAACTATACAGTTGACTGAAAGTGCTTACAAATAAATGCACACAGGCCTACACATTCTCACATGCATACAAATGCTTTTATGGATGTGAGTGTGTTTGTACATCTGTGGCCCCACATACTTGTACATGTACCTGTATGAGTGTATGGATGCATGCATGTATTTGCATCCTTTAATGAGAGAGTGTGTGTGTGTCAGCCTGATCTCCAAAAATTCTGTGCTCCTGGACACGGATGTTAAGGACACAAAATCCGTGTCCAGGAGTACGGATTTTGCCAAAATTCCGTGCTCCTGGACACGGAATTGTTTTCCGTGCTCCTGGACACGGAATTGTTTTCCATATACTCACAGCACTGTGTTAACTCTGTCATTAGAAAATACATAACAAATGCTAATCCTAAGCAAAATAATGCTATAGAAATTTAAGTTGTGCCCTGACCAAAACATTCCCTAACCTTAACCTGTCATTAAAGACATATTTTTGAGAAATACCTTTTCCAGTTGGTTGATGGGCTATCAAATTCATATAATGAATGAAAAAATACTAGCTGTGCCCAGACCAAAACAATCCCTAACCCTAACCTGTCAGTTAGAAATGTTTTTTTGAGAAAAAAATATTTGACTGAGGTCAAAGACTGGAAACATAGAGCTGTGGGAGTATAAAGAGAGCACTTCTGTGTGTCCTTCACGGAAAACAATTCCGTGTCCAGGAGCACGGAAAACAATTCCGTGTCCAGGAGCACAGAATTTTGGCAAAATCCGTGCTCCTGGACACAGATTTTGTGTCCTTAACATCCGTGTCCAGGAGCACGGAATTTTTGGAGATCATGTGTTGTCCAGCGTGTGTGTGTGTGTGTGTGTGTGTGTGTGTGTGTGTGTGTGTGTGTGTGTGTGTGTGTGTGTGTGTGTGTGTGTGTGTGTGTGTGTGTACAATAATTGTCCTACACGTCTTTGATGAGTGCATGTGTGTGTGTGTGTGTGTGTGTGTGTGTGTGTGTGTGTGTGTGTGTGTGTGTGTGTGTGTGTGTGTGTGTGTGTGTGTGTGTGTGTGCGTGCGTACGTGCATGTGTGTGTGTGTGTGTGTGTGTGTGTGTGTGTGTGTGTGTGTGTGTGTGTGTGTGTGTGTGTGTGTGTGTGTGTGTGTGTGTGTGTGAGCGTGCATGCGTGCATGTGTGTGTGTGTGTGTGTGTGACTGGCAGGTCCCCCAGGGGGATGTGTTGCAGGCTGCTGCATGAGGAGGGCTGCTCCTCCACTGCTGGCCAGGCCAGCCTGCAGCCAGGACACTTATAGTATATCCGTGGGAAACGCAGACTCTATGACCTCCTTCCAAACACACTTCAAATGCACGACACTCTCACTATCTCTCTTTATCGCTCGCTCTCTCCCTCTCTCTCTCTCAACCCCCCATCCCCACCACAACACACACGCATGTACGAATGCACACACGCTCTCTCTCTCTCTCCCGTTCTCTGGCGCGCGCGCGCGCGCCCGCGCGCACACACACACACACACACACACACACACACACACACACACACACACACACACACACACACACACACACACACACACACACACACACACACACACACACACACACACACACACACACACACACACACACACACACTCCTTCAAACGCACAAACAGTAACTCAACCACTTGCTAAGCAGGCACTGGCATAAACATATGCCTTCTTGCATCCGTCATACACACACGCGCAAGCACGCACACACACACACACACACACACACACACACACATACACACACATTTACAAGCATAAACGTGGACAACACACATATGCTTTTAATTTGTTGCGAAAAAATCACAAGCGTTACAATCAAGATGTGCACAATCTGCTCTGTGTCCTAAAAGCTGGTGGGAACATCACAGCTCAAACAAACACCAGGGCCATAAACACATAAGCAAATAAGCCAGAGCAGCCGACTGGTGACGAAACGCTCCGACTGCCACATGGTGCAGAAAGATCATTTTCCTAGATGGGATGGACAGACATTTAGACAGACAGACCATTAGACAGACAGACAGACAGACAGAGAGACCGTTAGACAGACAGACAGACAGACAGATAGACACACAGACCGTTAAACAGACAGACAGACAGACAGACAGACAGACAGACAGACAGACAGATCGTTAGACAGACAGACAGACTGTTAGAGACAGACAGACAGACAGACAGACCGTTAGACAGACAGACAGACAGACCGAGAGACCGTTACACAGACAGACAGACAGACTGTTAAACAGACAGACAGACAGACCGTTAGACAGACAGACAGACAGCAAAGGACAGACTTGTGTTCACAGAACCACAGGTGCTACCTACAGTAGATTAACCTTTTTGCTTGCACAGACGGATAATGATATCATTGGCCCCGCCCCTGGGCCAGACAACAAGGAAGGCCCCCCCCTCCATGGGTGTCAGTTGTTCTGGCCAGATGCTAGAGACACTAAATTGGTATGGGGATATGTCCCTCAAACTTTTTGGGAAAATACGGTTGGTTAAAGCTTTTAACGTAGTAAACAGACAGACAGACAGACCGTTAGACAGACAGACAGACAGCAAAGGACAGACTTGTGTTCACAGAACCACAGGTGCTACCTACAGTAGATAGACTTTGTTGGTTGCACAGACGGATAATGATATCATTGGCCCCTGGGCCAGACAACAAGGAAGGCCCCCCTCCATTGGCCCCTGGGCCAGACAACAAGGAAGGCCCCCCTCCATGGGTGTCAGTTGTTTACAAAAAAGATTCAGTGTTTTTTGACCAGATGTTAGAGACACTAAATTGGTATGGGGATATGTCCCTCAAACTTTTTTTAAAAATAGTTGGTTAAAGGGACACTGTGCAGGAAATGGTCAAAAAAGGTACTGCAACTATGCTGCTCATTGAAACTGGGCTGCCTATTGCCAAATTTGATCTTTACATGAAAGTTTACTAAGTAATAAACACATATTTTCTAGTATGGTCCAAGTAGAGTTATTTTTGCAGCTAAAAATGGCTATTTTTGGACATTCAAAATGGCGGTAGGCCCGTGTAGCAATCCATCCTTAGTTGGTTGCAACACACAGTTATTCATTGTGTATAAATGGTCTGACTGCTACATGGTGAGCCTAACCCCATTCTGCTCCAGGGACTGTAACCAATACCCCGATAACTACACAGTAAGTCGCTTTGGATTAAGGCATCCACCAATGTAATGTTATGTAATGTAATGTAATGGTTACAACACACTTATCCATTGTGTTGAAATGGTCTGATTGCCACATGGTGCTGAGCGATCATTTTCATACACGGACAGACAGAAAGATAGACAGGTAGACAGACAGACAGGACAGACGTGTTCTCGCACTCCATGGCTGAGGTGCCCTTGAGCAAGGCACCTAACCCCACACTGTGCCAGGGACTGTAACCAATACCCTGTAAATAACTAAATAAGGCGCTGTGGATTAACCCATTGATGCCTGAAGCACCTGCAAAAAACGTCTGCTGAATGGCTAAGCCCTTGTTGGGAAAGTTGCCCTCAGCCTATAAAACCTAAATATTTTAGCCCCTAATGAACATAAAAAATGGAATAAGTTGCATTTAAACCCTAAGACCCATCATGCATTATAATGTGTTCATTCAGCTGTAACATACCCACATTTTTTTTTTTTTAAAGCTAAAATCTCAAGAGCCTGGATGCAGCATATACAGTGCCCTCCATAATTATTGGCACCCCTGGTTGAGATGTGTTAAAAGCCTTAAAATAAATTCAGTGTTTATTGCAGAAGAATACTGTCACACTGAAAATTGTAGGAAAATGTAGCCTTCAACTCAAATGAATTGTAAGAAAATAAAAAAATCCCTGACTAAAAAATAATTATTTTTCATTAAATCACCTGTTCCACAATTATTGGCACCCTTAACAATTCCCAGGAAATAAATATAATTGAAGCATTTCTGTCATTTCTACAGTAGTTTACAAAGTTTACCAGAGTATGTAGGAACATTTAATTAGTAATTCATCACTTCCTGTTTCCCTGGGGTATAAATATGACGTGACACCGATGCCATTTCTCTTATCCACTCTTAAACATGGGAAAGAAAAAGGAACACAGCATACAAGTGAGGCAGATGTGCGTCGACCTTCACAGGTCAGGCAGAGGCTACAAGAAGATTGCCACTCAACTGCAGCTGCCCATATCCACTATGAGAGGAATAATTAAGAAGTTCAAAACAACTGGAACAGTGGTAAACAAGCCTGGACGAGGACCCAAGTTTATTTTGCCACCACGCACAGTGAAGAGGATGGTAAGAGAAATCAAAAGATCTCCAAAGCTCACTGTTACAGAATTACAACAAATGGTAGCATCCTGGGGTCACAAAGTCTCCAAATCAACCATCAGGCGCTGTCTACACGCCAACAAGCTGTTTGGGAGGCATGCACGGAGAAAACCTTTCCTCACTCACAATCATAAACGCAAGCGTCTGGAGTTCGCCAAGCGGTATTGGGGCTTCAACTGGGACCGTGTGCTTTGGTCAGATGAGACCAAGATTGAGCTTTTTGGCAACAAACACTCTAAGTGGGTCTGGCGTACCACGAAAGATGCGCATGCTGAAAAGCACCTCATACCCACTGTGAAATATGGGGGTGGGTCAGTGATGCTGTGGGGCTGTTTCGCTTCCAAAGGCCCTGGGAACCTTGTTAGGGTGCATGGCATCATGAATGCTTTGAAATACCAGGACATTTTAAATAAAAATCTGTTGCCCTCTGCCCGAAAGCTGAAGCTGGGTCGTCACTGGGTCTTTCAGCAAGACAATGACCCTAAACATATGGCCAAATCTACACAGAAATGGTTCACCATACACAAAATCAAGCTCCTCCCATGGCCATCTCAGTCCCCTGACCTCAACCCCATTGAGAACCTGTGGGGTGAGCTGAAGAGGAGAGTACAGAGGAGAGGACCCAGGTCTCTGGATGATTTAGAGAGATTCTGCAAAGAGGAATGGCTGAAGATTCCTCTTTCTGTCTTTTCCCTTCTTGTGAAACATTATAGGAGAAGATTAGGTGCTGTTTTGTTGGCAAAAGGGGGTTGTACAAAATATTAACACCAGGGGTGCTAATAATTGTGACACACATTATTTGATGTCAAATAATTATTTCTTTATGTGGGATTTTTTCCCCACTGAATAAATGCACTTGTATTGAAGGTTGGATTTTTCTCTTTTTTTCCATTAAGGTCCCATATTATTTAGAAAAAAAATAAAATAATTGGAAGCTAAAAAACACATCTCAACCAGGGGTGCCAATAATTATGGAGGGCACTGTATGTGTCTCCAGGCACCAAAGGTCAAACAACATACAAGTCATCAGGCTAAGATGGGTTAAGGCATCCACTAATGTAATGCAATATAATGGCATTGGTTACAACACTATAATCCATTGTGCTGAAATGCTCTCACTGCCACATGGTCTGGAAACATCATTTTTCTAGACGGATGGACAGACGGGTAGACAGACAGAGAGACAGACAGGACAGACGTGTTCTCGGAACCATAGCTGCTACCTAGACTCCCTACTTTGTTGTCACAGCAGCACAATTATCCACTGCGGCGATCGCTGGTTGCAATGCAATTATCCATTGTCGCTAGTAAGCCCTGGGGCGGCTTTCAAAGGACTCCGATGATCAAACGTCTGACAAGCACTCGGCAGGATAAATTGAAGGGTGTATGCACACACACCTGTAGGGCTGGCTTCCACCACGGCCCACTGCTTAAGTGGAGTGATGTTGTCTCAGGGGCACGTGTCCTGTGCTAACTGAATGGGCGGCTGGTGATGTAATCACACACACACACGCTTGCACGCACACACACAAACACACAAACACACACACACACACACACACACACACACACACACACACACACACACACACACACACACACACGTCTTGGTGTTAAACGTCCCCACCCCTCGCACACGCCAGATGACTGGCCAGTCCAACTACGCCCATCCCTGACAGCCAACAACCTCACGCCTACTCTTTTTCTCTTCATGCTTCCACTCCCACTCCTCCACCCTCCTCACCCCTCACCGTCCCACACCACTCCACCCTCGGGCGGTATAAAGAAAGCAGTCGCCTGTGGTGTGGTGTGGTGTGCAGCGCTGGACCTGCCCTCCTAATGTTCCCCTGTGCAGGGGTGGAGCCCTTCTCCCAAATGACAGCCTTGCCATGAAGGCCCCCTTCCACTCCGCAGGACCCCCCAGGGTGGGTCGTGTCGTGGTGGCTGTGACGTGACGTGACGGTCCCATGTGGTGTGTGGAGAAGCAGAAGCACAGAGCAGCAGCGGTGGCCAAACAGCTGGAATGTTTAGGCCCGAGGCCCACATCTTTTGGCGGATTGCTTAGATTAGCTCTTATCTTCTTCTCTGTGTGAGATCATCTGACATCCCACAGACTCCCACTTGAAACTTCCCACACACAGGACCAGGACGTCTCAGCTACAGTTGAAAAGAAACTCGCCAACACTCACAAGTGATAGAAAACCTCCCATGAACCTTCACTGTTTGCCTTCCAAAAATGCGTCATTAAAAAATAGTAGTAGGCAATTGGACTTGTCTTTGGAGTAGAGTATTTCACCGTTGATCTAAAAAAAGGCTTCATCAGGCTCCAAAAACAAATACAGTTGCTTACAGCATAACGCCTTTGGTGGACATGATCTTGATGAATGAGAACCTTCATAGGCATACTCCCTAAAATGAGGTCTATCAGGCTGAGAAGTCACGATCCTGATTGCTTGATGTCCTGTCCTTCAGACATTTTGGGACTAGAGCTAGTATGATCCTGTCAGATCCTGTCGGTACATTCAGTACAGCATATCTGTTGACTGTCCGAGTTAATTTTGGCCATTGAGTTTTTTCTTCTTTTCTTCTATGAAGGAACAATCTGTAATTGAAGAGTTCAGATGCAAACCCCCCTAAGTGCCTTTTCAGAAAATAATCATAATTCATTTTTATTTAATACAAAGCTATCAAAATAGCATATTTTGTATTGTATTTATGCAAAATAACGATTTATATGTATTATCAAGTACATGAATGTAAACCAAACCAACAACGGGGTTCTCTAAAAATATAGAAGTGCAGGTCTTCAGAAATGGAGTTAGGGGGTTTTGCATCTGAACTCTTCAATTGTTGATTTAATCTGGTGACCCATATCAGATGGAAAAAGCCCTCTCCCTCCGGATCCTGTTTTGGGGCAGTGTTTGCAAACGTTCTGTTTGACGAGCAGGATTAATTAATTTTGGCCATTTCATGGAAGTTAGCCCATTTCATTTAATTTCTTCCAAATCCATTGACAGGAAATTCTCACAGAACGCCACCGACTTGGTTCTCCATCAGGTTGTTAAGAGGTGTCAAAAGTAAAAGTAAAAAAGAAACTGTTTCCTTCCAACACAGGTAACATATCTGAGTAAAAAGTAGACCTACGTGTATGTGCTTGCATGCGACCAACTGACTCTTGTTAGGATTTTAGTGTTTGTCAGTAACAACATCTATCTACCAACCTCATTAGGTAGGGGTACAATGGGTATACAATGGTGTACCAGCTATGTAATATAATGTGCTAGTGTTGTACTTACACCATGAATTTCATTTTACTTCTACTTTAGACACCATGTGGGGAGCAGAAGCATGACCTTCACCGACCTCTATGAACCGTTCTGCTTCTACTGTGCAGAACAGGCTGCCCATGAAATTCGTCCATGAAGTTTTTAACGAGTCCTGAAGCACAGCAAGCTCAGCACACTGAAATCCAAATGTTTGTGCCGCCAAGGTAATTTGTCATTATTTCCCCCTTGCTCCTTGCGAATTCATAACTCAAGCTGCTCCATGGAAGAAGAAGGTGTTTGGCAGTCAGGAACTTCCCATGGCAGTTTGCTCAGTGGTGGCCACATATCAATTGAGCCCTCACTTGTTGGGAAAGACTGAGGATATGGGTGGAGTGGGAGAAGGAAACAGATGTAGAGAGAGAGAGAAAGAGAGAGAGAAAAAGAAAGAAGGACAGAAATGGACAGACAGAAAGAGACACTGAAGGCACGTTCAGGCCAACAGAGAACCGTGCCGGTGCCCGCCGTGTCCGCACCTAATCTTGAACTGGCTGGCGTGTACATGCTCCTATTCTGAATATTCAGGAACCGGAAAGTTGGTTTGTGATGCAAACTGAAAAATACGAAGTTTTTTTTCTGTGCAAATTGTGATGACAACATGGACGTCAGTAGGTTGATATGAGTAATACATGGTAGTGCAGGTAGGCGGTTTAGTTCCAAAAGTAACTAGTGCGGGAATGAGTACCGGCACCATTCTGGGCTGCGTTTCCCAAAAACACTTAAGTAGTACTTAAGCCTAAGTAGTGCTTAAGTAAGAGGGGCCGCCTAGGCAATATATCATATCACCAAAAGTTAATACATAAAATATAGTCGCATTGGCCTACATACAATGTTTTGTTCTGGTACATGCAAATTAGAGATGCACCAGATCCTGATTTTTAGGATCCTGCCGGATACCGGATCCACTGCTTAAGATCCTGCCGGATCCGGAACCGGATACCGGATCCTACGAAAGGGTTGAAACACATAGCCTACTCACACACTTGGGCCCTTTTTATCACGTTGGCTCAAACTATTTTGACTTAAAAGCCTTGGCTACCGGATCCTGGATCCTGGAACCAGATCCGGATAGTCTGAAAAACCCTATTATCCTGCCGGATCCGGAACCGGATCTTGGATCCTGTACATCTCTAATGCAAATAAAATGCTGGCTAAAGTGCATGTGTGAGGTAAAATAATTTATTTATAAACTTTTAGTGATGATGTGAAACCTATTTCTGGTATTTTGCCTAGGCGGCCCCTCATACTTAAGTACTACTATTTGGGAAACACAGCCCTGGTCGGTCTGAAAACAGTAAGTGAGAAAGAGTGTGTGTGAGCGAAAAGGAGACGAGATGTAGGCAGACAGACAGGGAACGAAAGAAAGAGGGAAAGGAAACGAGATGTAGGCAGACAGACAGGGAAAGAAAGAAAGAGGGAAAGAAAGACAGAAAAAGAAAGCAATAGAGATAGACATAGAAACAGAAAAACAAAGCGCTCAGATGTGGTCATGGCACAGCCAAAAAAAACGAAAAAAAACCCACCCAACTTCCAAATCAGCCCATGCTGCTGCTAAAAATCAATCACGGTTGTGGTCTCCTTTGATATAATGCCCTTCGTTCACTTCATGTTTTTAAAGGCATCACGAACCCCGTCATTATGGCACACAAGCCTAGTGCTTGACCCAGCGTGCCTCTGAAAAGAGGATCTCCTCCAGTTCCACCAGCACGGTTTCATAGGCTCTTTTGTGTGGCCGGGACCACAGTGTTGCTTTACACGGCGGGGCCCGGCCTGGCCCTGATGAAACACAGGGGCCCAGGCCTGCGGGATGAGGGCTGGGCTCTTCCGCTGGGGCGGAGCCAGGCAGGGATGGACTGGCCATCTGGCATAGCGGGCATTTCTTGGTGGGCCCCGCACCCTTGTGGGCCCCTATTTTAAGAAATACAATTTTTTTTACATTTCTGAAAATAGGGGCCAATGAGGCAGAGTCCTGCACCGGGTCGGGTACCCACGGGTATCCACGGGTACGGGTAAATAGTTGCCCAAACGGGCGGGGTTTTAACGTTCCGAAATTTCACGGGTGGGTATGCGGGCAGGTAGGTTAAAATACGGGTGGGTAGCTCGGGTAGCACGTCAATCAAAATGGCCATAGTACAAGGAGGCTATTTTCTTTTTTATCTATTTAGATTTAAATTTGTATCTATTTAGATTAGGGATGTGCACGAATATTCGAATGTCACAAATGAAAACTACTGCAGGGTTACATTAAATTAACCTAGTAGCTCCTCCTGTATTCTAATTTCTCTGGTAGTTCTAGATACGATGCTAATCTTTCATTTCCAACACGTAAGGCTGGAAGCTGGAAGTCTGAAAGCGTCCCGCCCCCGCCGACACGACACACACACACAGCCAGGGAGAAGCCACGCATCTCGTGCATTTCAGGAATGGGCATTGGGCATTCATAAATAAATCGTCGACACTGTAAATCTGCAATTGGTGATGGTTTTGTAAACGTGGACTGTCATCTGCAACTATTCGGGAATAATGTCACATCAATTTGCGTATGATTTGGCCAGCGTAAACTTCTGCAAGGTAAGCTACTTGTAATGCCTAGCTGTTTGCCAATGTCAGCGTTATCAATGGCAGGTTATTTCAATATCTCTAACGCTAATAATGATAAGCTAACAAGCGAAGTAAACTATGAGTACTCTTTAGCTGAGGCGATTTTATCTGGCTCACTACACTATAATCTGCAACTATTTGGGGGTCGTTTCATATGGCGTTGCTTCGGATTTGTAAAACAAACTTTTCCGAAGTAAAAGCCACCCCTGTAGCCGTGCGAATCGGGATACTGTCTGTCAACAATGTCAATTGCTAACTAGTTCTAATGCAGCCCAACTAGTGAACAACTGTTCAGTGGGGTTTACTTTGCCGTGCCACGAGAATGGAAGGAGGGGAAGGGAGTGAGAAATATTTCTCGTCACGGACGCACAGACTCCTCTTCCAGTGAACGTGCTGCTGGACGTTCAGAGGTGTACACTCGACAGCATTTTCAAGCTCCCCCCTGGTGCTGTAGATGGAAGGCCACTGTAAATAAGTATTGAACTCTTTATGATACGTCGGCGGAATTTAGGCTACATGTTTTCAAGGGATGACGGTGGGAGTCCATCAACCAAATGCTCATCCCTAATTTAGATTTATCTATCTATTTTACCTATTTTTGATATCACCGCAGCCGTTATGACACCACACGTCATGCCTACTTTTGATTTGAAGTATTTTTTCACGGGCACGGGTGGGTAACGGGTAGAATATTAACGGGTCCGGGTGGGTACGGATTTAACTTTGAAATTACCACGGGTTTACGGGTGGGTGGGTAATGCACTGAACGGGCATGGGTGGGTCCGGGTATTAAAAAATGGACCCGTGCAGGACTCTGCAATGAGGGTGCAGGGCCCCAGCCTGGTCCTGACCATACCATAATACTACCATTTCCATTTCGTATTTATGGTCTGGACTTTGATCTGACGTGTGTAGGAGCCATTTTTGTGTTTGATTTGGTATTTCATTTTTGACTTGACTTTTGGTTTGTTGACATTTGTTTTTTTTGGAATTGTGACACCTGCTGGCGTAAATTGTCCCTGCACCTCAGATTTGGTAGCCTGGCTGATGATCCACCTGGGTGCCTAATTGGCCCAGGTGAATAATCAGACAGCTTTTCTTTTGGAACAAGGAGCTTACTTTGAGCATTGAGCATGGAGCATTAGGCTTTGGAAAGACAAAGACGCCAGCAGGAAACCGTTTTCAATATCACATTTTTATGTTGTTTTTGGACGGTATTTTTTGCTTTGGAAACATGGAAATGTACAATTGCTGAACTTTTGAGACTTGAAACTTTTAAGTTTGATGGAACATTGGAATAAACCGTCTATTGAAACAATTGAAACACCTTCTTGGCGTCTAGATGTAGAACTTACAAGGAGTCACTACATAGTTTGAAAACGTCTGCATTGGACAATTTGGAAACGCTCTTTCGTTTGGATTGGAACATGGATTCATGAACTTTTTCGTTGGAATTACTGGAATTACTGCCCCGTGTTTGGAAGATTGGATTAATTGACCTTATCAGAACTGGACTGCAAATATCTCATTTATTCTTTCGTTTGGATATCCTCTACAAAGGCAAAGACTGCACTAATAATTTGCACCGGTGGAGTGAGTATAAAAAGCACTACACACGGGCCGCCGCGCTCGCAAAGACTATGCGCTTTAAGTTTGGAACGTTGCCAATTTTTGTGTTTGAGACTGAAGACTTTTTTATTTTTTATAACGTGAATACATTTTTGAGTTTGAATTGAAAATGGCCGAGCCAGTAGAAGAGGAACCGAATACAGAAGAACAGAACTTAATAGAACAGCAGAACATGGAAGCTGAAAGGAAACTTATACAGTTAATAGGCAGCCGAAGAGGAAAACTTGGATACCTGACAAGGAAAAAAAATGAAATTAACACTTTAATTACTGCTGGAGAAGAAAAGGAAAATGTGCTAAAGCTAATTGACACTTTTGAAAGAAGCTTTAATGAGTTTAAAGAATTACAGGCCACAGTGCAAAGTTTGATGAAAGATGAATACGAGAGAGAGGCTGATCAAGTTGATTGGTTTATCCCGAAAGCTACTAGTTTCAGCACATTTCTGGAAGGCGTAACGCAATGGGCAATGAGCAGTGACGAGGTGCATGAAGAATTACAGGAAGAGGTAGAGGAGCAAGAAAATCTGGTAGTACCAGAGGACAGTGCATCTCAAGCTGGTCAAAAGGAAAAGAGCAAAGCCCTTAGCGAACATGGGAGTGTTGCGTTCAGACGGCCTGACGCGCAGCCTGTAGTGGAAGACTGGCAGCGCGCTGAGGCAGACTGCGCAGCATTGAAAGCAAAAAGTAAAGCGCTGAATGAAAAATTAGAATTGGATATTGAAGAGGCCAAATTAAAAGCGCGCAGAGAAAAACTTGACATGGAATCAGAGTTGGCTGCAGCAGAAGCAAGGGCAAAAGCATTGCGTGAGTCAGAGGAAAGGCGCTCACTGATTGGCGGCTATCAGTATGATACACCGACGGAATACAAAATTCCCACAACAGCGCAGAGACCAGTCAAACAACCAGCGCAGACACCAATAACTCCGCAAAGCCAAACAGTAAATGTACAGTATGTTCCTGCTGCTGATGGCAACAACCAAATTGCTGATGTTTTAAAAAGACAAACAGAACTAACAGAATTACTTGTTAAACAACAAACGCTGTCTTTGTTGCCAGATAGGAATGTGTCCATTTTTGATGGAGATGAATTCAGAACCTTCATCAAGGCATTCGAACAGTGTGTAGAAAGACACACAACTAGTCTGGCAGATCGTCTTTACTACCTGCAGCAATACACCAAGGGCCAACCTAGAGATCTTGTAAGCAGTTTCTTGCACATGGACCCAAAGGTAGGCTTCAAGGAAGCAAAAAAGCAACTTGAAAAACAGTTTGGCAACCGCCACAAGATAGCATCTGCTTTCATGACCAAGGCATTAAATTGGCCAGTCATAAAACCTGAAGATGGCAATGGGCTGAGGTCTTACGCTCTGTTTTTAAACAGCTGCTATCACACCATGCAGGATGTAGACGGCCTAAAGGAATTAGAGAATTCCACCAACCTCAGACAATTGGTGTCTAAACTCCCCTACAGACTGAGAGACAGGTGGCGTGGACATGTGTGTGCCTTACATGACAAAGACCAACAAGTGACATACAAAGACCTAGTGGACTTCGTTGACAAGCAGTGCAGGGCAATGCTAGACCCGGTCTTTGGAGACATAAGTGGCACCGTGGATACCCAAAGGGCCCCTAAAACAAAACAAACTGTGAGCAGCAGACCCAATGCCAGATCCAGCTTTGCAACTACTGTTGATCATGTACTTGCCAACAACAATGACACAACTGGACATAAACAAAAAACAAACAAGAGTGCATTTGACAAACCATGTTTATTCTGTGGAAAGAATCATGCATTTCAAAACTGTCAACTGTTTGCAAGAAAACAAAACAACGAAAGAATACAATTCTTAAAAACAAATGGAATGTGCTTCGGATGCTTGGAGAAGGGACACATGAGTAAGACATGCTCCAATAGAATGACCTGTGACAAATGTTCATTATCTCACCCAACTGTTCTGCATATCCACACAGGAAAGCCAAAGGATGACGGACAAGCTGATCATGCCTTACCTGCAACAAGTGCACTGGTGTCTGTGGAAAAGGACCACCTGCAGGACAGTGAGTCACAATGCACACTAGCCATAGTCCCTGTAAAGGTTAAAGTAGTCAATTCAGAACAATTTGTACACACTTACGCCTTTCTAGATCCCGGTAGCTCCTCCACGTTCTGCACTGATTCCCTGAAAAGAAAATTAAACACCTGTGGAAAAAACTGCACAATTCTACTGCGAACAATGGGACAGGAGAAGGCAGTCAGCAGCAGTGTAGTCAATGGTCTGGAGGTCAGCAGTATGGAGGATCACAAGTTTCACAAGCTCCCAGACGTTTACACACAACCAAAATTGCCAGTGTCAAAACAGCACATACCCAAACAGGAGTCAGTACAGAAATGGCCATACTTACAAGAAGTCAAACTGCCACAACTGGATGCCGACATAGAATTGTTAATTGGAACAAATGCTGCCAAACTTATGGAACCCTGGAAAGTCATTAACAGTAGAGGAAATGGTCCGTATGCCGTTAAATGCCCCCTAGGATGGGTAATCGGTGGACTCATGCAAGAAAGCACATGTGACCTCAAAGGCAGCCATGCATGTGCAGCGGTAGTGAATCGCATTTCAGTGGCCAACTTGAATGAGTTGTTGGTAAAACAATACCATCACGATTTCCCAGAGAAAGAATCTGAAGAGAAAACAGAAATGTCAATAGCAGACAAACAATTCATGTCAATTATGGAAAAATCAAAAGAATGGAAAAATGGTCATTACTACTTACCTTTACCTTTGAAGGAGGAGAATGTAAACATGCCAAACAATTACCAACAGGCACAGCAACGTGTTCTTTCCCTGAAAAGAAAATTAGAAAGAAATGCAGAATATCATGCAGAATACACAGCCTTCCTACAGGGAGTGATCGAAAGTGGCTATGCGGAAATGGTCCCAGATGATGAGCTGAAAAAGGAGAGTGGAACAGTCTGGTTTCTTCCACACCATGCTGTACATCACCCAAAAAAGGGCACTTTGCGTGTAGTTTTCGACTGCTCTGCATCATTTCAAGGAACATCTTTGAACAGTGCTCTCATTCAAGGCCCAAACCTCACTAGCAACCTGGTAGGTGTTCTCCTGCGCTTCCGCCAAGAGCCAGTTGCATTAATGGCGGACATAGCAAGCATGTTCCACCAGGTGAGGGTAGCAGAGAAACATGTCAACCTCTTGCGCTTTCTCTGGTGGCCAAATGGTGACACAAGTCAACCACTCAGACAATATAGAATGACCGTGCACATATTTGGTGCAACATCTTCACCAAGCTGCGCCAGTTTCGCACTCAGACAAACAGCAGAGGACTTCAAAGATCAATTCTCTGTGGAAGCAATGGAGACGATTAAGTCTAATTTTTACGTCGATGACTGCTTAAAGTCAGTGGCAACCGAGAACGATGCAATGTCCTTGTACAAGGAACTAGAAACTGCATGTGCAATGGGAGGCTTCCGCTTGCACAAATGGATATGCAATAACCGAACTGTTCTTATGTCCATCCCACAGGCAGACAGAGCACAGCAAGTGAAAGATCTTGACCTGGAAAAGAGTGAATTGCCTGTGGAAAGAAGTCTTGGAATCCAGTGGTGTGTGGAAAGGGATGAACTTACCTTTGCTGTGAGCCTAAAGAATCAGCCACACACCAGGAGAGGTATACTGTCTGTAATCGCATCTGTGTATGATCCTCTTGGCCTCATCTGTCCATTTGTCCTTACAGCTAAAAACATCCTGCAGGACCTGTGCAAACAAAACCATGCCTGGGATAAAGAACTACCAGAGCACCATGTGCAGATGTGGCAGGAGTGGCTGACTGGACTGAGACACATTGGAGAGCTTGCAGTCACCAGGTGCATGAAGCCTGCGCAGTTTGGTCAGGTAACATCTGCACAATTACACCACTTCAGTGATGCCTCAGAAAGCGGCTATGGTTGTGTCTCCTACCTCCGTCTTGAGAATGCTGAACAGGAAGTACACACATCCTTTGTAATGGGGAAATCACGTGTAGGACCCCTGAAGCAAATGACCATGCCAAGACTGGAGCTTACCGCTGCAATGCTCGCAGTTAGGGTAGATAAGCTACTCAGAACAGAGTTGCAGCTCACTCTGGAAAGTTCAGTCTTCTGGACCGATAGTACAGCAGTGCTAAAATACATAAGAAATGAAAACAAAAGGTACAAAACGTTTGTGGCCAATAGGGTGCACACAATAAGAGAAATGACTGAAGTAAAACAATGGAGATACATTGAGACAAAACTCAACCCAGCAGACTGTGCATCTCGTGGGTGTAAAGCCAGTGCACTCACCCAGTCCACCACATGGCTTAGTGGCCCACACTTTCTCAGGAAGCAAAATTCTGAATGGCCAAAGTCTGACATTGGCACGCAGACATTTGATGGTGATGCTGAGGTGAAGAGAGATGTTGTAGTCATGGCAACCACAACCAATCAGAACCCAACCCACAACTTCCTACAGTACCACTCAAATTGGAGTAAGCTCATAAGAGCAGTGGCATGGATGCTTAGACTGAAAAGTGTGCTCCTGAATCTCAGTCAGAAAAGAAAGGAGATGCTGAGTGTTGATTCGGATGACAAGAAACCACGGAAAGGGAAGGACAAAATGAGAACTGGAACGAAATGTACGAATGCACAACTTGTCTTGGATGAGCTAAAGGCTGCAGAACATGCCATCATTCAATCTGCTCAGAGAGAAAGTTACCCAACCGAAATGGAAACCTTGCAGAAGGGAAACACACATGTTAGTAAACATAGCACAATTTGCAAACTGGACCCTTTCATGCAGGATGGACTTCTCCATACTGGAGGGAGACTGAGCAGAATGGCTATCCCAGAAACTCAAAAACACCCTGTGATTCTTCCCAAACACCACCACATTTCCAAACTTGTCCTGAGACACATTCACGAACAATTAGGACACTGTGGAAGGAATCACATGTTGGCCAAATTGAGGCAGCATTACTGGATACCAGCAGCAAATACTCTGGCCAGAAAGATCAGATCCGAGTGTGTGTTTTGCAGAAAACAACATGCACTCTTAGGAGAGCAAAAGATGGCAGATCTGCCAAAAGAGAGAGTGACACCTGATTCACCACCCTTTACTTATGTTGGTGCAGATTACTTTGGCCCAATAATAGTGAAAAAAGGACGAAGTGAAGTTAAGAGATATGGTGTTCTTTTCACATGCCTCACCACCAGAGCCGTTCATCTAGAAGTAGCCAACTCACTTGACACTGACTCATGCATCCACGCTATTCGTAGGTTCGTGAGCAGGAGAGGTCAAGTACAGCAGATCAGATCAGATAATGGAACAAATCTGGTATCAGCTGACCGTGAACTCAGGAATGCCATTAAGGAGTGGAACAAAAGTCACAAACTACAAGCAGCTCTACAGCAAAAGGGCATAGAATGGATCTACAACCCACCTGCCGCCTCGCATCATGGGGGGGTATGGGAAAGATTAATCAAGCAAGTAAAGCAAACACTCCTGGCCGTAACCAAAGGCCAAACACTAGATGACGAGTCCCTTCATACTTTCCTTTGTGAAGTAGAAGCAATCATTAATAGTCGCCCACTTACCACCGTCTCTGATAGCCCTGATGACCTTGAACCCTTGACCCCTAACCACCTTTTACTCCTTAAAGGTCAGCCCACACTATCTCCTGGTCTGTTCCAGAAATCAGACACGTACAGTAAACGCAGATGGAAACAAGTACAATACTTAGCCGATACAT
>NC_085858.1:21683562-21721062 GCF_034702125.1 Engraulis encrasicolus
TGTGTGTGTGCGTGCATGCATGTGTGTGTGTGTGTGTGTGTGCACTCATGAATTCCGGTGTACATGTATTTCCTACTGTGCGCAGGGGCCGTGTGTGTGTGTGTGTGTGTGTGTGTGTGTGTGTGTGTGTGTGTGTGTGTGTGTGTGTGTGTGTGTGTGTGTGTGTGTGTGTGTGTGTGTGTGTGTGTACTGTACTATATATCTCCTACTGTGCCAGGGGCCCTGGTCTCTTGCGTGCTCCTGGTCGTTGCCGCGGGGATTTGATGAAACGGCCCACAAATCTGCCCGCAGCCCACATCACTCAGCACATGTTTAACTGCACAATGAAGACATTGAGCCCCGCGCGCACATCCTCAAACCTCTGGTCACCCATAAATCTAAACCCACCACCAGCCTTGTCACACACACACACATGCACGCACACACACACACACACACTGAAAATCCACATGCGATGCACACACACACACACACACACACACACACACACACACACACACACACACACACACACACACACACACACACACACACTGAAAATCCACATGCGATGCACACAGACACACACATACACACACACTGAAAATCCACATGCGATGCACACACACACACACACACACACACACACACACACACACACACACACACACACACACACACACACACACACACACACACACACACACACACACACACACACACAGACACGGGCGCGCACCACCCCCATCCGCCAATGTTACACAGCTGAATGTCTGACATCTCTTCCAAGAACAGGCCCGGCTCTCCGGCCGGGAAAAGACAAACTCACTCGTATAAACGTCAATGGTTTTAGGTCATCTCTCTGGGTAGCCGCGGCTGGGCCTGAGCTGGTGGTGGATGACTTGCATGTACCTCCTCTTGGGACGTGCATGCATGGGGCCAAGAATGGATTACTGCACGGACCTACTGGGCCCAGGCCCAGGGGCCCAAGAGCCAAGGGGGCCCTGAAGCCCAAGCCTCTATATTTCCATTCTCATGTTGCAGTAAAGGGACACTGTGTGAGATCTTTAGTTGTTTATTTCATGAATAATTCCAGAATTCATGCTGCTCATTCACTAATGTTACCTTTGTCATGAATACATATCACCACCATCAAATTCTACGTTTTCATTATGACTGGAAAAATTTAACTTTTCGTACATGAAAAGGGGATCTTCTCCATGGTCTGCAAAAATGACTGTACTTGGACCATACTAGAAAATATTTGTTTATTACTTAGTAAACTTTCATGTTAAGATCAAATTTGGCAATAGGCAGCCCAGTTTCAATGAGCAGCATAGTTGCAGTACCGTTTTTGACCATTTCCTGCACAGTGTCCCTTTAAGTGTTGCACTTTCACAGTAACAACTGTTCACATTTTGTCGAGGGACAAACCCCCGAACCCCCAACTACATAGGGTCTCCAATTTCTGACCTAAAACCCTGAATCTTTTCAGAAACTAGCAACACCCATGGAGGGGGGCCTTCCTTGCTTTCTGTTGCCCAGGGGCCCAGGGAGTCATAATCCATCCCTGTATGGAGATTCATGTATTTCCAAACCACAGTTCTCTTTAACCAGCTCCTTCCAGCAGGATGACATGATGCAACCATATGTGTATCTCCTCTTTTAAAAAAATGTAGGCTAGTATGCTGGAGTTAGGCTACTGCTTAAAGTTTAGAAACATGTCTCTCATGTTTCTACTGAACAATTTATTAACATTTTTAAGGTTTTTACCAACATTTCTTGAGCACTTTACTGCTTTTATTATGACAGGATAGTGAAGATGGGACTGGAAAGTACTGGGAGAGAGAGAGGGTTTGGGAAATGACCCAGGCCAGAGTTCAACCCGGGACCCCATGTATATGGGTGCTTTACGCAAAACACCACAGCAACCTCCTTCAATGACATTTTTTATTTACAGAATGTTATGAAGTCACATTCTTAAGTGTATTGGGGGAAGGAATGGAAAAGAACCATGATGTGGGAGTTTGTTGTTTGTTTGTTTTCGTTCTAAATCTAGATCAGTCTGTGTTTTGAACTTAAAAATAACAATCCGGTCCAGCCAGTGAGCGCCCCATTTATTTGGTGGTGCGTCTGTTATTGTATACGCACAGCTCGTGACATTGACCGATTCTTCAATATAAAAATGCCAAATCAAATTATGTCTGGAGGCCAGACAGTCTCTCTGCCTGGAAGTTGGCAGCCGCTTTCAAAGAAATGCAGGGCGATAAGGGAGCTTGTCTTTCATTCTTGTGCTTTACTTGGCCCTGCACAAGAACTGGAGCTGGAGAGTCCACGGTGACCAGGGCCTGCCACAACCAGGCAAGCAAACTAGGCAATTGCCTAGGGGCACACACGGGGCACACACACAGGGCACACACACACACACACACACACACACACACACACACACACACACACACACACACACACACACACACACACACACACACACACACACACACACACACACACACACACACACACACACACACCCCACCTCCCATCTTGCTAATGACTGGTTAAGACTACTCCCTGTCTTATTGTCCCGTACTTGGATTCAAATGACAGCAGTGACAACTTGTCGTAAAGTTTCGTAAAAGCTCCCTAAAATCAATGACTGAAAAATGCATTGATTCTGCGATCGCAATATCTGTTGATTGAGGCCACTTCCCAATAGTTTGAAGAGTAGAAAAGGGGCTCCAAGTCAGGGTTGCCAGATGAGGCTGAAGATTTCCAGCCCAAAAAATGCTCAAAACCCGCCTAGAAGCACAAAATCCCACCCAATTCTATTGATTTCTATGGCAGAAATTGGGCGGGTTTTCTGCAAAATGCCATTTTTACCCGCACACAGCCATCCTAAGCAGCCCAATTGGGCGGGAAACAGCCCAATCTGGCAACACTGCTCCAAGTCCATATTTGCCAAGGGCCCCCAAATACCTTGAAACGGCCCTGAAAATGACCGACACACAACAAAAAACCGGGTCCGTAATCAGCACTTTAGAGATTTGAGTTTCATTTACAAACACGATTATGTTTGTTTGATTGCACTTTTTCCCACGTACACCAAGACTCCCACGCGCCTCACCTCACCTCTGAAGCTGGTTCCAATTAGGGAGGCGGTTGCGGAGGCAGTGGTAGCACTGTGCTGTAGGCTGGGCCTTTCCCTTGAAATGAAACATCAGGACAGCAGGCAAGCCTGAGGGTTCCAAGGAAAAAGGTTTTTTGTTTTTTTTTTAACTCGAGAGAGTAAACAAAGTCTGTGGCACCAAGCTCCCATTCCTCTTACTTTCATAAAGTGACATATTAATGTTTAAGAGAAACGGGAGATTGGTGTCGCGGACGTTATTTTTAGCTTTCACGTGACTTTGCAAGTCCTGCACCCAGTATTTTTGAGACGGATGCGTGTGTTTTATTCTTTGTTAAACTTAAGAGTTTGGTAAACAAATCAGGGCCGGCCACCAAAAGAAAAAAACGGGGCCTCGCCGCATGTTTGAACTTGCCCAGAACATGTGGGCTAATCTGCACCTCAGCTGCTCTACAGTAAACTGGGCGTGTGCAGTACACAAAAGTCAGGATAAATCAAAGCCGCAATGTCACACTGTTGCGACTACAGTCACGTATGCAAACATTCCTCAGATGCTCTCTCTTAAAGGGCCGCACTACTAAACTACTGTATTGCTCTCTTTTTTGGGGGGGGCTGGAACACAGATGCTGTTTGAATTCAGTGCTTTGTAACATCACACTCACAAAGTGTTAACATGAGAGGCCGTTCCCGGGGAGAAAGTTCACCTGCTTGAAATCTGGTAAGCAGCACATGTCTGGAGGAGGCATCTCGAGCGTGACAGTTGTCTGCACAGCACAGCACGGTGTCTAGGCTTTGCTCGGATAATGAAATACAAGGCAGCAGTTGGTTCGGGTTGAGTGTGACGACATGAGGCGAGGAAAGAAAGAAAGAAAGAAAAAAAGAAAGAAAGAAAGAAAGAAAGAAAGAAGGAAAAAATTAAGAAAGAAAGAAAGAAAGAAAGAAAGAAAGAAAGAAAGAAAGAAAGAAAGAAAGAAAGAAAGAAAGAAAGAAAGAAAGAAAGAAAGAAAGAAAGAAAGACAGACAGACAGAAAGACAGAAAGAAAGGAAGGGACAGAATAAGAGTGAGGAAAGACATCGAATGAAAGGAAGAAAGAAAGGAAAGAGAAAAAGAATGAAAGCCTGATTACAGAATGATAAAAAAGAAAGAAAGAATTCCCTGCACCTCACGCTACTTTGTTGTCGTAGAGATAAGGCCGCCTGACCCATTGGTCCCGCATCACTCAGCACAAGACACGCAGAGGTTAAGCAGCCATGAAGCAGCCGGAATCACTCCTGTCTGACTCCATTGGCACACACACACACACACACACACACACACACACACACACACACACACACACACACACACACACACACACACACACACACACACACACACACACACACACACACACACACACACACAAAGCCACATCAACTCGCTTCCACACCTATGCACAAAAATAATAAACATACACAAAAAATATGCACAGACACACACAGACACACACACATGCAGACAGACATGCAAACACTCACACACACACACACACACACACACACACACACACACACACACACACACACACACACACACGCACACACACACACACACACACACACACACACATACACACACACACACACACACACACAGCCACATCAACTCGCTTCCACATCTATGCGCAAAAATAATAAACATACGCAAGCTACACACACACAGCACAGACATACAATCACAAGCAGTGGTGTAGTCTACGTAGAATGCGGGTATACGGAGTATACCCACTTCTAAATTTCAGGGATTTCAGTATACCCACTTAAAATTGATTGATCCATTGTTTTGAATAGCACAAATATATACAGTATACCCACTTCAAAAAATGCTCAAATATACAGTATACCCACCATGAAAAAGTAGACTACACCACTGCTCACAAGCACACACACACACATGCAGACACACACACACACACACACACACACACACACACACACACACACACACACACACACACACACACACACACACACACACACACACACACACACACACACACACACACACACACACACACACACACACACACACACACATTGTCCAAGAAAAGTGTGTTTGTGTCTGTTTTACAGATCAATGGCCACTCAACTGAGAATCCCAGCTGTCGTGTTCACAATGCAATGCACGTGATGAAGGACATAGTCAGTCATAGACTTCCATTATGGACTCAAATCATTTCACTCAAGAGAAGCAGAGAGGGCCCTCACTCACATCCAGGGCCGGTTCTAGTCAATTTGGTGCCCCAGGCACGCACCCCTTTCCTTTTTGGGGAATTAGAAATCGGCATCTGTAAACAGTGTCATACATCTGATTGAATGAGCACAGCTCTAGTACATGTAATGAGTGAATTAATAATTACTGTCAATGTAATGTTTGATGCTTTATTTCGCATCATATTTTAATTTTGTGGGACCGACACCCCTAACATAAGACATTTGGCGCCCCTAAGACACTTTGTGCCCTAGGCGACCGCCTTATCTGCCTATTCCTAGCGCCGGCTCTGCTCACATCCTCTGGAGAGAGATCAGCTGTGCTCCACTGACATCTCCTCTCCTTTAGATGTCTACATTATGGAAGTCAATACTCTTAACAGACTCCCCATGTGCTTTCATATGCGTGTTATGATCTGTCAGTGTGGTCGGCATAAAATACAGGAAACGTCCCGTGACATTTCACCATCCAATTAACTTTTCGGTCACAGTGTCCTTCTTAGCTCATCTTCGTCTTAAGTGCTATTGGACTAAAACAACAAGGCTTATAAATGTTTTTCCCATGAAAACTAGTATTGAACTGTCAATGTCACATAGAGAAGGAATATAACCTGCCATCACCATCTGTGGATTGTTTCCTATTTCTGAGGCAGAACAGCAGATTACTACACCAGTGAAGGATCACTGTATGCGAGTCGGCAAGTTTGAATGGTAAATGGACTGCATTTATATAGCGCTTTTCCACTCCTTCGAGCACTCAACGCGCTTTACATTGTATGCCTCACATTCACCCATTCACACTCACATTCACACACCGGTGGCCGTGGCTGCCATGCAGGGTACCACCCTGCCACCAGGAGCAACTTGGGGTGAAGTATCTTGCTCAGGAACACAACGATGTAGTCAGGCCGAGCGGGGCTCAAATCTGCAACCTTTGGGTTGCCGAACGGCTCCTCTACCAACTGAGCTACCACCGCCCAGCTACTGTATTGAATCGTTACAGTCTTCCTGACAGACACTCAAGGTTACAATTTTTTTGATTAATTAATATTCACATCTAATTCATGTGGACCTTACACTAATCTTACCCGTGATGTAATATTGGGTGGGTGTTGCATACGTTTTATCCATTTATCTCCCTTCCTTATCCTCGTATAAACTCTCAGCAACTGTAACAGGATAGCAGAGAGCTCGCTCGCCGCCAGGAATCGGCGCTTGGATCCTGGAATATCGGCCAGGAATGGAATGTGTCTCTGTGTGGAATGCAGGCTGGAGGTGTGCTAGTCAGGTGTGAGGGAAGAATGTGCTGGCGGCCACAGCTGAGAGCAGCTTGAAAGAGCTGGAGCAGCAAGAGCAGTTGTCTGACTCGGGGGCCTTGGTGGATGGATGGATGAGTGGGTGGATGGATGGATGGGTGGGTGGGTGGGTGGGTGGGGGTGGACGGTGTCTGTGGCAGTGGTGTCTGTGGTGGTGGTCCTGTGGGAAAAGGCATGCACATGACCAAGTGACCCTTAAAGGTCATGACCCAACCAGCCAGCCAGCTAGCCAACTCGGAGCATTTCCACATTCGGGTCCCACAAACTTGACGACAGCTCAAATTTTGTCGTCACCGTATCCTACACTATGTACAACACTTGCTTAGAGGTCTCAGACCAGACCACCCACCCACCCTCTCTCTATCTCTCTCTTTATCTCTCTCTTTACCCCTCCCCCCTTCCCCTCAATATATAAATTCTAAAAACATACGTTTGAATGTATTCTTCTAGCGTGAAACCTTCCAAATGAGGTCTAAGACAGTTAGCAGGACAAATGTTTTAAGGAATACAACATTCCACATCAACATAGTTAGTCTTTAAGTAATAAATAGCATTAATTAAATGTTTCTGGGGTTCTTGTTCAAAGTCATTTGTCTTCAAACAGTGAAAGTAGCCTTTTAAAAGACCGACCAGAGACAGAGAAGTGAGTGAGTGTGAAAGACACCAACCCTCAGGGCGTGAACTAGCTAGAAGACTCCCTGCCCCCCTTTTACCATTGGTAGCCTATGGCTTTATCAATGGGACAAATGTGAGTCAAATCCTATGAGATTAAGAAAATAGCTCTACCATGGAACCTGTAGGGCCTTGTTGTGTTCATCTGCTGCATAAAAGAATGCCCTGCAGATCAGAAATGCAGCCCATTCAGCCTCTTCCATGCAGCCTTGTCAAACATGGTGAGGCAAGGCCATGGTTTATTGTTATGGTCAGTCACATTGTCACTGCTGCAGGCTACCAGTTCAGACAGATAATAGCATTCAGTGAAAAAAAAACTCTCCATTGAAAGATGAGTTTAGAAAGCATGTCCACACTTGCACATGGACTACTGCTCCAGCCTGGTAGACCTCAATGAAAAGAGAAAGAAAAATGAAGAGAGTTCCACTTTTGCTTTTGAACCTTTGGTGTGCCATTAGACAATAGGCCTGAATTGCTTCCGTTAAGTAACATCTTGCTTTTTTGTAATGTGTTATACTTGCTTGATAGCATTTCCCGACATTTTCTTAGCAAGGATTTAGTAGCCTATGTAGGCTATCTTGACTGAACTGTATCATCCAAGTATGGAGCAAAAGGTGATTTTCAACACAAGGCAATTCCAAACCTAAACTCTGTGCTGCAGCGCCACCTGCTGTTAATAAAGAGTATTCCAAGCCACATTGGGCATGCTACAGCGTCGGTATTCTTGCAGTCAGCTTATTACGCAAAGATTATAAGCAAAAAGCCCATTTTCAAATCAAAGTTGGACTGAGGCTATTTCAAGCGGCGTTCTGTGTAATCTTCTGTTTTTCTAAACTAGTAGTGGTATCTGGTATTGATAGGAAAAGACATTTGGGCTATTTCCAATGTAAATTATCAGCCATGGTGAGCACAGTGGAAACGCAAGGGTACAATGTCAGCATCATTTTACGCTTGAGCAACATTTTGCGCGTTTTGCTCATGCGATTATGTTATACTGTACTAGATTCACTCCTAAAATGAGACAGTGTGCAATTTAGGGTTTGAAAGGTTCAAATCACTTCTCTGGTTCGACATGACTGCTAGGTAAGTTTGTCTAAGATAATAATTGGATTAATATAATTTCCCAAACACATCGAACTCTCTCCAATTTATTGATAAACTTGTATGACTAACGAATGTTATTTGCTGAGGGGCGAACAAATCCCTGCCAGATAGTGCTCTCATATGAAATGCGGTATACAAATAAACTTGCCTTGCCTTGCTTATGTCTGTGCACTTAACAATTTGCTCATCAACCTGGCTAAAGGGCTGTGGCTATTAGGATCAGCTTGTTCAGTTTTACATGAACCCAACATAGCTTCAACTTGTTAGGCCTATAGGCCTGCCTGTAGATCAAAGATGGCTGCATCTTTGGTAAAAATGGCACTCCAGACTGGTACCTAAATTCAGACTATTGAAAAGACAGGCTTCTTTCAAGTGTGACACATGCTGTAACTGGCATCTAACGTCATCTGCTCTGGGATTGTGCTCCAGCTGAACCCAGTTTCTCTATATAGGCCTAGGCCTACTGTAACCAATGCAGTGCAAGTTGGGTGAGTCAGCCTGATCTCCAAAAATTCTGTGCTCCTAGACACGGATGTTAAGGACACAAAATCCGTGTCCAGGAGCACGGATTTTGCCAAAATGCTGTGGACACGGAATTGTTTTCCGTGATGGGCACACGGAACTGCTTTCTATATTCCCACAGCACTGTGTTAATTCTACCATTAGAAAATACATACCAAATGCTAATCCTAAGCAAAATAATGCTATACCAAAACATTCCCTAACCTTAACCTGTCATTAAAGACATATTTTTCAGAAATACCTTTTCCAGTTGGTTGATAGGCTATCAAATTCATATAATGAATGAAAGAATACTAGCTGTGCCCAGACCAAAACAATCCCTAACCCTAACCTGTCAGTAAGAAATGTTTTTTTAGAGAAAAAATATTTGACTGAGGTCAAAGACTGTGGAAACATAGAGCTGTGGGAGTATAGAGAGAGCACTTCTGTGTGTCCATCACAGAAAACAATTCTGTGTCCAGGAGCACGGAAAACAATTCCGTGTCCAGGAGCACGGAATATTGGCAAAATCCGTGCTCCTGGACACGGATTTCGTGTCCTTAACATCCGTGTCCAGGAGCACGGAATTTTTGGAGATCATGTTGCGTGAGTTCAGCTAACAAGAGGCCCCAGGCCTTGTTTGCTAAACATTCTGATGCTGAATATGTGTTTTTCCATTTCAAAAACCGCATGACCTTTGATAACCTCAAGATCACTATTCTTAATTTAGTCAGCGTTGCTGTATTCTTCGATCTGTGTTTGAATGAAAGTATTGTGTTTTCCCTGTCTAGAATAAGTCTTCATCTTCAAAACTTTGGATTTTGGGAGGATGACACGCAAGACGTGCACCAATTCAGAAGAACCCAAGGCACCCAGGCAAGTCTGATAATATTCGAAAAACGCATCATTTGTATCAAACTGAATTTCAGCGGAAAATAATGTAAACAACAGTGACATGAAAAATATGAATATGTATGTATGTATGTAAAATATTGGCAAATCCATGAAAAATATAGTATTAGTAGAAAGATGTTAGGGCGAGAGAATGTGCTATGGGGTCCACGGAAAGTTAGCGGAAAAGTATAGCAAAACAAAATAAGTAATTGAATAATTAATTTACATCAAAATAAACAAAAACAAAAATAATGAAATAATTTCCCCATTAGATAAAAACACATTATAATAATCTATTGCCATCTCTGAACATTAGTACTATTATTTCAAAATATATATTCTAATGGGACACTGACACACAAAAGACGATGGTTGTGAAAGGGGGTGAACAGGAAAAAATAGTATGGCACAATCCATGTACGGGGGTCCTTGGCTGGAATCTACCAGTATATGGGGGGCCTTGTCATGGTAAAGTTTGGAAACCCCAGATGTAGAGCCAACAACCTGCTCCTAAACACAGCCCAGACCAAGGAACTGGTCATATATTTCTGGAGGACAAGGACAGCCATCCAGCTACTGGAGATGGAGGGGGGTCTGTGTAGAGATAAGAAGGTGTCTGGTTTCTGCTGTCTGGGAGTCAAATGGAGGAGGTGGCCTGCAAACACCTTAAATCTTTGTTTGCAGGTGCAGCTATCTCAATGGAAATCACTTGAAAATTATAGATGAAGCGCAACACTGCTACAATTACGGTCAAGGTTTTAATGTGAAAGCTGACGTTTCGGTCAGTCAGACCTTCACCAGGATGACCAACTTTGCTTTTCTGGGAGTAAACATCAAGGAGGGCGTGACCTGGGGCGTCAACACCACTGGGCTAGTAAAGAAGGCGCAACAGAGACGTTACTTTCTCAGAGTACTCAGGAAAAACAACATCTGTCAGAAGCTGTAGTAAGCTGTTAATCTATAGCATGATTGTGGACGTGTATGGTTGTTTGGGGAGGGTGTGTGTGGTTTGAGTAGTATATACTCTGTCTTGAGTAGTGTGTGTGTGTGTGTGCGCGCGCGTGTGTGCGTGTGTGTGTGCGCACGTATGTGCATGCATGTGTGAGTGTGGTTTTGAGTACTCTTCTTCTTGAATACCTTTTTATCTTTTATTTTAATTATTTATCGCTTCACTGGACAAGGACTGCTCAATTTTGTTGTACTTTTTAAAATGACAAGGTTTTTTCATGGAGCCCAGATGTCCAGTTTCAGATGTCACGCACATCCAATTTCTATGAGCCGGGTCCGTGGACAAATGTAAGGCAAAGATGAGTCATACACCATACCATTTGATCCACTTCTATTTTTGTGATGTTTCGGTCCACCATGTTTATTCTTCAGGTTCATCTGTTCATCTGCCCTTCATGTTTTGTCATGTAATAATAATTTAATAATAATTGTATTTGTATAGCACTGTGTCATACAAGGCATGTAACTCAAAGTGCTTAACAAATGGAAAAAAAAAACATTTTAGAGATAGATTTAAAAGGAGAGGTATAGAGGAGAGGCAGAAAAAGCAGGAAGGCAGAGGAAGAAGAGATAGACAGAGAATGTAGAGTCATAAGGTCAACGTAGGATAGGACCAGGATTCTTAGATGTGTAAGGTCCATAGTGGCTGGGCCTATCATGAGTCATAGATAGTCACACAGAGATTGGGCGCTCAGGTGCGGCCCCTGGTGGCATCAGGGGTGAGGAAAAACTCCCTTTCGCTTGATTCATAGTTTGTAAGGGGGAAAAAAAAGCTCAGTGAAGTCTGAGAAAAAAAGACCCCCTATAGTCAGGAAGAAACCTCAGGCAGAGACCAGCGGCCACCTAGGGGAGCCCCTGCTTCTTAAAGGAGTCGACGGAGGTGGCTGATCGGATCTCGATGGGGAGGGCGTTCCATCTCTTGGGCGCATAGCAGGCAAACGCGGCGTCGCCGATCTTCTTCTGCGGGGGGGTGGGGGTCCTTAGCAGCTTGGCATCAGTGGACCTGAGAGCTCGAGCAGGGGCATAAAAAGAGAGCATGTCTGAGATATAGCTAGGGGCAAGTCCATTTAATGCTTTAAATACTGTGAGCAGAATCTTAAAGTCGATTCTGTATGAGACAGGTAACCAGTGCAGGTCTGCCAAGACAGGAGAGATGTGCTCTCTCATTCTGGTTCTTGTTAGGATTCTTGCCGCAGAATTTTGAATGAGTTGCAATTTGTCAATTAATTTTTTTGGGAGACCAGAGAAGAGAGCATTGCAGTAGTCTATCCTACTGGTGACAAAGGCATGAATAAGTATGTAGAGTAGAGTAGAAATAGAGTATCATTATCATTAATCCCGAGGGGAAATTAAGGTGTCCAGTAGCATACATGCATAAATACAGAATATACAAGACATATCATAGACATATCATTACACATATATTAACCATATATAGCTCACTCTTACATACATTCAGCCAAAGGCAGTTCTCTCTCACATACACACACAGACACACACATACTAGTACACACACACACACACACACACACACACACACACACACACACACACACACACACACACACACACACACACACACACACACACACACACACACACCTGTGGTTGGTGACGTAAACAACTGCTGTGATGTTGAGTTCTCCCTTTACATGGCAGATGTCAATCGACGAGATTGTTTTTATTTGGGCTCAGACACACCTATTAATATACCTAAATGTAGGTCGCTACATGCCTCATGGCTGGCTGGTCGGTCCTGGTTGGACTTTTTTTTTCCCCTTTGGTCTTTTCTGACTTATGATGGGACAGTGAAGGTGGTGACAGGAAGCGAGTGGGGAGACAGAGACGGGGAAGGGCCGGCAAAGGAACCGGGCCGGTAATCGAAACCGGATCAGCCGCATGGTAGACGAGTGCCCTACCGTTTGGCCACGGCAGGACCCTGGTTGGACTTTTTAGTGAAATGTAAGTCTAACAAAATCGGTCAGGTCATCTGTCAGGAGAACACTCCCAGCCCAATTCTTACAACGTACCGCTTGAAAACATGAAATTAATAGTACAAGCATCATCTCTGAGCTTCATAGTGCGACAAACATCCCAGAAAACAGAGGTTAAAGGGACACTGTGTGAGTTTTTTAGTTGTTCATACCCATTCACTAATGTTACCTTTTTCATGAATATTTACTACCACCATTAAATTCTAAGCATTCATTATGATTGGAAAAATTGCACTTTTCATACATAAAAAGGGGGATCTTCTCCATGGTCCGCCATTTTGAATTTCCAGAAATAGCCATTTTTAGCTGCAAAAGTGACTGTACTTGGGCCATAATACAAAATGTTAGTTTATTGCTTAGTAAACTTTCATGAAAAGGTCAAATTTGGCAATAGGCGACACAGTTTCAATGAGCAGCATAGTTGCAGTACCTTTTTTGACCATTTCCTGCACAGTGTACCTTTAAAGCACACTGCACCTTAGTTTTAAAGTTTTTATTATGTGCTAATACCCGACTTACACCTTCTTCAGAGTCACTGACTTAGAAGAAGGTGTCGCAACACCGAAACGTTATCCAGGTGTTTGCAAAAACTTAAAAAGTGAAACTACAGTGTGCTCCAGCCTCTACTTCCCATGAGATAAATAGTGGATAGGATTTCACCATAGGCAACGCTGCAGGTGATAGGTGGAGCCAACGGCTGACACTCAAACTGCTTAACTGAGGAAGTCCCAGTCTGGTTGACACTGGCTGGCATTTTGAATTAGTATGTCCCAGCTTAAAGTTTAAAGTTTAAATGTACAGGGCCACTCTCTATGCAAGGGTTGTCTGAAGGAGGCCCAACAGCCACCATGTTTTGCTGAACTGCATGCAATAGGCTTGCACAGCCGTGTAGACACCGCACTACATGTCTAATGACCTCGCTATGCAAATTCATAGATAGAGTATTGGGGTTCCAGGACAGATTTCTGGCCCCATCCAGGCAACCACAATTATTCTTTGTCGTACGACACCAGGCCAACCGCCAGGCAAAAAACGTCTAGTCTATTTTATGGGCAGTCATGGGTAAGCGGTTAGGGCGTCAGACTTGTAGCCCAAAGGTTGCCGGTTCGACTCCCAGTGCTCTCCCCCATCCTCCTCCATGACTAAGGTACCCTGAGCATGGTATCGTCCCGCCACACTGCTCCCTTGGGGTGCCATCAGGGGCTGCCCCTTTGCACATGTGAGGCATAAATGCAGTTTCGTTGTGTGCAGAGTGCACTTGTGTGCTGTGGAGTGCTGTGTCACAATGACAATGGGAGTTGGAGTTTTGCAGTTGGGCTGAATAGTACTACTGCTGTGCTCAGTGGTGTAGTCTACTTTTTTATAGTGGGTATACTGTATATTTGAGCATTTTTTGAAGTGGGTATACTGTATATATTTGTGCTATTCAAAACAATGGACCAATCAATTATAAGTGGGTATACTGAAATCCCTGAAATTTAGAAGCGGGTATACTCCGTATACCTGCGTTCTACGTAGACTACACCACTGGCTGTGCTTAGTGTTGTGATTGAATTTGCACGGCTCTTGCACTAACAGGTGAAGAGCCCCCTCTGCTGGTGATTCGGAGTAATGTAAAATATTCAACATCAACTCTCATTGATGACAATCATATACCACATTAACACACAGTGCCACAAGAGAGAGAGTTGATGCAAAACATGAGAATGTTTGAAAGATGGATAGTTTAAAAGTTGCATCCAATTTTTATTACGTTGTCCGGCCACAGTCTCCACAGAAGCGTAGGTAGAACCATGGGTGGTGGGGGGTTGGAATTTGGCAGATAGGTTTGATTTGTTTTAGCTTTGATTATGATACTAATTTGCTGTGGCATTGTTTCGGTAAGTGTCTGCAAAGTCAGAAGATTAATTTTCCATCCAGCGGCACATTCATTTTTCACCAAAATCGTGTACATTATTGATGATGGTGTAGTCTGCAGGCTGCTTAAGACCTTCTCCAGCACATCCCAAAGATTTCCAATGGGGTTAGGGTCTGGAATCTGTGATGGCCAATCCATGGGTGACTGACCGACACATCAGCTTTCAAAATGAATAGTTTGGGTTGATGGTAATTGTAGCAGTGTTACGGTTCTCCACAATCGAAATTGGATACAATATTATGCCACCGTTTACTGTAAGTAGGCCAGTATGAATCTGTTGTTTACACACTGTGTTTTGACACATTTTGGAGTATTGGTTATTTCTATTGGCACTTACCAGACTTAAATACAGACATCCAGCGAGTCATTGTATTGGAAAATACACTTTCAATTTGTGTGCACTGCAGTATGATGTGGTTTAATGTTAATTGTGCGTGTGTGTGTCTGTGTCTGTGTCTGTGTCTGTGTCTGAGTGAGTGAGTGAGTGAGTGAGACAGAGAGAGAGAGAGAGAAGCAGAGAAGCATAAACGTATGTACGTATACAGTGTAACAGTAATATGTTGTGCACGTAAGAGCAAATGAAGTATATGTATAAGCACTATATGTTTGTAGTTTTGCCAAAATCCCAGAATTATATGCACCACCAGATGGTGCCAGTGAGGAGAAGACAAGTGAGCGCCTGGAGCACTCCAGTGCGTCTCTGGACCTCCTGAGGGAGTGATGCCTATCTTGCCTGCCTGTCTGGGTGGCAAATGCGGTCCATAGCTGTTTACAGTGTCTGCAGTCAGAAATGATGTGTTTTCTAGCATTAGAACACCAGAGAGCTGGCTGAGCGTATACTGTACAACTGCTGCTACGCTGCTGCATCGCCACCAGCATCTTGTAAACGCCGGGCGCATGCAAACGCTGTATGAAATGTTTGACCACAGAGGACAAATATTGTGGATGCGAAGTATGCTCTATATCCTGTTGGCTGACCGTATGGCCTTGTAAAACAATAGCTGTGGGCTAGGAGACAGTCGAGGAAGAGACAAAAGAATAGAAGAGGATGGTGGTGGCGGTGGGCAGCAGATGTCTTCTGCATCCAATTTCCTATTTTGGAGAAAATCCGTCCAAGATTTTCATCATCTGGTTATGTTTTGCATGTAGTAGACCTGTTGCCTCATGCCACATAAAACCCTAATAGGCTAGACCTTGATAATAAACCTTCATAAAAACCTTCCTCATCCCAGTTTTTCCTTTCAAAATAAACTACTCTTACACACAGAATACATGTAGCCACTGATTACAGTGTTCCCTTGACACAACTATTCTTTACTTTTTTTAACATGAAGGGGAACAAGGCAGAAGCGTTTGATACAATATTGCATTATGCGTTTTATACAATATTGTTCTTTTAAAGATACATTTCTAGATACATAAATATTCCACAAAAGGAAGGGCAATACTTCACCAACAACCAGCTGTTTCTGCTCAGGTGCAGATTGCCATTTCTCTTTCTCTGTGTATGGGGATATACTGTACATAGTTGTAATAGGCCTGTTCTGTGAAACTCTGGTGTTTATAATATCCACACAGACCAAGTGTTTGCAGTTACACCCTCTTCAAGGCATCTTCACAACTGGACTGACACCAAGACTGTAGACCCCAAAATGTGCAGTGACACCCATTGATAACCCCTCTGTTCTTGAACGGCAGGACCCCACCATAATTGTTCTCACGTTTAGGCTTCGGTTGAGAATTTTCCTGCCTCACAACGACCACATGACAGCACGGTATCTGTGGAAATTTGGGCTGATCGAAATTCTATTATTATCCCTTTGCTTTGTTATTGAAACCACACACAAGGCGTTTGTCCGCCACGCCGTTAGGCCTGTTTCCAATCTCAGGACATGCGTGATAGATTTGGGGAAATCATCTGCACATTTGGTTGAGGGGGGGACGGTCGCCCACCCACGCCCGCTGCATCGCCGGTTGCCCTCCGGTATCAATGCGATTAGAAGCAGGATTTGTGGGAATCTCCACCAGAAGAGCTCCATCATTAAAAACAAACAACCGTAAGCCATCCTGACAATAAAAACTCAACCCCGTCCCACACGTCTTTCATCTTTAAAAAGGGAACAGAAACCTTTTAACCTTCGTCTGTGTCTGGCACTGAAGTTATGTAATGTGTATTATTTTATCTGTCTTGGATTATCATTAGGGCTTTTATTTTGGAACAAAAAACAGCGTTTGGCAGCAAAAGGATAATGCCAACCTGAAGTATTTCTCGGCGGTGAAGACTGACCAATTGTTTCTTTAATTCAACAATATTCAACAATTGTATAATGCAGGTTATTCACCTTGGGCCACGCTGTAAGCATACGCCTACATCAGTTTGATTTGTTGAAATGAATTATGGTGCACGTGGCATAGCCCAAATATATTTTGTACAGGCCTGACATGTCAAGAATTATGAGCTTGTATTGTAATGCCAGGCGTTAGCCTACGAAAAAAGTTGTTAATGTTAATAAAACAATAACATAGTTTCAGTAGGCCCTAGTAGTAGTTGTAATAATAATAATAATAATAATAATAATGATAATAACAATAACAATAATAATAACAACATCAGCGATAATAATGAATGCAATAAATAATAAGGATGATTATGGTGGTGATAATAATATTGCCGGTATTATTATTGTGATATGAAATAGGCCTACATTGCCGGGCTGTGGCTAAAAACGTAGCCTGTGATATGTTATTTAGGCCGTTTTAAATAGTTATTCTGGTAAATTACAAAGATCCTGCGTTTTAGTAGTATTTGGTGTGCTCAGTTGGAGAAGGAGGCTGTGCGTAAACTAATGCGTAATGACTGTCCAGCACCTAAGCACGAGCACTCTTTGTCGTGTGTACGTGTGACCGTGACGCTTTCCCTGAAAGTAATAATTTATATGTTTTTACTTTGTCCCCTTCTCTTTGCACATGGGAATGAGTATACATTTAGCATTTGTCATCGGTCAGAAAGTGTTGTAACACGTTATAAAAGCATTTTAAAGACAAGAAGATGTTGGAGCTTTGGTTATGAAAACTGAAGAATGACTAGGCTACTTCTGTTGACAATAATGAAAATAGCCTTTTCAATATTAAACAAATGATTCAGGTTTGTTTTTAGCCTATTGAGTATGAATAATTAGGCAGTCATTTCGTGTATGTTTTTGTAACATTTTAATATGTCCAAGTTAAGGCAAACTGAAATAATTAAAAAAAAATATATATGTGTGTGTGTTGTTTCTGCATTAATCTCAAGCCTGGCAGAAGGTCTTAACCAAACCTTACAGGACGATATTAATTTTGGATCAACATAGGATTCCGGTGGTGCTTTGATGCCTCCTGCCCTGTTTTCATTGGAGAGGAGTTGTTCCGAAAGCGCTCCGTCGTGACATCATTGGCTGATGATCCAGGAGGAAATCCAGAGCTGTTGGGGAAGATGCAGGACAGCAGTTCGCCCCTGCACTGCGCCTTTCTCCTCAAATGCAACCCAAAAGACAAGTGGTCCGATTGATCCGTGCATTTTAAGAGTGAAGTGAAGATTGTTAACTCGTTTTTTTTGTTTATTAGGATCAGTTTACTACGTTTTGGGGGCAGCCTTTTGTGAACGTGAACTTTCGTTTGAAGTTCTGCCCCATCTCTCACCTGCTGAAGCAAGTGGACTATTGCTTATAGGCTTGGATTATACTATGACATTGGACGCAGAGCCAATGGAGGACATTGACATCGACGTGGTAGGGGAAGGCAGTAAAGGTGCCGAGGAGGACGATCTGAAGGCGTCGGCGTCTTTGGACACTAAAGACGGGTCCGAGTACGGCTCGGCCACGGCAACGCTCCCGGCTAAACAGCATGATGACGACGCAGCCTCCGGCAACTCCTCCCCGAGGTGCCCGGCAGTCTCGGGCAAAAACCCTCTAGTAAAGCCCCCGTACTCGTACATCGCCTTGATAACCATGTCCATCCTCCAGAGTCCGAAGAAGCGACTCACCCTTAGCGAGATATGTGACTTCATCAGCCAGCGCTTCCCCTACTACCGGGAGAAGTTTCCGGCGTGGCAGAACTCCATCCGACACAACCTCTCGCTCAATGACTGTTTTGTCAAGATGCCCCGAGAGCCGGGCAATCCTGGGAAGGGCAACTACTGGACCATGGACCCAGACTCCTCCGACATGTTCGAGAACGGAAGCTTTTTGCGCCGGAGGAAGCGCTTCAAAAGGCAACACTTCAGGTTTGGAATTCTCAAAGAACAAGCGCTCGAGGCCACTGGCTTTCCTCATTTTCCATATGGGCGATACGGGTTTGGTTCGGCTTGCCTGCAGCTCCCACGTCTAGATATGTATCCCCTCCGCTTCCATCAACACTCACACCCAACCTGTGCGCCCGCTATCCCACCTGGAAGCGCCAGCATCCTACCCTCGCTCTCCACGCTCCTCTCCCGGAACGCTTTCGCCGCTAAAGCCTCCGCGGAGTCTCCAGGGATGGCCATGGAGTGCTTTAATCCGGCTCGCCCTAACGCCCACTGTTCAGCACTTTCCCTTGACTCTCCCTTCATGTCATCTGCGATATTCCCACACAATACTTTCCCACACCTTCTCAATCTACAGTACGAGTACGAGAAACTCCAAAGTTTGCGCTCGGATTTAACGAACAAACACATGGTCAGCAATTAAAACTGATGCTTCCTGGGCGGTCGACCTTTTGATAAACTTTGTTCTTAATGATTTTAACTCTCAGGTACTATTTTTTGCTCCTTGGTTGTCGAAGGAATATCCACTCATTTTTTCTCTGGAATTCAAACATTTCTTTTTCTTATTGTGTTGTTATTGATGTTGTTTATTGTGCAGTTTGTATCTTCAACAGATTGAATGACGAGTTTCCCTCCAGGCTTGGAAATCAATAAATCATAATAGACTATTTAAACTTATTTTATTGATCCATTTGTTTCATGGATAATTTTCATATTATTAACCATCAAAAACTGACATTAATTGAAATGTTGTGAATAGGAGTGAGGGCACACGAGTGCCTATTTTTAAATTATGCAAGCTGTGTTTACAAATTGTGCACGTTTTGTTTAAAAAAAAAAAAAACCCGCAGCATAACAGCGTGACAAAGCTGGCTGTTATACTTTTAAAGATGTTGGCCACTTTTGCATGTCACGTTCCAATATAATATTCACCTCTCCAATACGACAATACATCAACGCCTGTATCAAATACTGTGGTACTCTACAACTATCAAATTGCCCTACTGTCCAAGTAGCCTAGACTACGTCCTAGGACAGAACTCGAGCTCCGACATTTTACACATAGCAATGTTAAGGGGCTAACATTTTATAGGAAAGGCAGGTTTCTGATAATTGGCCAATGGTTGATTTAATGGCAATTAAAAACGCCATGCTAAAATGTGCATCAGTTTGTAATCGACCAGTAGTTCTATGTTAACAACAGGCCATAGGCCTACATCACTTGGCGCAGAAGGTCAGTCAGGTATTACAATAACGTGTGTTGCGCAGATGAACGTCACCCACGAAATGCGCAAAGACAGGGTCGTTCTTAGAGATCCTATTTTGCCGTAGAGCACACATTATGAATGAATAATCTCCTCATGATTGGGACTAACGGTCTTAACAGCTGTAGGCAGGCTTCAGATAGCAGGCGGGTATTACCACATCCATTACTTTTCTATTGGGGTAATTGCCTGATTTTTCACGCTTGGGCCACACACAGCCTCTAACCGTTAAGGAAAATGCGCATAACACATTCGATGTCACATTCGTCACTCACTGTATGGGTATTAAGTCATGTCAGAAACCATAGTTGGCATCTGCTTCCAATTTGCTAAATTCTTTTTAGCACACTCTGGCACAAAGCTGGCACCCCATTTCATATTTTCACACGGAGAACAATGTGATAAAAACATCACATCAAATCTACGCTGGACCTTGAAACGCGTAATTCGTTTTTTTTCGCCTGTTGAAACAAAAGTTGCCACGGCACAGTAAAACTCACGGCGTAGGACATTTCAACAGGTTTTCTATTTAAATAATCTTGGCCTAATGTAATTAAAACTCTTGGGCTATTTTTATCCATTGATGTCCAGAGTGAAATAAGCGTGGCCTATAGTACATCAACTATTTTATTCCCTGGAAACCCTACCAACTCCAAGTGTGTGTGTGTGTGTGTGTGTGTGTGTGTGTGTGTGTGTGTGTGTGTGTGTGTGTGTGTGTGTGTGTGTGTGTGTGTGTGTCTACAATGATGATGGCAATGTCATAATTTATTTACATGTATAAAACTTGGAGAACATATAGTCCATAAGATAATTTCTCTTCTTCCTTTCTGTCTGTCTTTCTTTCTGTCTTTCTTTCTTTATTTTTGGAAAAAGTTATTAATTAAATTAGTAAGATGACAGTGGTGTAAGTGGTAACACTTGTTAGGCCTATATAAATAATGACATGCATTTCTGTCCTATTGCATCATGAATGTGTTGTGATTACGTCTCTTTTATACAGTCGTTCAGGAAGCAAATGGATATAACAAGTCCATTGTAGTAGAGGGTTTTTGGCAACGCGTCTTGGCATTAATCAAATAAATAAAACAATTAGTAGCAGGTGGTGGTGGTACGCCATTAAAACCGCACATGCGGTGCGGGAGCAAGGAGATTTTTCTTGGTGTGTTTATCCATAATTGCACTCAGAACATTGATCCTGAATAGCTTCACAGAACACACACACACTCATACAAGCGCTCGCGCTCACGCGCACACACGCACGCACACACACACACACACACACACACACACACACACACACACACACAGACACACACTCAAACACCAGAGCCAACAGACTAGAGCCATGTGTTTATTTCTTCATATGCACTAAGTGAAACCATTCTCACCATTAATTTATACATTCAAACATAACACTTCCCAAAATGGAGGACAGAAAGAATCTCGTTGTCTGAGATTTCGAATACAACATTTTACAGAAATAATAAGAAAAAAAAACTAATTTTCAAACTGTGGGCCGGGGCCCACTGGTGGAAAGTATTCCTAAAAATCAAAATTGTGTGTGTGTGCGTGTGCGTGCGTGCGTGTGTGTATGTGTGTGTGTGCGTGTGCATGTGTGTGTGTGTGTGTGCGGCTGTTTACTATTTATTTGAGTTTTTTTGTTTATTGGGTCAGAGGTGGGCCCCCGAACATTTGTAAAAATTTGAAGTGAGCCCCAAGTTGTAAAGGGTTTGGAATCCTGGATGTACGGCTTTTTTTAATAGGGAGCCCATACAGCTAAAGAGGCTACAGTTGTCCCTTGAACATTTACCACCCACCTTTACACATAACACACCGCTGTGTTTTTAAACACATTTCTAGTGCCATTTGTCATCATACAGGCTAACAGCTACAAGTCACAGGAAGGAGAACTTTCAGGAAGAGAAACTCATTCAGGAAACAGATGAAATGTTAAAAAGCACAGCAAGAGTTTGATTGACAGCCCTGAACAGGGCCCTGCACCTGACTAAATAGCAGCGCACAAAATCATGTGTGTGAGCGTGGATATGTGTCTGTTTATTTGTACAACGCTGTGTGTGTTTGTGTGTGTGTGGTGATGGCAGTGGCTGTGCATGTTAAGCCTCTGTATGCGCGCGCGTGTGTGTGTGTGTGTGTGTGTGTGTGTGCATCTGTGTGCGTCTGTGTGTGTCTGTGTGTGCGTCTGTGTGTGTCTGTGTGTGTGAGGGGGAAATTGTTTATCGAATGAGCTTAACCTCCCTGCCTCTCTCTCTCTCTCTGCAAAGTGTTTATGCTCCTTCATGTGTGTGCTTTCACCATCCCTCCCCATGTGCGGTTACATTTCTTCCACATTACAAATGCCGCAACGCTACATAAAGGCAATACGCAACCCTCTCAAAACATTACTTAGACTCTTAATAAATTTAAAATTGATATTTTTTGGAAAAATATTTGCACGTGGCGGTTTTCAGGGAAAGTTCCCAAGTCTTCCCACCACCACCCCCCCCCCCTTAATATCATAAAAAAAAAATGCAATATCTGGTGCATGGATGAACGGTTTAACCGTGCCATCAATAACGGCAAAAGCGGCAGGACTGCATCGCAAATTGAATACGTCACCGTGTAGCGGCGGCGCTCTACGGTCAATCAGCGTCACGTTAAGCATATTAACGGGCCTTGGGGGCAGATGAGTAAGTGCGCATGTGACACTGGGCCCTTCTCAAAACCTAGGACAGTGCACTTCCAAGTGTATCACCCTAATTAGTCACACCTAGTGATTGGATACTCTTTATTAGTCACACCCAGTGATTGGATGTTCCATAGAGTTCACCAAAGAGTATCCAATCACTGGGCGTGACTAATTAGGCTGATACACTTGGAAGTGCACTGTCCTAGGTTTTGAGAAGGGCCCACTGTTCAGCTGGCGCTGGGAGGACACGCGGTGTACACGCACGGTTCACCCGTTACGAGTTGTCATAATTCACATCTTCCTTCCCCCCCCCCGTGTGGCGCATTTGAGGAGAGGGGAAAATGTGAGACGATGCTGTAAAAATCTTTGTCCTGTATAAAACTGATCCAATGGGATCCTCTCCATGTCTCTCTCTCTCTCTCTCTCTCAGCCTTGCACTCGTTCAGGCGCTCTCATTCGCTTCCTCGTTTTCTCTCTACTGGTAATTCCATCTCTGTGCGTTTCTCTCTCCTCTCGTATTCATTTAGTCTCTTTCAGTGGCCCTCTCCATCTATCTCTCTCTCTTGCCTCCTTCTCTGTTTATTTCTGCTCACCTACACTTCATCTGCCATTTTCCTTTTCCTCCCCCTCTCTCTCTCTCTCTCTCTCTCTCTCTCTCTCTCTCTCTCTCTCTCTCTCTCTCTCTCTCTCTCTCTCTCTCTCTCTCTCTCTCTCTCTCTCTCTCATGGCTACTGGGGTGCCAATCCAAACAGCAGACCCGTGGCATTCAGTGCCCAGGGGGTTGGGTTGGGTGTTAGGGGTTTGGGCCTTCAGCACACACTGCCTCTCTCCAGGTGCCCTCTCTCTCTCTCTCTCTCTCTCTCTCTCTCTCTCTCTCTCTCTCTCTCTCTCTCTCTCTCTCTCTCTCTCTCTCTCTCTCTCTCTCTCTCTCTCTCTCTCTCTCTCTCTCTCTCCTCTCCTGCTCCAGAGGTACTCCGCCACCTCAGGGATGCCAGGCCAACCGCAAGCAGCAGGAAGACGTCTGTGTGTGTGTGTGTGTGTGTGTGTGTGTGTGTGTGTGTGTGTGTGTGTGTGTGTGTGTGTGTGAGAGAGAGAGAGTGAGAGCGCGTTTGTGTGTGAGAGAGAGGGTGTTTGTACAGTGTGTGTCTGTGGAAGAGAGAGTGGCGTGTGCAGAGGGATAGTGCTTCCTTGCCAGGCCCAGGTCATGTGTCCAAGACCTTACACACCTCACAGCAAACTACAAGCCCCTGTGAAATAAAATGCTTCCACCCCTATTTCACACACGCACACGCACACACACGCACGCACACACACACACACACACACACACACACACACACACACACACACACACACACACACACACACACACACACACACACACACACACACACACACACACACACACACACACACACACACACACAGCCCAACACTTGAGAAGGTCAAGTGTCTTTCCGAAGTCCTTCACCCAGAGTCTCTCTCTTCGCTAACTGCAAAACACTTGCGCTTTCTTCGCGGCTTTCTACTCCGTCTTTATTGTTTTCACGTTTCCTAAACGTGTGCGCATGCGAGAAGTCACAACTGGCTGTTTTTCGCTAATAGGCTCCATGCCACGGCATGGGATTCAGACGTGCCTGACCAACAAAGCGGCAGGCAGGCAATGACAGAGTGATGTATGCCATGGGAGTGATGCGTAATGAGAGAGGGAAGGCAGCACGGAGAGGAGAGGAGAGCGAGAGGGAGAGAGAGAGGTGGCACGCAACACACTCGGCTGCTGCTGCTGCTGCTGCTGCTGCTTCCACTGCTGCTGTTGCTGCGGCCCGTTTGATCAGAGGAGAGAGAGTTCTCACCCTCCACAGACACACACACACAGACAGGCCACACACACGCACACGGACACACACGCTTTCACATATGCATGCACATGAACGTGTGTACACACACACACACACATATACACGCACACTCACTCACTCACTCACTCACTCACTCACTCACTCACTCACTCACTCACTCACTCACTCACTCACTCACTCACTCACTCACTCACTCACTCACTCACTCACTCACTCACACACACACAAAAACACATGTATTGAGTACGGCTACGCCGTGCGTAGTTAACCAAAGATGGCGGACGGCGCGGTGGATGTTGTTTTTTCCGTTTTAGTATCAACAACGGGGCCATAGCTTATGTATGTGCACACACACCTGTACTGAGGTGCTGAAATTCACACTCATCATTCATCCCCTACCAGTTCGCTCAGACACACTTGCATACACACATGGACAGACAGACAGACACACACACACGTACGCACAGGCATGTACAGACTGACACACACATGCACAAACAGACGCGCACAGTCATTCACACACAAACATACAGATACACACTCTTTCTACGTACTTCCAGTGCACATTCATGCACTCTTGCTTCTAGATACACACATACTGACAGACACACTGTAGTGTATATCCACGTGCTGACACACACACACTCACACACAGACACAGACACAGACACACGCACACGCACACGCACACTGAATCTGGTAGCTTTTATGCTTTTCCTGGCAAAAAGGTCTCTTTCTCTCTGTCTTTCTCTCTCTCTTCTTGCGTTGTGTGTTACCCCCCAGCCAGTATTTTACAGTTATTCAATTATAAATCTCTTTCCCCCTTCCCTCCCCCTTTCCCCTCGTCCGTCCTCCTGTTCCTTGCCTTCCACTGCTCCAGTCTCAGCTCAGCTCAACTCAGCCCAGTTTGGTCCTGCCAGGCCCAGTAAAACCCACCGCCCGACTGAGGGAGAGAGGGAGGAGAGGGAGGAGAGAAGGGGGGGTACCGCAGAGAGCCCCACTCGCTCGCCGCGCTCTCTCTCATGCCCGGGAATTTATGTGCGAGGCCCGCACTGGAGCGCAACACCGCCGCGTGTTTTCGGAAAAGGGGGACCCCCATCTACCACTCCACACACTGACACACACCCCCAACCCCGAACCACCCACTCTTCAAAAATCCCTCAAAAAACCTCCACCTCTCCAGTCCTACACCCCGAACCCACCTCGCCCGCCGCCCCCCTCCACCACCTCTCCTCCATCCCCATCCCGTCACCCGTGCCAGCAGATGACAGTGACATATAGCAGGAAAGCCACCCAGAAGGGCGGAATGAGCTCACACCTCAGACACGCTGAAAGAAAAAGGAGGATTGGGATTGGGGGAATGAATGGACGTCAGTGGAGAGCGAGGGGAAAAGAGAGAGCGAGGTAGGGGAGACAGAATGGATGGAGAGAGAGAATGGATGTAGGGAGCGAGGGAGAGAGAGAGAAAGAGAATGGACGGAGGAGAAAGTGAAAGCAAGAGACGAGGGAGGGAAAGAGGGAGTGATTACTGTATGCAGGCCTGGATTAACGCACAGGCTACGGCTGCAGCCTTGGGGCCCCCACCTACCACTGGGGCCCTGGTTGACCAAAAGTGAAAAATTGCAAAAGTGTGGCAGGATGCAATATTGAACAATTCCTCTGTCATGTTTTGCCGTTTTGAATCTATGTAATGCTCTTCTCTACATGTAGACATGTTACCCTTAATTCCTAGCTCATAATTATGACACTGTCTAATGAATAAATAAATTTGTTGCGAAAATTGCCTTCCGGTGGGGGGGGGCTCACAGCAATCTGTAGCATAAGGGCCCTGGGACATCCTAATCCGGCCCCAGCTGTATGTATGAGTCAGGAGTGACTAAAGACTGGGGAATGGTCAAGCTGGTCCCGTAAGCGGACGCCAGGGGCAGAGTTGCCAGATGAGGCTGATGATTTCCAGCCCAAAAAATGCTCAAAACCCGCCTAGAAGCTCAAAATCCCGCCCAATTCTACTGATTTATATGGCTAAAATTGGGCAGGTTTTTCTGCTAAATGCCATTTTTACCCGCACACGGCCATCCTAAGCAGCCCAATTGGGCGGGAAACAGCCCAATCTGGCAACATTGGCCGGGGGGCCACACTGCAGTAAGTCCTCTGCACATCGCGCCTTCTTGTACACAGACAACGTAGCGGGACACTCAGTGGAAACATGGCAGCGGAACCAATCGCTTACAGCAGTGGTTCCCAAACTTTTTGTCCCTGCGCACCCCCCTGGAACATTTCAATGTGGTTCGCGCACCCCCTAAGCCAATGTTTTGGTGTGCCGATGGCCACTCAAGTATGCCTTCACTTGTGGAATCCTCATTTACAATATACCTGATGTTTCTTCCAGCATACAATTCACCATACAATTCAAAACTACTTACTGTATCATTAATCATGTATAAAAACACACATATTCGCCATTGCTCAATTCTGCTCACGCACCCCCTTGTGACAGGCCACGCACCCCCAGGGGTGCATGCACCCCAGTTTGGGAAACCCTGGCTTACAGTACTGTAATATGGGAAACTAAATATCTCTTTCTCTTTCTCTCTCTCTCTCTCTCTCTCTCTCTTTCTCTCTCTCTCTCTTTCTCTATTTCTCTCAACAAAGTCCTTTAGCAGGTGGCATCATGGGTTCAATCAAGCTCCCTTTTTAAACATCTGCGGGGACAACAAAGCATTCTTTTACGCCACCCGTGCCCGTGCCCAATGTAGCCCAGTTGGAGGGCATGTGGTTGCTGTGACCCCCGCCAACCCTTGATCTGCCCCCACCCCGACCTACCACCCGCTCCACCCCCCTTGCCCCTGCTCCTATCACTGAGCCTCCGCCACAGCTGTTGCCCTCATGCCCCCCTAATACAGTGCCCACACCATCCTTCCATTAATTCCACATCCTTGTTTTGCACAGTTTTAATGGGTGGGTGTTTCGCTGTGGGTGGTGGTGGTGGTGGTGATGCTGGTGGTGGTGGTGATGAGGGTGCCCCTTAACCCCCAACCTACCCACCAGTGCCAGCCAAAAAGGATGGCGTGGGTGTCCTCTCGCTGTTCAGTCAGTGCCAACTTTGGCTACAAGGGCCACATGGCATCCGCTGGGTAGTGCTGCTATATAAAAAAGACACACACACACATCGCAATATTACCAAAAATATGGCATTACAACATCAGGTCTGGTGGCCAGAAAACGCTCTTGAAAATGGTCTTGAACTTGGAACATGGTGAGCCGGATCAAAGAGAAGGGTGTACCGAAGAGGGATGGGGGGAGCCTGGGGGTGGGGGGGGGGGTGGCTGGATGGAAGTTGACATCACCTCTGCGCTGCTCCCTTAACCACACGCCTGAGCATAAACAAAAGGCTCCAAAGAGGATAAAGACCTGCGTGGCCTAATTGGGGAGGGAGAGCAAGAAAGAAGGAAGCCGGAAACTCAATTAACATCAGGGGCCAGACGTGTCAGAGCTGGGCCACATTAAGACCTCTGAACCTCGGTGATTGCCCAACTGGAGGACTTACGTACAGTATATATACCCTAATGAGTTTCTTTGCTTGTTCATTTTTTTCTTTCTTTCTTTCTTTCTTTCTTTCTTTCTTTCTTTCTTTCTTTCTTTCTTTCTTTCTTTCTTTCTTTCTTTCTTTCTTTCCTTACTTCACTCTGTCTCTCCTCCACTCATTTCCATCCTCATTCTCTCTCTCTCTCTCGCTCTCTCTCTCTCTCTCTCTCTCTCTCTCTCTCTCTCTCTCTCTCTCTCTCTCTGTATTCCTGCTCCGTGGAGAAGTGAGTTTAAGTTTTTCTCCAAACAAGGGTGTAGGATCAAAGATCCCTCTCAGCCTACTGGGCATCACCATGGTAACTGGGCAGAGTTTGGAAAGCTGGTGTGTACCAAGTGGGAAAACATTCAATGTCTCAGTTCTCTCCTTCCCCTGCTCCCTCTCTCTTTCTTCCTCTCTCCCCCTTTTCTAAATATCGCTCTCCCGCACTTTTCCTCCCGACTTCTTCTCTTTCACTTCTCCACTTCTCCTTTTGGACTTTTTGGACTCCCTCTCTCTGTTTCCTTCTCTCTCTCTCTCTCTCTCTCTCTCTCTCTCTCTCTCTATCTCTCTCTCACTGGGCAGTCTGCAGCAGTATTTAACCACTTGGACTCCCTTGTTGAAAGAGAGAACGAATGAGAAGAATTGGCTCAATTGACAAAGAGGATTAAAAAAACACGCAACCCAAAGTCTCTTGTGCTTTGCGTTTAGGAGGGCAGAGGGACTGAGGCCGAGGAGAGACGAAGAGGAGGAACATTTACAGTACTTTGCCTTTAATGCCATACTTAGGCGTGCGGCTTCAAAGGAGCGAAGCTCCGTTGGCCTTTGCAGAAGCCCACCTCACAGGCTCCTGCTCAATCCATATCAAAACACTCCAGCCAGAGAGCTCTCACCAGCTACCCGCCCAGCTCTCTCAAACCAGCTCCTCCGTCCAATTCTCAGACCTGCTTGGCTAAATTTGGAGTATTCGGCAGAGGTTCACACCGATACCCGTCTGTATAGCAATTTTAGAGAGTCCCTCCAAGCGCGCGCACACACACACACACACACACACACACACACACACACACACACACACACACACACACACACACACACACACACACACACACACACACACACACACACACACACACACACACACACAGGTCGCACACACACACACACACACACACACACACACACACACACACACACACACACACACCCACACACACACACACACGCACATACTCCTTGTTAAGCTGCCACCAAATTAATTGATAGCTGTGCGAAGTCCTGAAGGCAAGTGTGGAAGCAGCGCTCTGCCACCCAAACTGTCAGCAGGCTGTCTGTCCTGCGCCGGCTGCCTTGGTGGTCCCCCTGGTGTAAGCTATATTTTCCCCTCGCCTTTCTCTTTCCCATTTTTTTTTTATAGCAAACAGAAAATTGTTCCTAATTCGCTGTTGCTAGAGGGGGGTAATTTGCGGCTTTTGGCAGAGTGTCGCAAGCCCCAAATTTGAAAAAGCTGCTCGTGGGGAAGTTCTTTCTCTCTCTTCTCTCTCTCTCTCTCTCTCTCTCTCTGTCTCTCTCTCTCTCTCCTCCCCCACGCTCTCGAAGGCACCGTGCATGCCTGCCTCGCAGCTGAAAGTGGAGAGACTAAATCCAATCACTTCAGGAAATCAACAGGGAACACAGAAGACTTAGGACAGCTTACACACAGCTAATGTACAGTAATTCACCGTGGTAGGCCCAACTTTTTTTGCATCGCATCGGATCACATCTTACTGAACGAGCCTCGTCGGCAGAAAGGGCACTGTACATCTTACAGAGTTAAATCAACACGTTGAGAGTCGATGTAACATATTCCACAGTGTATTTGTGTCCCAGAGTACTCTCTATGTGTTGAATGAACACTGCGTTTATTTAGTGTGGGGAAGCAGGAAGGGTACTGTACTCTACTGTTCCCGTGGTGACCCCCGTGCCTCCTGTGGCTTATTCGGCTTCATCCAGCCGTGCGTTATGGATGTGACATACCCTAAAGGAGTAAATTGTAGAGCTGTGTTTGTTTTACTGCATACGTGTGTGTGTGTGTGTGTGTGTGTGTGTGTGTGTGTGTGTGTGTGTGTGTGTGTGTGTGTGTGTGTGTGTGTGTGTGTGTGTGTGTGTGTGTGTGTGTGTTTGGGAATGTGTGTGTGTGTGTGTGTGTGTGTGTGTCTTTGTGTGCGCACGTGTGTGTGGGGGGGATGGAAACAGTACAAGTGTTGAAATGTATGCGATGAGCTGATCTCGTAAATCAGAAGGGTCTTCTGACACAGGGGACAGTAATACCCAGTGTACATTACAAATGATGGAAATGTACTAAATTTCAAAGTAAATGTGCTCTCCGTCAGAGCTAAAGACCATGAAAACACACATGTAGTACTTCATTTTGTGTGTGTGTGTATGTGTGTGTGTGTGTGTGTGTGTGTGTGTGCGTGTGCGCGTGCGTGTGTGTGTGCAAGAGACAGAAGTGTGGACCTGTGTTTATCTGCCTTCTTGTCGACTTTATAATGTTTGTATTGTGTGTGTGTGTGTGTGTGTGTGTGTGTGTGTGTGTGTGTGTGTGTGTGTGTGTGTGTGTGTGTGTGTGTGTGTGTGTGTGTGTGTGTGTGTGTGTGTGTGTGTGTGTGTGTGTGCGTGTACAGTATGTGTATGTGTAGCATACCAGACTTAAGCTCGGGGGCTTGGTTGTGTAACATGTCCACTGTAGTGGTCTGCCCTCAGCGTGTGCGTGTGTGTGTGTGTGTGTGGGGGGGTGCTTTGTCATTATGATTAACGGGGTCTTCCCCTGTCTCACCTAGCCGGCCAGCCCCCCCCAGGCACCAATGCTACTTGACCCCAGTATGTACACATACACACACACTTACACAAATATATGTAAAGCACACACACACACACACACACACACACACACACACACACACACACACACACACACACACACACACACACACACACACACACACACACACACACACACACACACACACACTTCAAACTTACACAGTATATCCACACACATGCATACGCACACTCACCATTCCACACATATGCATACGCACACTCATCATTCCACACACATGAATACGCACACTCACCCTTACATTTTCACTGCAGTGGAAATTATTCCTGAATTCCACACTGAGAACTAATTTGAGAATTGAATTTGAACCGAGTTCTGAGTTTTTCTATGTGATTCCTGAGATTTTATTTCATGTATGCGATGCAAACACCAATTGAGGATCTGAACATTTTTTTCTTTTAAGGTACACGGTTTAGGACTGTGGCCAGAGTAGGTATTGCAACTATACTGCTCATTGAAGTGGTGCTGCCTATTGCCAAATTTGATCTTTTCATGAATATTTCTTAACCCCTTAGCGCAGCACTATGGCTCTCTGTAATGTCATAGCAATGTTGTTATGATGTAGGCCTAGTTAAGCATTTTCAGCACGTGAATAGGGTCGCCGGCGACCTCAGCTGCAGTAAGAGGCTACGGAATAAGCTAATGTTTACTAGTAATACCAAAGTACATAACCGTAAGATTGGCAGCTAAAAATTTCATTTTCTGGAAATTCAAAATGACAGACATGGAGAAGATCCACCTTTTAATGAATGACAAGTGCAATTTTCCCAGTCATAATGAATATGCTACTTAAAATGTAATGATGGTGGTAAGTAAGTATTTGTGAAAAAGGTAACATATGTGAATGGGCAGCAATGAATTCTGGAAATAAACAAAAATATTACATGGTAGACCTTTAAAACAGCCTCCACAGTCCCAACAGAGGTATGAGTCTGCAGCACATCCTCTGTAGAGAGTTCAGCTTCACTTCATGACCTGATAGGAAGAATATTATTTAGGGCTGTTTTCAGGAGGTTCATAAACTCTTCACATTTTACAGGTGGCACAAAGCAGGAAAAAAAAACACCAGCAGCAGTTACAGTAGGGTCTCGTTCTTTTTACGTCCGTCCTTTTTTTTTAAAAGCGAGCAGACCGCTTTTCTACTTCCCCCCAACAGTACGTCATTACTTTGAATGTTTAAACACTTAAGAAAGCATTTACAGGCAGGGCTTAGGGAAGGAGAAAGAGAGAGAAAGCGAGAGAGGAGGAGAGAGAAAAGGCTGAGCATGAGTGAAAAGAGAGAGAAAAGACTTGGAGAAAGAGAGAGAGAGAAAAAGCAAAAGAAAGCAGGAGAAAAGACTTAGTGCTGTGCACACGAGGAGTTGTGCATGAGCTCGGCATCACTCTCAGGGATTGTAAAACCTGCCCTCACAGCAAAATGAAGTCAATAAATAAAACAGCGCTTGTCAGATGTCTGGAAGCGCTTGGTGAAGGCGAGGTGTGTGTGTGTGCGTACGTGGGTGCGTGCGTGCATGCATGCGTGTGGGTGTGGGGTGAAGGCGAGGTGTGTGTGTGTGTGTGCACTTGTGTGTGTGTGTGTGTGTCTGTGTGTGTGTGTGTGTGTGTGTGTGTATATGCGTGCATGTGTGTGTGGGGGGGCGAAGGCGGTCCACGGAGCAATGGGGGGAAATTAGTAGCGCTTTTAACATGGAACGTGTCTACACCACACTCTGGCTGCTGGATGAGGAGGGAAAAAGAAAACAAGAGTTGTTGTGTTGCGAGCCACCGGCTGCCTAATGACACCCGAAACACTGAGGTTCCCTGCTGCTACTCGGAGAGGGAGAGAGCTTCACACCCTATCCCGCTTCACAGTGGGAGACACCACACACACACACATGCACACACACACGCACACACTAACACACACATACTCACCACATCAATTGTCTGGTCATTAAAATGGGTTCATGAGGATATATTGCACTTGTGAAAAGTGAGAGTGCGTCTGTGCAGTGGTCAGAGGCGGACGTTTTTGGAAAGTGAAAGTCTCCGCCACAGCTCTGTTTCTGCCATTTCCCTCGTCCAGCTGATCTTAGGAAGATGAGGAAATCAGTGAAGTGTGCTGTATTGACATCACAGGCACCAGGAAGATCACATTATAGGGATTACAATGAAAATGAACTTAAGGTCTATTTTTGTGTCATCTCTCGTCTATTTTTCTTTACATTTTCTTTATAAAATAACTTGTGGCTCAGATTACTGTTCCGTATTTAATGTCAGCAATAGTCTCTATACTGTACATTTGTAAAAGTCAATCGATCAATACACGCCCTGTTTCAACTAAACAAAAGAACTGAATTTAACTGAACTTAACTGAATTAAATCTAAAATAAATGTGTGTGTGTGCCCTGGTCAGTGGTGGACCGGTTAGAACAAGACATTACAAATCCCAGGTGCTGAAAAGAGTCTAAATGTTGACAGAGAAAAGCAAACACAGTTCTTAGTATTCTGTTTCGGTAACCTTTGTTTTATTTTAGTTTATTTTTTCATTTAGGAACCACAAACCACAAAACCAGTGTTGAGATTGTTGTATAGAGCACAGTGCTCTATGTGATTGATGGGGTGGTGTGTGTGTGTGTGTGTGTGCTCGTGTGTGCGTGTGCGTGTGTGTGTGCGTGCATGCATGTGTGTGTGTGTGAGAGAGAGAGAGAGAGAGAGAGAGAGAGAGAGAGAGAGAGAGAGAGAGAGAGAGAGAGAGAGAGAGAGAGAGAGAGAGAGAGAGAGAGTGGGTGAACACGTTTGAGCCTGTGTGTGTGTGTGACGTGTGTGTGTGTGTGCGTGTGTGCGTGCGTGCGTGCGTGTGGGTGTGTGTGTGTGTGTGTGCAGGCTGCAGGTGTGTGGTGTGGTTAGGGGTAAGGTGCACTTATCAGTGTCAGCCATCAGATAAACAGCCTTCAGTGAATGGAGATGAATGGCCCGGGGGCATACCCCGCATTCTCAAGCAGAGAGGGAAAGGCACACGTGGAGTAGAGTAGAGTGGTGAGGTGAGGTGGAGATTTAACTGCAACCATTAGCAGTCATGGATTTATACTGTGTGCGTGCGTGCGTGCATGCGTGTGGTTTGTGTGTGTCTGTGTGTGTGTCTGTGTGTGTGTGTGTGTGTGTGTGTGTGTGTGTGTGTGTGTGTGTGTGTGTGTGTGTGTGTGTTTGCGCGTGTGTTTGTGCGTGTGTTTGTGTGTGTGTGTGTGTGTACGTATGTATGTGTGTGTGTGTGTGTGTGTAAAAGAGAGAGAGAGAGAGAGAGCGAGAGAGAGAGAACACAAGATGTGTAATGTGGTGTGTGTGCGTGTGCGTGTAAGAGCAAGAGATGAGGTGTGTGTGTGCAAAAGAGCAACTGTACAAGACATGTACAGGACAGTGGTGTGTCTGTGCATCATTGCGGTAGTGTCCTGTCTGTGCATGCTTGCGGTGTGTTGGATTGGAGCTTGAGTCTTTGAAACACACTCCACTCCACTCCACTCAACTCCACTCCACACACTTTCCCAATGAAGCATGCACACCAAGGAGACACTTTGCTACCGCCACCAGAAGCTCCAGCCACGCACGTACTCTCTTGTTTGTTTTCCTTTCTCTGGAGGACAGCTGGAGGTGGAGGTAGAGAGAGAGAGAGAGAGAGAGAGAGAGAGAGAGAGAGAGAGAGAGAGAGAGAGAGAGAGAGAGACAGGAGGGGGTGTTATGTTCAGGTGAGGTTGTAAAAAGGGAGTGTGTGTGTGTGTGTGTGTGCATGTATGCGTGTGTGTGTGCATGTATGCGTGTGTGTGTGTGTGTGTGTGCATGTATGCGTGTGCGTGTGTGTGTGTGTGTAGGCGGTGGGGTGGGGTGGGGGTCTGGTGGTCCAAGGGCAAGCCCCCATGGTCCCCGGCCTCGGGTCAGCATACCGGGCCCCAGCGCTGAGGGACCGAGGTGGGGGGAAAGAAAGATATAGACCCTCAACAACCCGGAGCTGGCCTCGGGGAGCATTTGATCCCGGTGAACGTGTGCCGTTCGGGAAGACACGCTCCGTAAATTTCCTCGCTCTGGGGGCGTGCACACGTGCGCTTGGACACACACACACACACACACACACACACACACACACACACACACACACACACACACACACACACACACACACACACACACACACACACACACACACACACACACACACACCACACACACTTGGAAAGGGGGTGACAGGTGTCAAGACCTGGAATGTCAGGGGGGAAGTGTGTGAGTTTGTGTGTGTGTGTGTGGAGGAGGCATTAACTATTACTTTGTACACTTCTGGGCTTTTCGTTGAAGGTGTGTGTTTTCTGGTCGGATGGCACCATGGAGAATTTATTTAAACAGATGTGAACCTTCAACTGTCTGCCTGACCCCTACACGTCTCACTCGACTGGCGCAAAGCCTGATGAATCTGCGCCGAAAGAAAGATAACTTAGCTTTCGTAGAAGAAGAACAACAACAGAGCATGCCGTAAAAAAAACAGAATGTGTAAAATAAAAACAGAAGACGTGAAAAAAATGACCAGACATACACACACACACACAACCCTCAACACAGCTATTTTTCAAGCCAGGAGCAAAGAATTCATGATTCATTAAGTTCTTAAACATGAGGCCATCTAGATTAATATGTCAGGTTTAAGAGATCACATCAAAAATGGAGACATCAGGCTTAGATAAATGCGTGGTGGTCCCAGTGCAACACAGTACATGTATGCAGGGCTGCCGACAACTTTGGCTGGGCAAGGGATGAAGCCATCAGAAAGGACCCCCCCCCCACCCATTGCATACAATGCAATGAGGACCCAATTTTGAGCCCCCCACCTCTCCTTGGGCCCGGGACAACTGACCCCTTTGTGCCCCGGTGTCGGTTCGGGTTCCCTTTGAGGTGAGGCTCTTCACAGGTCGCCGTGCTGTGTTGATGGGGAGGGAGTCGTGTGTGTGTGTGTGTGTGTGTGTGTGTGTGTGTGTGTGTGTGTGTGTGTGTGTGTGTGTGTGTGTGTGTGTGTGTGTGTGTGTGTGTGTGTGTGTGTGTGTGGCGGGGGGATCCCGCATGTGGTAGGGAAGCGCAAAGGGAGCACAGACACGGGCCGTAAAGAGAGGAAATTTATGTGGCGTGGAGAGCTGGGAGTTGGTTGGGGGGGGGGGTAGTGTGTGTGTGTGTGTGTGTGTGTGTGTGGTGTGTGTGTGTGTGTGTGTGTGTGTGTGTGTGTGTGTGTGTGTGTGTGTGTGTGTGTGTGGAGAGAGAGCTGGGAGTTGGTTGGGGGGTGGCTAGGTTAGTGTGTGTGTATGGAGGAGGTGGGGGGTTGAGGTCACCTACAGACTGGAGTGTGGAGGGAGGTGGAGGTGGAGGTTTGGAGGGAGGTGGAGGGAGGTTTAGGTGGAGGTGGAGGTTTGGAGGGAGGTGGAGGTTTGGAGGGAGGTTTAGGTGGAGGGAGGTTTAGGTGGAGGGAGGTTTGGAGGGAGGTGGAGGTGGAGGGAGGTTTAGGTGGAGGGAGGTTTGGAGGGAGGTGGAGGTGGAGGTGGAGGTGGAGGTGGAGGTTTGGAGGGAGGTGGAGGTTTGGAGGGAGGTGGAGGTGGAGGTTTAGGTGGAGGGAGGTTTGGAGGGAGGTGGAGGTTTGGAGGGAGGTGGAGGTTTGGAGGGAGGTGGAGGTTTGGAGGGAGGTGGAGGTGGAGGGAGGTTTAGGTGGAGGGAGGTTTGGAGGGAGGTGGAGGTTTGGAGGGAGGTGGAGGTTTGGAGGGAGGTGGAGGTTTGGGTGAAGGTGGAGGTGGAGGGAGGTTTAGGTGGAGGGAGGTTTAGGTGGAGGGAGGTTTGGAGGGAGGTTTGACATGGGGGGAGCTGAGAGAGTTTTCGGGGCCGCTGCGTGGCGTTACTCAGCGTGCTGCACTATCGACCCACCGGCTGTAATGTTTAGATAGAAGAGGAGACAGCCACGCTAATTTATACCCCCCTAATTGGAAACAGCACGCGCAGCAGTGCGGCTCGCTGCACCTGAACCGCATTCCTGCCGTAGCTGGAGGAGTGTTGGGGGGGGGGGGGCAGTNCGACGTGGGAGGGTGATGAGACCCACGAGGGGTGGGGTGGGGTGGTGTAGTGAGGTTTGTTCGGACTTCGGAGAGGGTATGTGTGCCGGGTGGTGGTGGTGAGGGGACGGGGGGGGGAGTTGAGGATAGGT
>NC_085858.1:21723562-21726062 GCF_034702125.1 Engraulis encrasicolus
GCCTTCTCCACTGGAGCTCTCCTCGCTGCAGACATATAGGATTGCTGATAAGTGATTCGCTGTCAGCGGTCGCTCAGACTTCACAGGCCAGACCGGCTCTCTCCAGATTGGGGGGGGGAGAGAAAGCCAGCCAGCAGGAGATAAAGTGATAAGTGGCGAGAATCATATCAATCCGCTCCCACGAAAAAATAAAAACATGAACCCCCCCACGCACTACCCCCCTCCTGGGGTAAGACCTGGGGGGATGTGGTGGTTGGGGTGGGGTGGGGAGGTGAGTGGTGTGGGGTGGTTGGGGGGTGCTGGACTGGAGTCATACATGTGGGCCAGGGCCGGTAAATTGCACAGGCAAGACATGGCTGCAGACTCGGGGCCCCCAACTGCCAAGGGGCCACTGATTGGCCAAAAGTGAAAAAATGCTGAATTATGACAAAATGCAATATTGAAAAATGCATCTGCTGTGTTGAGTACAGTTGGTAGACATTCCTAGCTTGTAATGATGTTAAATGTTTATGTACATTTTTCACAAAATTTGCCTTTCAGAGGGGCCCACAGCAACCCATAGCCTAGGGGCCCCAGGCCAGTTTGATCTGGACCTGATGTGGGGAGCATATTGGTGGCAGACTGCAGACTTGACTTCCTGATCATTGCGCAAAATAGGCTTAGCCCACACCACACCGCACCGCACCACACCACTCTGCACCGCACCACTTTTCCCTTCTTTTCCATTGAATTGATGAAATGCAACAAAGAGTCAGATGTGGCGGGGGCTGTTTTGTGCCGTCTCTCTCGTGGGGAGGGGCGTAACTGTGCGAGCTGCATGCCTAAAAAAGGCCAAAGGAATAATTGGACAGTCGTGTGTGGGTTTCTTGTGCGTACGTGTGCGTGCTTGCTGGTGTGTGTGTGTGTGTGCATGTGTGTGTTTGTTTGTTTGTGTGAGGACACACATATGCATGTATGAGAGAGAGAGGGCGAGGGGAGAGTGTGTGTGTGTGTGTGTGTGTGTGTGTGTGTGTGTGTGTGTGTGTGTGTGTGTGTGTGTGTGTGTGTGTGTGTGTGTGTGTGTGTGTGTGTGTGTGTGTGTGTGTGTGTGTGTGTGTGTGTGTGCATGGAAAATGTTTTCCAATGTTTTCAAAACACTCTGTGCGATGGTCAGTCCCATTTCAGTGTGATGACTGAGCTAAGTGGCTATGGTGAATCATCGAATCCCAGTTGACCAACTGGGGGCCGGCATCCCAGTTCTCAGGGCTGCCGGCAGACTGCTGCTCAGCGATACGTCTTTTTTTCAGCCCAAAGTCTATCCTTAACTCAAAGTTCAAACAACTTCAAAGTCACCACAGTGTATCTTCTTATTCTGTTTCAATTCATCATGCACAACACACGCACGCACGCACGCACGCACGCACGCACGCACGCACACACACACACACACACACACACACACACACACACACACACACACACACACACTCACACACACACACACACACACTCACACACACACACACACACACACACACACACACACACACACACACACACACACACACACACGTGCACACTCTCTCTCTTATTCAGACCACTGCAGCTGGAAATGAATAGAAACGCAGAGATCAAAACAAATGTTTAAAATAATAACAGAAGGAAAAACACACAAAGAAACACTGTAATACTTCAGTGGAATTAATTATAGCAATTACATAGGCTGATATCATGGTCTGTAATGCTGATATTGTGGGGGAAAATATACTCCATCAGCACACTTCACAATCACAGCAAACAGTACATCACTTTACCAAAGCCCCGGCCGCCAATTTAAAAATGTATATATGATTTAAAAACGAAATAAAAACAAGCTAGTGGAATATTCCACTGTGCTCTGAATACTTTCTGGTGCACTTGTGAAATGTCAACTGTATGTGCCAGAAACATTTGATTCGACTGAATTTTATTTTACTATTAATTTAAATATTTAACATTATTTTTCACCAAAGAAAGCATTGCATCCCTTATCACTCTCTTGGTCATGAGTAATAATAAGGGTCAAAAACATCTCACTGCAGACAGGAATGTGACACTCGTTAAGAGGAGAGGTATTATAGGACCAACTGTTCAGAATATTCTGCTGTTCAACTCGCTCGAGTGCACGGTGCACGTTTTTATCACTTTTTCTGTCTAGGAAAAAAAACTCCAGAGCCAGTACAGCAGGCAATGAGCAGTGCTCTGATGGTGTTAGCACCCTCTTTGGCTAGTTTGCCTCAGATTTACAGGGAAGTGGAAGAACAGACTTTTGGCTTAGTTTTCATTTGACACCTGATCTCAGACCTGTTGTTAAAAGGCACAGAGAAATCCCTTCAACTGTAACAGAATAAGAGGAATATTGGACCGCGAGTATACGACTCAATTGGACCCCATTTTGTCTCTCAGACCAAAGCCTGTGTACATGGAAATGTGATTTTCATGCGTAATAAATACTAGAGAAGAAATGAGCATGTATTCCTTT
>NC_085858.1:21731062-21743562 GCF_034702125.1 Engraulis encrasicolus
ATCTGAAATTGTAGACCAAGGCTGTCAGTTACTGAGGAGGAAACAAGAATGACTGCCGGTAAGGAGATGGGTTGGTTGCGCTCGAGTGATGTGATTTTGGTCCTTTTGCGAACTACACACCAAAAAAGCAAAGCTAGGGCCTATTGAATGTATGTAGGCTATTTTTCAATTGGTCTGAACTAGTTTATGGTGAACTGATCAAGAAAACTTTCAATTTGGTGGCCGTGATACAACTTGGCCCGTTGGATGATTTCAGTCATGCAACCATTTGCTTTCTTTTAAGATTATGCATTTTTTTTTCTTAGCATTTTCTTCCTTTTAATTTTCCACTCACTTTTCATCCCTCTCCTCTCTGTCTTTTAGGTTCACTCCCTCACTCCGTCATCCCTCCCTCTTTCTCTCCTTCGCTCTCTCTCTCCTCTCCCTACAGCATGTCCAATAGGACAGACTAATATTTGGACAGGTGTTCCCTTTTTATACACAGTATCTTCAGAGAGCGAGAGCGCTGTGTGCTGAATACTACATCCATTCTTCACCACACAGTGTCTCAACAGACACCATTTAAAGGGCTATACGGACAAGACACACACTAGATAGGCTGCATCAGTCTTAAACTCCATTTTGTAATTGCGCCGATAATCCTCAACAATAAAAAATGTTTAGTGCCAATTTTCTATTTTGCACTTTTGGGACTTTCGTTTTTTTTTCCTCCCTCTGTTCTAGTAACGTAGGAGGCCGCTGCACATCTGGAGGACAGATGGGAGTCCCTGTGCGTATTCCCTCTCCTCTCCTCTCCTCCTCCTCTCTTTCACTCTCACTGCAGTTCTTCTCTCTTTCATACACACCAACCCACACACACACACACACACACACACAAGCTCTCTCTCACACACATGCACACACACACACACACACACACACACACACACACACACACACACACACACACACACACACACACACACACACACACACACACACACACACACACACACACACACACACAACTATCTGTTCTATTCTATATCACCACTGTAGAAACAAGAAAGGCTGATCCTCTTGGACTCTCTCTCTCTCTCTCTCTCTCTCTCTCTCTCTCTCTCTCTCTCTCTCTCTCTCTCTCTCGCTCTAGGACCACCCACACAGGGAACTCGCTTCCTCGTACGGCACTGACGGCGAGAAATACAGAGCTTTTGACTGATGGTTCTAGCAGACTATCATTTACTCCAATGTCAAAACCATAACCTGCCCCTTTGCAGAACAGAAAAAGAGAGAGAGAGAGTGACAGGGAGGGGAGGGAGGGAGGGAGGGAGAGGGGGATCTCTTTAGGATGACGGCGAAGCCTTCGCAGCCTTATACATCTCTATCTATCTGTCTATGTGTCCACTGGCCGCATACTTTCTATCTCTCTGCTCAGCCTCCCACGCTGCATGGGGCTTCCCTGAGCAGGACGTGTGAGGTTCGACTCCGGTCTCTGTTGCGTGGGGGTGGGCGAGTGTGTGCGTGTGTGTGTGTGTGCGTGCGTGCGTGCGTGCGTGCGTGTGTGTGTGTGTGTGTGTGTGTGTGTGTGTGTGTGTGTGTGTGTGTGTTGGGGGTAGGGTTCGACTCCGGTCTCTGTTGCGTGGGGATGGGAGAGTGTGTGCGTGTGTGTGTGTGCGTGTGTGTGTGTGTGTGTGCGTGTGTGTGTGTGTGTGTGTGTGTGCGTGTGTGTGTGTGTGCGTGCGTGCGTGCGTGCGTGTGTGTATGTGTGTGTGTGTTGGGGGTAGGGGGGTAGTTTAGTGCAGTGATTCCCAACCAGGGGTACATATGTACCACTAGGGTTACGTGAGCACACTGTAGGGAGTACGTGCAAAAACATAATAATAAATGTACGGAGCATAGTCACTATACTTGCGGTATCTCAAAAAGGCTTAGGGGGTACGCAAGGCAAAAAAAGTTTTGAAAACACTGATGTGGTGGATTTGGGAAGTGGAGGGAGGGAGTGCGGAGAGCTGTTCCATCCAACCTCTCCGCCTGTCAGTCATAGATCACCGTCATTATGAGATTATTTGCCAAGTGTGGCTACGTGCTCCAGAGATTTAGGGATTCACAACATCATGTTTTTACAATAACTGTATTGGTTATCAAGTCTCTTACACTTAACTTTCCAGCAGACATACCAGACAGTTGACAACTCACGTAACCAAAAGTGTCAAATAAAGGAAATGGAAAAAAAAGTGCACAAGAATGGTTATAGTATTAAAGCTCTGTGATATTCCATTACCAAATACGTATCAGTGTATTTGTTAGTGAAATGTAGGATGTAATGTAGTATGTTTTTGCTCTCTGTCTGAGTGTGCAGTAAAGTGAAAAACTTTTAAGTCAGTAGTTAAGCTCTCCTATAGGCTATAGGAGACACAGTGAGTTGATTTGATGTTATGTGGGCTTTTGAAGCAGCAGAAAGTTGGTTTCAATTAAAACAGAGGAGTCACGTCCAAATACACAGTAACAATGATCAATCTTTTAAAACAACCATGAAATCAATGCACGAAGAGTGAACTTAATTAACTATTTGAAACCTGCTCTCATTACAGCAATGTAATGCAATATAATTCAAATACAGCGATGCACTTTTTTTGTTCACATAGTTTGAGTTGGCACTCATTCTGTCCTGTCTCATGTCACATTGTCACACCATGTGGATGGTGACCCATGTAATGAAGATATTGAACTAGGATTAGACATCGCAAAAAATACAAATAAAATAAAAGCAATGCAACATAAAGTGACTCAGTAATAGTGCAAGAGTCTCAAACAGTTTTTAAGTAACAGATTTTATGCAGAATATTTACAGATTTAATCTGCAATTTCTAATTGTAATTGCATGCATTACTGAGTCCTTATCTTAACCCAGTGCAATTCATTGCAGCAAATTGCTTTTGTGACACACAATTGGTCTTTTCTTTTCTTTACATGTTACCCAATTGAAGTTAAACTGTATGCATCAACAAGTTAATAGTTAGACATGATTTATACATCAAATTTAATGGTCCATATTTGTCTATATTTCAACATATTAATTTGCCTACCATAAAAACAGAGCTGTTTTTTAAATTGCTTAAGGAGACTGTTATTGTGTTAGTGATTAAAAGCTGACTGATTGATACAATTAAAACACTTAGGTCCTCCACTGTGATAAATCAACCAATAGCATCGTCAAACCCGCTGTGTGTGAGTGCCCAGAGAAACAGAGGCCTCTGCTAGCCAGACGATGGTGTGTTTTCTTTTGCTCAACATAGCTGTGTGCCCTACAGCAAAGCATTTGGTCTCAGTGCAGCAATGCATTTTAGCTTCCATACGTACGTGCATCCTTCTACTTAGCGTTACTGCTTTGGTGTGTGTGTGTGTGCGTGCGTGTGTGTGTGCATGTGTGTGTGTGCGTGTGTGTGTGTGTGTAACCAGATTCACTGGGTTTTCTTCATACACTTCCTCATACCCACCTTAGTGTCACTGCTGTGTGTGTGTGTGTGTGTGTGTGTGTGTGTGTGTGTGTGTGTGTGTGTGTGTGTGTGTGTGTGTGTGTGTGTGTGTGTGTGTGTGTGTGTGTGTGTGTGTGTGTGTGTGTGTGTAGCCAGCGTCACTAGGTCTTCACATAGTTGCTCCTACCATCTTCGTGTGCGTGTGCGTGTGTGTGCTGTGTGTGCTGTGTGTGCTGTGTGTGCTGTGTGTGTTAGCAGGTTCATCACTGTGTCTTGTTCTTGATGCGCTTCCTCCTTCCCACCTCCGTGGCCACCGAGCCCACCGTCACCCCCAGCATGCTCCCCACCGGCCCCCCCACGAAGAACCCCACCAGGGCCCCCAGCAGGGCACTGCCCCTCACCAGCCCGGGCACGCTGCGGATCCACCCCGTCACCGTGTCCCACAGGCCCCGCAGGAAGGACTTTGGAGGCCCCGCGGGCGCAGGAGCGGGTTCGATAGCGTCCTCGCCCTCGTGGCCTGCTGTGATGTCATCATGGCGCGCCACCTCAGTCGATTCCGATTCGGGTGGTGGCGTCGGGGGTGTTACTGGTGTTGGCGTTGGAGTTGGTGTGGGGTCGTCCTGGAGCTCTTGGCCCCGCTCGGGTGGCTGTATCGGGGAGGAGAGGGTGAGTGAGTTGGGCCGTCTGGTGGAGGTGGTGGTCTCCTGCTCTGGCTCCTGCTCTGGCTCCGGCTCCTCTTCGCGGTCTCTCCGCAGCCCTTTGCTCCGCGTCTCCTGTTGCTCCTGTGTGGCCTGCCAGGCGTGGTACTCCGCCCCGCTCTCCCGCACCACCTGCTCCACCTTCTCCACAAGCTGCTCCACGCTCCTCTTCTCCTTTCTCTCTCGCTCCCCCTCTCCTCCGTCTCCATCTCCATCTCCATGGCTCCCTCTCTCCAGGATGTGGTAGTGGTCCCAGCAGCTCCCCACCAGCTTCAGCAGGTCCCGTTGCTCCTCTCCGTCGGTCACATACTCTTCAAAGGTGACTCCCGCAGGCAGGCGGTCGGCGTGGGTGAAGAGCACCAGGGTGTGCCTCTGCACGGCCCCGCGGCCGAACACCATCTCCAGCGCCTCCAGGCCCTGGAGTTCCACGGAGACCGGCTGGTCCACGGGGACGCAGAGCAGGAAGGCGTGGGGCCCAGGGGCCACCAGGGCCTGGCAGGAGCTGATCTGATCCTGAACGTCCTCTGTGGAGCTCTCCGAGCAGAACCAGTCTGGAGTGTCCACCAGTGTTATCTGCAAAGAGGTTAGGGAGATGAGAGGAGGAGGTATGTGTGTGTTGCATGTGTGCCACCTGTGTTTGAGCATTCTTTAATAGAATGTGTTCTAGAACTAGAATGTGTTTCTAGAATTCCACCTTAAATCCATGGATCCCAGCTGTCTTTAGAAAAGTCACCTTTTCACTTCTTTTCGCACATTTACGGAGGTGGCACGTCCTTCAAGGTCATGGCACATAGTACAATCTCTTCTGATGAGTGGTAACTAAAAGTCACTTTTCACGATTCCTTCTGAACAACATTACAGGGTTCTGTGACTATGGTAAATTTAGGGCACGGTTTAAACACACATCACTGTAAAATGTGCGGCATAGAATCAATCTAGAAATTTAAGCTTCAACTTAACCATAAAACTATGTAACTATTTCCGCTTCAACTTAACAGTACAAATGTTTACTCATGTCATGGCGTTGTTAATGTCAAGCCCATGTAATCATGCAACACTATGCCAGTGATAATTATTTTATTCTATCCAACATATATTTATAGTGATTTTAGTATTTTAGAGTGCAGGGTGTCAAGTCCAATGAGGACTTAATCACTGATTTGTCAAATTCAATTACACTTATTTTTAAGTACAAATTATTTCACATTCTGACTTTGTAGAATTCAACTGAACTGAGTGGAATTTAATTGTAATGCAACTGTTGAATTTACTGACAGTTTGAATTTTAGACTGGTTGAGCAAGTAGGATGCTGAATTTTACTTTTTAAAGAGCACAGCCCTTTGCAGGTTGCATATCATATCAACAGTATATTTATAACAAATGACTCAGAACAAATCATAACTCCATTGTTTCTCCATCATTAACTTTCCTGTATTTCCATGAGAGACTAGCACTTCAGTGAGCACTATGCTGGACCACTGGGCAGTGTGGATAGCCACTAACAATCATGTGCCTGCAAGGAATTCTCACGATGACCCAAAACAGTTAACTGAGTAAATGGACTTAAACCTTTCCTTCAATGTCAGCAGGGGAAGCACCCTACCATCCAACCTCAGGTGGCTCCTCAGCTAAAAAGGATCCTACCTTTCATTTCATAGTATGCACGCAAATAAGGATGCATCCTACGTTAATTTCAAGGTATTTCAATTGCGAAAGCACCCAACCTTTCTTCCAAGGTAGCTAGTGAATTTAAAGAAGCACCCTACCTTTCTTCCAAGGTAGCTAGTGAATTTAAAGAAGCACCCTACCTTTCTTTCAAGGTACCTACAGTGAATTTAAAGAAGCACCCTACCTTTCTTCCAAGGTACCCTTAGTGAATTTAAAGAAGCATCCTACCTTTCTCCCAGCAACAGTGGCGGTTCTGCTTTGACATTCGCATGTTCCATCTGCTGCCCCAGAAGTCTTAACCCTGAACGCCTCTCGTCCCAGGATGCAGTTCCCCGCGGCGCTCTTCCCTGAGCCGCTCCGACCCAGTAGCACCAGCCTCAGCTCACGCACAGCAGCCGGGGTAGGGGACAGGGAACTGGAGGCTGAAGAAGAGGAAGAGGAGGAGGAAGAGGAGGAGGAGATGGATGAAGAGTTTCTATAAGGTACAAACATGCAGGAGTAGAACATTAACCTGACTCCATTAGTAGCTGACATCTGAATGTTGTAGCGCAGAGAAGTCACAACAGTTGGGGAAGGCGGAGTGGGGCAGTGGAAATAGTGTTGAGTGTGTGTACTGCTTGTGGATGGTTACCCCAGTGAAATGAAATGAATGATTATAATTGATTATCTTGGAGAAATATTACAAAATGTATGGATATTTAAGTTAGGTTCACTTTTAGACATTTCCTTAAACATTGAAACAAAGTTGTTTATCTCAGGGGAAAGTTTCAGATGTGGCATTATTGCATACAAAACATTTTTAAAAAGTGCCTATAGCAAGAGGTTAATTAATTTAACTACTGCGCTTAAATAATGTTTATATTTTGTATTTAATTATTACACTGCATCCTCAATACTCGGAAGACATATTTATTTTCACCTATACAAAAAACCTTACAAGTTGCAGACTTTTTATTATTACATTTATTAACCAATGCAATTCTTACACATTATTATGACCAACATTTCTTTTTGTATGGATGATGTGCATGCCTTATTTTTGCATATTGATAAGACATGAAACAGTGGGAAAAAGCTACACTTTATCCAAATAGAAGCTTGCTGCATTGCTTTGTGCCATGTGTAATCGCTGAACAATGCTGCCATCTACTGGAGCACAATGCTATTAAATGTGTGCACTAGCATCAGAGCAGAATGTCACTCCCTGCTTTGATGGAAGAATTAGCAAGCTGATTTGAGTGAAGTGGTGCTTAATTTAGAGCAACATTTACACTTAATTACCTTTATATAACGTTCCCATAATATTTGATAGAACTTCATTAAATTTTCACAATTTGCAAGTACAACAATTATGTAGGCCTACTTTATTCTTCAGATTGGGCTTAATTAATAATTACCATCTCCCATTCTTTTATTTTCAAGTGGACTAGCCGGCCTATGTCAGACTCTCAATTGCAGGCACCCCTGCAACAACAATGGGCGCATTTTATTACCCAAACTCCCGTCTTCCCGTGTGCTTGTGGCCTCGTGATGATGTCACAAGGCGTCATTGACGATAAAAGTTTAATTCAACATCTCACAAATCGCAAATCAAAGGTTATTTCCTCATTTTAAATCAAGATGTTGAATGGGGAAAAGTCCCCAAAAGTTGTGCCTAGGCTGACAGCATGAAAACTGTATTGTTTTCTTCACGAAGGTGGAGCATCAGTGAATCGTGAGGCCATAAGCACAATAGTAGTAGTAGTAGTAGCCTTTATTTGTCCCAGTATGGGCAATTGTTTTGCAGTGGTGGTACACCTCTCACACCCGCACACACACACGCACCCACATAAAACATTTAACAGACATAAATAACCGTTTAAAACGCATAAAAAGGTGGAGGGGTTAAGATAAATGTGTAATCTAAGAGAAAGATCTACAGAGTAGGGCTTAAAATAGCTAAACATACAACTCATGGCTATCTATGCTTCCTAGTGGAATTTAGCAGCTGAATAGCAGAGGGTAAAAATGTTTTTTTATATCTATTTGTCCTAGCTAATGGGCATTTAAAGCGGGAACCAGAAGGTATATATATAGAGGACGGTAGTTTGGATAGTGGATTGTGCCCACTGTCATCCACAAAAGAGTGACAATCTGTTTCACCTTTATATGCAACAAACAACCAAACAACAAAGTTAACAAAAAAGTGTAGTACAGTACTGTATATTAATGTTCAGAACTTTTCCAGGTCAGGAAATCGGAAATTGTGTGAATAGTCTGTTGCACCAAGCTGTTTCCGATGATGTACAGTATGTGTAACGTGTTTTTTTCCCCATTGACTCTGTTTTTCCAGACCAGGAATAAATAGGCAGTTGGCCTGACTGATTTGAACACCAAATTCAATGTACCATCACAGGCAGTGTACCGATGAGCATAAGCTAGGTCCCAAATAGATTAACTAAAGATATTATCCACTTTGTGGTTCTTAATCAACACACATGACAAACCATGGGTTCGTCTGTGGCTGGGCCAACCTTCTCCGGGCATTCAGGCCGCTGTTTTCAGACGGCAGAAGAAGAGAGCAACATGGCTGCTTTGCGGTATCACTACTGTACTCTTTGGCATGCTTTTGGAGTTGTATAAAAAAGAGGTAGAAGTACTCTTTTAGATGTAATTACAACACTAGTGGTATGATATTACATGGTTTCAGCTATGTAATATCACACTACTAGTGTTGTGATTACATCCATAAGAGTACTTCTACTTCAACTTTACACAACTCTGGTTGCTGACGTTTTGACTCTAAGCCTTCATCAGAACAGTCTTTCCTCTAAGATTCATCTAGAACCCTGTAATATTTCAACAGTACTATCGGACTGAAGCTCTCCTTACCTCCACACTGTGTTTCTTCTTCCTCTCCTCCTCTTGTATCCACTGCCTCATCCTTCTCTCCCTCCTCCTCATACCAGTTTTGTCTTCTGCTTCCCTCTTCTCTTACCGCGTCAAATTCCATTGTGATGAACTCCTGCTGAAAAGATATTCAAGACGTCATAGAATACATTAAGCACACGTACGTATGTTTGTTGCTTACCTATCACTAGTCAGGGTTGTTGTGGGAAGAGATGGATAAACTGAAATGGTGAATATAATGACAGAGGTGTACTGTAGGCCTACAGATATAGTGTAATATTGTACAGTGACACTTTAGAATAACAGTCGCTAAAAAGCTTTAGAACCACTTTGTAAATAATTAACTAATAATCAACCAAACAAATACAAATGTTTGTAAATGAGTAAGAAATACTATTTTAACTTAAGACACATTACAGCTGCAGCAGTCCTGGAAAATTGTCCTCCAAAGAGCAAAAAGATAAAGCCACTGGATATAGAAGTGTCTGACAGGTCCAGCAGGAGCACATTTCACTGTGAAAATGTAGGTTGGTTCTTACCCATTTACAAACGCTTTAAATGTTTTGTTAACAATTAGCTCATAGAGATATTTACCGGTAATTAAGCGCCAATAAAGCTTTTTAGCAGAATGATATTCTAAAGTGTTACCATTTGTACAGTACAAGTGGCATTGTAAATGTAACTATCACTGTCACTAACAAGCTCCTGCATCAACCCATATTCACAGAGATGAAAAAGAAGAGATGAGATACAAATGTTTGAAGATAATACTAAGTAAGCAAGTACAAACAATGCTAGTACAGCCAGGTGGTTGTGGGACGGTTTTAGTGAGTGGAGTTAGTTTTGTTGTGAAAAAAGCCTCTCGGAAAAGAAGAGTCATCAGAAAGTTCCTGAAGGTTGAGAAGGATGGCCACCAGGGATGGATTATGACTCAATTGGCCCCTGGGACAGACAAGAAGAAAGGCCCCGTTCCATAGGTGTTGCTGATTCAGGGTTACAGGCCAGATGTGAGACTCTATGTTGTTGGAGTTTTGGGGGGATGTCCCACGAGAAAATGTGAACATTCAGTAGTTGAAAGTGCAATTTTGACGCAGTATGAGAATAGGAAATATAGAGGCTTGGGCTTCAGGGCCCCCCTTGACTCTTGGGCCCCTGGGCCTGGGCCCGGTAGTCTCGTGCAGCAATCTGTCCCTGATGGCCACAGTGTTTGAAGTCAAGAGTTTGCAGATGAGCTACCTGACTTTCTCACCTGCTCCTGTTCTGACAGGTGGACTCTGTTCAGCAGACTGTTCTGCTCTGCTTTTGATAACTCAGTGTTGTTTACGACGCCAATAACCTATCGCCTACCGTTTCCTCTTAAGGCTATACAAGACTGGCAGAGCAGGACATGACAGCCTGCAGTATACAGTACATGTTTCTCCATAAGGCTGGCTATGCAAGGCTGAGGGAGCAAGTGTTGTTAACAGCTTGCAGTACCTACGGTTCACCTTTTGGTTATGAGAGAGAGAGACAGAAAGAGAGACAGAGAGAGAGACAGAAAGAGAGACAGAAAGAGAGACAGAGAGAGAGAGAGAGAGACCATTCTCATGAGTCATCACATAGGAATGTTTTTCTCCCCAGGCATTCCTCATGACTACGACACATAATGTAAATTCAGTTCCTATTATGGCTTTTTCACAGTAGCAAACACATCATGACATTTACACCGCTGACATTCTGTCCACCCCGATGACATGACACACCCACCAGATATGCGCACAACTCTATTGTAGCCTAACGTATTAACACCAACGGCTGTGCTTCTAAGTACAGCAACAGTGAAGTAAACAGAGGCAAGAACATTAGAGGAACAACAACAAAAAACCTGTAGAGGCAATCCATGTCAGTCTTCACATCATGTTTTAAAACGATTACCTTTTGCAAAGGGCCTGCTGTGGTGAAACAGCCTCTTGTTACAGAGTGTGCTGCTGCCTGCCTCCTCTGCTTCACTTCACTTCCTCTTCTGGTCTCCTCTCGTCTCTCGTCTCGTGTCTCAGGCGTCTGCCATGGCAGGGAGCAGCAGCTGAGCTGGCCTGGGGTTCCTCCCTTCCTCTGATGCCTGACTGTATACGGACACAGCACCGTGTCTTTGGCTGGCCTCTAAGGGACGCCTATGAAAACCTCTCAGGGATGTTAAAACGGTGAGCTCAGCTCATTCCAAACACACACACACACACACAGTCACTCACTGCAGGCAGCTGCTGTATACGCAGCAGACCCCATTTCCTCTTTCAACTCGCTCTTTGATGACACTCCCTAACACACGGGCTGAGGGAGTCAGCCAGCCAGGCAGCCAAACAGCAAGCATTTATTAACCTATTACCTTCTCTCTGGTCTGTTGCTGCTCCTCTTCCCTCTCGTTTTTTGTTTTTTTAAGAGGGGATGGAGGAATTTGGGGTGTGGGCCTCCGCTGTGTATTTCAGGCGGTGATGAGGCTGTGGACAGCTGGGGTAAGCTGGTGCTGGGCTGCTATGCTACCAGGGGAGATGTCTGACTAGAGCAGGCTGTGTGCTGTACATCAACAGTGCAGACATGCTGACTACTACATGCAGGGTCGCTGACAGCTTTGCTGGCCGGGCCCAGGACAAAGTCATTTGAAAGGGACCCCCCGTGAATATACAACGTACTGTAATGGGGAACCAATTCTGGGCCCCCCTCTACCTGGGCCTGGTGCAACTTAGCCCCCTTTTTGACCGCCCATGCTGTGGAACTGTGAACTATGTGCATTCACAACTGTCTTGTCAAAAGAGATATTTATCTCAATGTGATTTGCTTCCCTGGTTAAACAAAGGTAAAATAAAAAAATAAAAATAAAACACTTCAGCAGCACCATTCCTAGAGCATATAGGTAGTATGCAAGACATCATCTGCTGAGATTTTTTTTTAAAAACCCTTTTCAACAAACAAATGGCTGATATATAAAATCATAGTTGCACTTCATGGCATACACCTGATACACTTGTAATGAGGGTGTGATTTGTCAGAATACCAGAAAGGGGTACTATATTTGTTTCAGATGTTAAAGGGACACTGTGTGAGATTTTTAGTTGTTTATTTCCAGAATTCATGCTGCCCATTCACTAATGTTACCTTTTTTATGAATACTTACCACCAGCATCAAATTCTAAGTATTCATTATGACTGGAAAAATTGCACTTTTCATACATGAACAGGGGGATCTGGTCCATGGTCCGCCATTTTGAATTTCCAAAAGTAGTCATTTTTAGCTGCAAAAAGGACTGTACTTGGACCATACTAGAAAATATTTGTTTATTACTTAGTAAACTTTCATGTAAAGATCAAATTCGGCAATAGGCAGTCCAGTTTCAATGAGCAGCATAGTTGCAGTACCTTTCTTGACCATCTCCTGCACAGTGTCCCTTTAAGCTATATAAATGGAGTTACATTAAAATGACATTGAAATCATCTAGAAAACATGGTGATATTAAAGCAAAGGGGGAACAATACTGCCCTACAAAACAAGAACGCAGAAAAAAGGCTTCAAAGTTTCCTATATGGCGCGACAACTGTGTTGTCGGTAAAGTGGTGGTGACACTTCCTGGTACAGTAATACTTTTTTAGGATAGAAATTAAATGCACACACAAAAAAACGAAAAAACAGCATTTACAGTATGTGTCTTTTTGCCACAAAAAACAGAGTTACTGATTTCTTGGCTGGTATTACTGCCACAAAATGGAGTTACTGCAGGAGTTACTGCGTTCTTGGCTAGTATTACTGTCTACTCC
>NC_085858.1:21746062-21926062 GCF_034702125.1 Engraulis encrasicolus
ATTGAAGAGTGTGATGTATGATGTGTGAACATATTCATGCAAGTGTTTTGTCCACAGCAGAAACATCCCCAGCAACAGAATCAGAATTAAATGATCTACTGTAATATTTTCAGAACCCACAAACTCCATGAACATGGAAACTCTCATGTAACTGATCTGTCACGTAGACTTCAAAGCTTCTATCATCTCAACGGTCGTTCTTGTGCAACCAGGGCCTAGTCTACATGTTGCACGCTGCAGCCATATCCAGCACAGTGCGACAAAATATTCAAAACATGCACTTAAGTAAAGTTCAACCAAACCTCAAATGAAGTGCCTGCATTTGAATGTCAGATAAAACCAAATGGGCAATAAAGCCATGTTCACAGTGACGTTCATGTATCCCTGCTGAATAAAAACTACATGGTTTGCATCCCGCATGTGTCTGCAGGTTGCCTGCTGTTGCAATTACTGATACCCAGTAAAAATTGAAAGCAAACCAGTAACAGTGGTTCAGCCGTGGCCTAGTGGTTAAGGAAATGGGCTTTAGATCAGAGGGTTGCAGGTTCAAATCCCACCCTTCCACTACCTCCCTACCTCACTCCATGGCTGATGTGCCCTTGAGCAAGGCACCTAACCCCACACTGCTCCAGGGACTGTAACCAATACCCTGTAAATAACTACGTCGCTTTGGATTAAAGAAAGCATCAGCTAAGTCTAATGGAATGTCTTAATTCTGAAAATGGACTTCAATGTCCCTCAAATTCTTGTTGTGTGAAAAACCTTGTAAAGTCACAGTCAACGGTGTGAATTGTTGGTGACATAGCAACTCTCATTACCTCAAACCTTGATTTATACTGTAGGTTGAGTCAAAGGTGTTTAAGACAATGTAATTAATGTAATTCAGTTCAACAAGATACCATTTCTTCCACATGTTGGGCCAAACATGATTAATCCCATAATTAATAATAGAAAAATAGAACACAAGGTTGCCTTTCACAGTTTTAATCATCAAAAACATAACCCCCACACACTTTGAAAGCAAAGCCCCTTCCTCCAATCATGACCAAATAAACCTCAGTTTGAGCATTGAGCGTGAAACTCACACAGACAGTTGCCCTAGTTAACCGATTGACTGGAAACAGACAAACATGCTTCAACCTACTCATCTTGACTCAGTGATCAATATCTCACTCTTGTCGTAGTACTACTAATAGTACCGTCGGGAGCTTAGCACTGGCTAATTCTATTTCAGTTGATGGGCAGGGGGACAGAAGACTGGTCCAATAGTCCAAGGAGTTACAGTGTAAATAACTGGACTTGTTTTTGGAGCTTCAACACTTTTAACCCATTGTGTCCTGGAGACACATATACAGGTGTTTCAGGATTTTGAGATTTGAGCTGTTTTATTAACTATGTGGGTAGGTTAGGGCTGAATGAACACATTACAATGCAAGGGGAGGGTCTTGGCTTTTAAATGTAACTCATTTCATATTTGTATGTGCTTTGGAGGCTGAGATATTAAGGATTTAATAAGTAGAGGGCACCCTTTCCCAAAAAAGGGCTTAGGACAAAATGGGTTAAACACACCCTTTTCACTAAAATGGACAATGAAGAACCTTCAACGAATCTGGTCCAACATTCTGAAGTCTATGTTATATGTGTTTGTCTTTGTGATTACTAGCACACTGTGTGTGTGTGTGTGTGTGTGTGTGTGTGTGTGTGTGTGTGTGTGTGTGTGTGTGTGTGTGTGTGTGTGTGTGTGTGTGTGTGTCACCTCTGTCTCCTGGAGGCGGTGTCCGATGAGTGAGAGGGACTCCCCCAGGAGCTGCAGGTGAGCGGCAGCGTCGATGGGGTCCACCTCAGGGGGGCGCGCTGGGGACAGGGACGAGCCCATGGAGCCCCGCCCAGGAGACAAGCCTGCACCCACACCCTTACCGGAGCCTGAGGAGCAAGAGGTGGAGGAGGAGGAGGAGAGAAAATAAGAAAAATGCATCAGCTACTAGTGAAAAGGGAACAAAGACGTTTTTTCGGGCTAAGACGTGAGGTGGAACAACCACAGCTAATGCTAATTAGTGATGGGGCATTACAGTCATGGGTAAGTGGTTAGGGCTTCAGACTTGTAGCCCAAAAGTTGCTGGTAAAACTCCCGACCCGGTAAGATGGTGGGGGGAATAAAATAACCAGTGCTCTCCCCCATCTTCCTTCATGACTGAGGTGCCCTGAGCATGGTACCGTCACGCCACACTGCTCCATTGGGACGTCATTGGGGGATGCCCCCTTGCACGGGTGAGGCATAAATGCAATTCCGTTGTGTCCAGTGTGCACTCCCAGGTGGGCTTTCACTTTCACTTCACTTTTTTAATGTACTGCAATGTATATGTAGTCAGACAATCCACTAAAAAAACCCATACAATGTAATCCATACAATAGTGGCATTAGCTGTGGTTGCACCACCCTGGCCTAACTCCTGTCCTCTGTTGTGCTTATGGCCTCGTGATGACGTCACAAGAAGTCGTTGACGACAAAAGTTTAATTCAATATCTCACAAAAGCACAGTTCAAAGGTCATTTGAATGGGGAAAAGTCGCTCAAAAGTTGTGGCTAAGCAGACAGCGGGGAAACTTTATTGCAAATATTAGTCCACAAGCACAAGTTGAAGATGGGAGTTAGGATGATGGAATGGTCTGGCAAGTGTCCCACAGACGGGAAGTTCTCAGAGGTAGGATAGCAAAAGGTCGCTAATCAAATGCCTTTGCATCCTACTGGACAGAATAGAAAGACGGCAATTCATCCACCACAATCCATATATACTCACATTCACATCTATGTTCACATCTATGCACATCCAAAGCCACCCCCATTTGATCTACCTTGCCTTCATTATGTAGTAGTGATTGTGATAAACTATCGCCTTGTGCTCTTACGCTGATAAGCTTATCTCCCTCACGCACAGTGTGAAAGAGTACTTTACCAGCTTTTGCTCTTTGCCTGCTGTGGTGGCTGCAACTCTGTCGCCCTTGACCTGAACAGAAGATGTGAATTCCTCATATTTCTCTGAAGTATTATTACCAGTTTCTCCCCTGTATCTACTGTACTGCATAGTTGGAGTTGCAATATTGAAGACATGGGTTGACTTGCTAAGGTTAAGTGAAAGCCATGCTTTGTTAACCAATTGTGTCCTGGAGCAACATATACGCTGAATTCGGATTCTTGAGATTTGAGCTGCACCTTTCCCCAAAAAGGGCTTAGGCTAAAATGGGTGAAGAAACATAAAGATGTTACTTTTTCCAGATTTGCTGTCATTAAGGGAGAATTCGTGGTAATGAAAGGTCACCTCACCTTTACTCTTGTTTCCGTCGCCCGCTGTACTCTTGCGTTTAACAGTGGTGGCCTCTGCTTTGTTCTGCTTATGCTGTAAGTATTGCGCTTTCTGCCTCCAGACCTGAAGATAGACAGTGCAGTGGCATTTATGTTTACGTACGCACACACACGCACATGGACTGCATATGTGCTGTACAGTTGACTTCAGAGACTCACCAGTTTGTCTTTCTCAGGAAGCTGCTTCCAAACCTCTGCAAGCTTTTTGCTCAGCTCACCGAACACTGGTAAGACAAGAACAGCAACAGAAATCTTAACTTTCATAGCCCTCCATGGAAAAAAGGGTTTTGTTGAAGTGAATACAATGAATGCTTTACATTAGGTACATTAGTGTTCGATAATGATATTCTGAAATATGAATAAATGCCTTACCCAGTCCAGGCTGCTCGGCGTTGATGTTCACCCTGTATTCCTTACAAAATACCTGATATGCGGTGGTGTTTTTTTTCTTGGGCTGTCAAAGTCAAACGGAAAAATACAGGTTTTAAACACAGTTGAACAACTCAATCTTTTTTGTTGTGGCATTTCAAGACCTTGCTGTCTGCCATTTCTCGAACCACTGAGATTTCCACAGATTTTAAAATTATTTACCTTACTTATTACCTTAACTGTTTCTGTTTGTCCGTGTTTCTGTTTTTATGCACCCTATTTACATGAATGTGCGATATTACATCCTGACTTCCAGTTCCCGTTTCAGCTATACAGTACCTCTCTACATAGAAAGAAAGTGCCGTCATTGACCTTTTCTTTGTCCTGCTTGTCTTTGTCTTTGTCTTTGTCCTCTTTCTTCTTCTTCTTCTCGCTGGGCGTTGGCATCGGCGTTGGCATCGGCGTGCTGGTGTGGTGATGTGAAGAGACTGGGCCGGGCATGGGGTACATGCCACCTGAAGTGCTGTGATTGCTTGAACTGTGAGAATGGGAGTGGCTCCGAGATGGATCTGTGAACCATAAAGACAGTGTTTGTCATGCAAACAAGCAAGCATAGAGCAAAACATTTAACTTGTCAGCAATATTTAAATGTTTCTTTTTGTGTTTTTTATGCCCTTATGCGATAGTGACAGTGAGGAGATGACAGGAAATGGTAGGGAGGGAAAGATGGGTGATGACCTCAGGCTGGAATCAAACCTGGGTCCCCAGTGTAATCGCACGAATAGACCAGAGTAGGGCTGCACGATTATGGAAAAAATCATAATCACGATTATTTTGGTCAAAATCATAATCACGATTATTAATCACATTTATTGATTTTTGCAGATTTTTTTGAAAATTATAACGACGAAATATAACCAAGAATGAATTACATACGGGATGAGCAAAATAAAATGAATGCAATAATTATGTAAAGGCAATAGCATAAAACAGATTTCTGGCCAGAAACACCAGCCTGTCAGTATGTTCTGGCTTCAAGGACGCTCTCAAAAGTAGGTCACTATTGCCATGATTAAATCACGATTAAAATCACGAGTTTCACTATTTTATCACGATTTTGATTATTTTCCGATTAATTGTGCAGCCCTAGACCAGAGCGACTTGAGCGATTCCAGCGACGGAAGTATTTGGCTTTGTATTGAGTCACTGGACACAGAAGAGACAAAAGCAATTTGGGCGACTAGAGGTGATTTGAGCGACAGTTTGTAGTTGGGATTCAGCAAATATTATGCAAATGAGCTATGATGCGGTTCGGCGACAGCCGCCACAGCCAATGGGAATGTTGGGCTGCTTGCATTTTGCTTTTAACAGACATACCCTACTCTCGCTTCAATCGCTCGTATTGCTCCTGCTGCACAGTCCAGTGATTCTCTGTCGCTTAATCTTGTCGCCGCCGGTGAATTCCCAGTAACAGTATCAAACACAAGCAGGTAATTGGAGTGCTTCTGGGTCTTCACCTTTTTTCCTTGGTGCTCATCAGTGTAGGGGCTCTCAAACTTGGTCCAGGAAGACAGATGCTGAGGCACTCAAGGTTGCAATTTTTTTACTTTTTTATTTGGCTACAATGCCTACGCGTTTCGGCCCTTATGGCCTTCTTCAGGGCGCATCAAGATACGCCCTGAAGAAGGGCGCGTTTTGGCCCTTATGGCCTCCCCATAAGGGCCGAAACGCGTAGGCATTGTAGCCAAATAAAAAAGTAAAAAAATTGCAACCTTGAGTGCCTCAGCATCTGTCTTCCCAGTAACAGTACTTGCTTGGCTGAACTTGCTTGGCTGTGGCTCAAACAGCTAAGGCAACTTGTCAGTAATGCAACATAAACACTGTAGTAGTCAGTTATAATAAATGTTGTAAATAATAAATGTGTATTTACTTGTTTTCTCAACGGAGGAGCCTTTCTTCCCGCTGCTGCTTCCTTTGCTATGTTTCTTCTCCTTGGAGCTCTTGTCTTTCTCCCTCTCTCTGTCCTTCTCTTTCTCTTTCTTCTTCTTGCTCTTTTTGCTCTTCTTCTTCTTCTTGGAGAGGTGGGTGTAGGTGTCGTCGATGACCAGCTCTCCGGCCTCCAGTTCTGGCCCCGAAGATGAGCTGTCGCCACCCATCGAGCCCAGAGAACTCCCATAGTGCCTTGCTGTAGAGGTGATGCAGGGTTAAAAAAATATTACAAACTAGAAAAGCGCTCAGAGAGCGCACCTCCGCTCTTTGTTAGACAGTAACACACAGGTACACAGGGAAAACACAAGACACATCTTACTATACAGCTATACCATATGTTATAATATATACTCATAAGTCATTGGCACATGGAAACACACATGCAAGCTCCTCAAGAAGGAAGAGAAGCTAGAAAGCAAGAGAAAATTCAAAAGGCCACACACAGATAGGACTACAGCATCACTGAATCAGAGGTGCATTTGGTGACCAAACAGATGAACAAACAGATGAGAATATAAAATGCCAAAAGGAAAATTGAAAATAGAGGCCAAATTACTTAAGAACGATAAAAGAATTCATGGAGTGTAGGGCTGCACAATTATGGAAAAAATCATATTCACGATTATTTTGGTCAAAATCGTCATCAAGATTATTAATCACGATTATTGATTTCTTGCATATTTTTGAAAATTATAACAAGATGAAATATAACCAAAAATGAATTATATACGGGATGAGCAAAATAAAATTAATTGTAATAATTATGTAAAGGCAATAGCATGAAACTTGGGTGGACAGATTTCTGGCCAGAAACACCAGCCTGTCAGTATGTTCTGGCTTCAAGGACGCTCTCAAAGGTAGGTCACTATTGCCACAATTAAATCACGATTGAAATCACAACTTCGATTTCACAATTTTATCACGATTTTCGATTATTGTTGATTAATTGTGCAGCCCTAATGGAGTGTATACATTACTATGCATTTACAGAGCTTCTGTAAGAGAAAAACTAGCATTGTGGCATTGTGTGTAGCTGGTGGATAGAGCTTCCAGATGCAACTTTGACAGGAAAAAGAGAAAAAGCAGCCATGGCCTAATGGTTAAAGTGATGAACTCAAAATCAGAAGGTTGCAGCTTCGAAACCCTCCTTTCCACTCTCTCACTCCATGGCTGAGGTGCCCTTGAGCAAGGCACCCAACCCCACACTGCTCCAGGGACTGTAACCAATACCCTGTACTTAAAACAAATATAAGATGATGCTTTGGATAAAAGCATGTAATGTAATGTAACAAAAAGCGTCTGGCTGTGTCACAGCGCCCTAAGCCCTCATTATGGGCTTTCATGCCCAGCAGGCCCCAGGTTCGAATCCGGTCTGGGTCACTTTCCAACCCTACCCCATCTCTTTCTGCCATTCATTTCCCGTCTCCACCTTCATCTGTCCTGTAAAATAAAGTCTAAAACGGGCAAAAAGAAAAAACATACAAAAAAGTGGCTCACCCTCCACCTCCACCTCCTTGCCCACCACGGGCAGTGGCTCTGGGACCTGCTGCTGCTTCTTCTTGCTGGCCTTGGGCTGCGAGCCCCGCTCCCGATCCTTCTCCTTCTTCCCGCTGCTCTTCTTAACAGAGGACGAGGAGGAGGTGGTCGAAGAAGGCATGAGGCCTGGTGTGGAGGGCAAGGAGGAGGACAGAGGATTCGGCACGGAGGACGAGTGCTGCGTGCCCGGGAAGGAAGGGAAGCTCTCTGGCCCGGGCGTGGTATCCCCACCACTGCCACTGCTCTTCTCTTTGGGCGAGAGGATGAGCTTCATCTTTAAGCCCTCTGCTTCACCTCGACCTGCCCCTCCACCACCACCTCCACCTCCACCTCCACCTCCACCACCAGGACCACCGTGGAACAGCGACGACCGTGAGGACGAAGACGAGGAAGACGAGGAGTGCGAGTGCTTCTTGGAAGAGGATGACGATGATGTGCCACCAGCACTGCCCGAGCGCTGGTGAGGGTGCTGGGAGTGTCCTCCTCCAGCACCACCTCCCGTCTTGGAGGAGCTGGTTCCACCACCACCACTGCCACCCTCACGCTTGCGCTCCTTTGACGAGTGCGAGGAGGAGTGTGAGGAGGGGAAAGGGGGGTGGGCGGGCTTCTTGTGAGGGGCGTTGGGGCTGGGCTCAGAGCCGGTGGCAAGGGGGGAGGTGATGGCGTGCAGGAGGCCCATGGCCGTGTCCGTGGGGTGGGAGGAAGAGGAGGACGAGGAAGAGGAGTGGTGGTGGTGGTGGTGGTGGTGGTGCGAGGAGGAGAGGGACGGGGAACGGTCTGAGGACTTACGCTTCTTTTTGTGGGCAGGGGGGCCTGAGCCGTGGTGGTCTGCAGAGGAAGAGAGAGATTTAATACTCATTTGTTGGATTTCACCATCAGTTCATAACATACAATATATTTCAACTAAAAACATCTTCCCTCGGCAAGAGAAGGGAAGAGCCCTCTCCTTCACACTCTTGAGGCAACAAAAGAACTTAGAAAAGCCTGCAAAATGATTTGATTAAAATAAAACCAAAACAATTACACAGCTTGCCCAGTAAGGAAAAAGGAGTATGCAGAGGAAAAGCAGGAAGCAAGGCAAAGAGGAGGGTCTGGATTAATCCATGTTCAGTTTTGTATTTTTTTTGTGACACTTTAGAATAAGAGTCGCTAAAAAGCTTTTTAAAAACACTTTGTAAATAATGAACAAATAATAATCAAGAAATCAAGAAAACGGGTTATAGAAGTGTCCGGCAGGCAAACAAACTCACCCAGCTGGGGCAGATTGACACTCTGCTGTGAAAATGTGAGTTGATCCTTACACATTTAATAACACTTTAAAATGTTTTGTTTATAATTAGTTCATTAAAATATGTTAATTAAGAGTTAATAAAGGTTTTAAGGGACTGTTATTTTGTTATTTTCTGTTACTTTTAAAAATTTGAGCAAATAGAAGACCAACACTTTGACACATTTTGCCTTAGCCAGAGTCAGACTTGTCATAGTGACAAGAACTAAAACGTGTTACTCCACGTCAGACCAGCAATTTAAGGAGGAAAGCCTGAATTAATCAACCATCAGTCATGTAGTGTTGTTTTATTTGTGCTTTGCGCTTTGACACATTTTGTCTTAAAGTCAGAGTTGGCATCTATTCCACATCTGGGTGTCAGGGTGGATTGCAGGACAGGCCAATAAAATGAAGCACATAAAGTCAACAACACCAGTACATGTTTTTTTATTGCTGACCTTTTGGGCGTGAGCCTGTCAATCTGTGTCTAGTGCCCAAATTGCCATAAAAAATAATTACTGGGAGCATACACTGCTGTGGTGGTGATGAGTTCATTTCGGTCTTTTTTACAGGACAATTTGGTTGCTAATCTGAAACAAAATGGAGCAACTGCTAATTTTTTTTTTAAATGCACAATGGCTTGCAAGCCAACCAGAGAAAACCACATCCTGTCACGTGGAGCTTTACGCTTTATGCTGAAGCAGACCGTGGTAGACACAAACTCCCCAGAGGCGCTGTTTTGGGGATATTTTTGAAATGACTGTACCTCTGTGGTGGTAGTCATCACTTTTATGCTTTTTCTTTTTCTTATGCCCGTCTCCACCCAAAAGGAACAGCTCCGAGTCCTGTTGGAGAGGAGGTGCCAATGAAGGACAAATGTGTTTGCAATTATTTCAACAAAAAGCCTCTCACACACACACACAAACACGCACGCACACACATACACACACTAACTAACTAGCTAGTGACCTAATACTACAGGGTTGGGGAATGATAACTAACTATAACTAGTAGTGATGTGAGTGTTTTTAACCCATCTCTAACACCCCAACCACTTCATGTTACCTTCTTTGAGGACTTGCGCACCTGCGCCGCAATCTCCTCTTCCTCTCGCAGGAGGTCTTTGTAAGAGCGCCTCTTCTCTCGCTGGCTACGGCCTGCCACCAAGCTGATGTCTCCCTCCATGACTGACATGTCTACACAGGGGAAATGAGGTTTTCTAGTCAGAAACTCCTGTGCTGAAATTAAGCAGTTAGGTGTAGGTTTTTTTTTTTTTCAAAGATGGGATAGCTAGGCCCAGGAATACTTGCCCATTACTCCTTTCTTCTTGACTTCTTCGAAAGCCATTGCTGACCCTAGATCCCAGTTGCAGACTAGGAGTCCTGTCAGAGACTCTTGAAGAATCCCCTCTCCTTAGGGTTAAAGACAGGTTTAAAGGGACAACTTTCACTTTTCATGCTCTATGAAATACAGAATAGCCTACAGACCAAATGTACACAGTTGCCCATGTGGGAGTCATTTGTAAATTTAAAGACAGTTAAATTGACACTATCATCAAGCCTCCTTTGAGGATATGGCAAGAACTATGGATACCTGTAGCCTACCTAAATTATCAGAAATATTTTTGAAATGGTCCACGTAGAGTAGGCTATGTTGACACGATGACGTTCCGCTCTAACCTCTGTCTAACATTCAACACAGTGAGCAGCTGTAGTTGGCCAGGCAATTGGTCACTTGGATAATTCGCTGGCGCCAATGTATCATTTTTTCAACAATGCGCGGTGTGTTGCGATACAAACTAAATCTGTGATGTTACAGTAACTGCCGAAATTGGGACATTGTTTCGAAGGGGTACTTCCCGCCTACTTTCGAAAAGATACACAAACACACCCCCTTCGCTCCAGCAGTATCCCATTTTCCCATCCGACACCAAAGACACTGTCCAAGCCGGTTGCGACGTGCAGCTGCACAGGCAGATATGTCAGTACATCCCCTGGCTCATGCACAGTACAGGCCCAGTTCGTGATGTATTCACTGTTTAACAGTGCTATGCATTTAATTACAGCTTTGTAAATTATTTTTCATTATAAACGGAGTAGTGGCACAGTCCGCAAAGCCGCAGATAATGTAATAACTAAGTAGTCTCCCTGTAATTACCTCTACGGGTCCCCGAAGATCAAGCGGAGCCAGTCGCCATCTTTGAATTCTGTCAACAACAATGCAACAACCAGGGAGGGGGAGGGACTAAGCGGCTGCCTTGGTTTTACAAGCACAGAGCCGTCTTTTGTGTGTAATTTTTATGAAGAGAGAGTAAACAAGAATAAAAAATATACACAACACCCTAAATAGGGTGCTTATGGACTGCCAGACATGGAGATAAAAAAGAAAACCAGAGCGGCAAGAAAACATAAAAGGAAAGCACAACACCCCTTTTATCATTTTTTAATTAATTCTTCACTTCATTTCAACATCCATGTACAAAAAACACAATTTCTTTACCATAAACAAATGACATCCATAAAAGGCAACAGAAAAAAGGCATCACAGATCTTGAGACAGAAAAACAGTATTCAGCAGAGAGCTGAAGAATAGGCTACAAGACATGATGTGACTCCAATGTGTGGGGAAAATAGTTATTTTTAAGTGTTTAAAATGGTCACCAGTCAAAATTGGTCTCAATTACATGTGTGCACAAAAAGCACCCACACACGCACAGCGTACCGACACCTTCCACTTGGCCATCATTTCTACCTATCACCTAAGTTCTGCAAGCTGAGAGATGTGAAGTTTGCCAACAGGTCTGTTACTTCATCAACCTAAGGGAGAAAAAAAACATCCGTGAGAACATTCAATCTTTCCTTCACACACATACACTCAAAAAAACACAAAAGTAGCACATTTTCTTTAGTGAACTTAGCTTAGTCTGGTAAATATGCCATTACGCATACTTTATAACGGTATTTTAAATCCTTGACAGTTGTATGAGTGTTACTTAGGAAAACAAGACATGACAGATAACCAACAGGAGGAGAATGAGATACCTGTTCCTTAGTGCGTGTATGCTGCAGCTGTGTGGAGATGTGTTCAAGTCTCTCACGCTCTGCGCTTTGGCCCATCACGTTGAGGTACTCCCTCAACATCTGAATGATCTGCACAGACATTGAAAATGTTGTAACATATGACATACAGTGAGTCCAATATGTATTTGATCCCTTGCTGATTTTGTTGGTTTGCCTACTAACAAAGACATGATCAGTCAGTAAATGTTATGATAATATGTATTCTAATATGGAGAGACAGAATATCAAAAAGAAAATCCAGAAATTAACTTAAGAGAATATATATTAATTTATTTCCATTTCATCGAGCAAAATAAGTATTTGATCCCCTGCCAACTGATTACAGTTCCGGGCCCACAGACCAGATGGGCACTTCCGATCAACTTGTCATCTGAATGAAAGACACCTGTACATACTAACATGCATAAAAGACACATTTAATCAGCAGAATCAGTCCATAGTATGAGTGAATCAGTCACACTCCAACCTCACCAGCATGGGAAAGACCAAAGAGCAGTCAAATGATATCAGGGACAAGATTTTAGACCTGAACAAAGATTAAATGGGCGGCAAAGTCACAAGAAAGAGACTGGGTATTAATGACCCAGTTGTTGATGCATTTCTTCCAAAATGTGAGGAATACGAAATGACTATCCATCCGCCTGTCTGGGGTTCTATACAAGATTTGACCTTTTGTATGGATTTGATAACCATGAGAACAGAAAGAAAGCACCCTAGAACTGAACTAGGCAATGATATCAAAGCTACTGGGACCAAAATCACAGAGAAAACTACTGGTAGAACTTAATGCCACAGAGGTTTAAAATCCTGTAGTGCACACATGGTAACTCTACTTCAGAAGGAACCTGTGCAGTCCCACCTGAGGTTTGCCAACGGACATCAGGCTGGTTTAGGATATGATAAGGAGGTGCTGTAGTCAGATGAAACCAAAATCAAGCTGTTTGGCATTAACACAATTCAATGTGTTTTGAGAAAGAGCACTGCTGTCTATGATCCCAAGAACACCCTCCTCACCATCATGCATGAAAGTGGTATCATTATGGTTTGAGGGTGTTTGTCTGGCCAAGGCACAGGACAACTTCACATCGTCAACAAATGGATGGAGGGAGACATGTAATGTGCAATCCTGAGTGCAAACGTCCTTCCCTCCACCACTACACTGAAGGGTGGGCCATTTTTGGATCTCCCAACATGACAATAATACACAACATACAGTCAAAGCAACGAAGGAGTGGCTCAATAATAATTAAAGAATTAAAGCATATTAAAGTCGTGAAGTGGCCTAGACAGTCTCCAAATATTAACTCTATAGTAATTCTATGGAGAGAACTGAACCTCCCATTTGCCAAGCTACAGCCACAAACTATTAATGTTTTGGAGATAATCTGCAAAGAAAAATGGGCAAAAATATGTTCTACTATATGCACAAACATTGTCATCAAATAAAAGAAGCATCTGACCTCAGTGCTAGACAACTAGGGCTTTGCCACAAAGCACTTTATCTTCTTTAGCTAGAGGGGTCAAATACTTATTAGCCTAAATTAAATACAAATAAATTAAAATATATTATTTTAATTTATTTTCTGGAATTTCTTTTTGATATTCTGTCTCTCCATGTTTGAATACATATTATCATACATTTATAGACTGAATATGTCTTTATTAGTGCGCAAACGGGCAAAATCAGCAAGGGATCAAATACATATTGGACTCACTGTAGAACACATCACACACCACAAACATTACTGATGGTTTTACGCATAGCGCCGGAAAAATATGTACCATGTTTTCTTGCACATTCCACACATGAAGACTGTGTTCACTGTTCACACATGGTGCCTGCTAGTGTAACGGAGGCTAACTAGCACAGAGTTGGCGTGGAACGTTGGTAAACCTCCCTCCGATAGCCTCATACAGTCTCGTGCCGTTGGGCCGAGAGACTGGTCTCTTGGCCCAGCGGTATCGTACTGTGTCTCCCATTGCTGGACCGTTGTAGTTGACGAGGTCGCACGTTCGATCCCCGAGGGGGGTGAACAGGTGCAAGATGACCTCCGTCACACTGTACAAACATCTCCCACGGATGAGTTGTTGACACTACAGGGTAAATACTCAAAAGAGGCGTAGATATTAAGAGTTATTACACATCCTTTAGAAAGCTAACCAACATCCCATTTACTCAAATCCGTTAAAAAATATCATTCTGGTATAGCCAAAATGCCAGAGCCACGTGGAAACAAAAACAAAAACAAAAATACGGGATTCACTAAAAAAACATTTCCATGGAGACTAGTCCTGAGTGAGCCACTCCAAGGTTCGGAGCTCAAGTGTATTTGTGTTTTGTGCTTCTCTCTCGCGCTTTGGACGGGCCCTGCATTAATTTATCTCGGTTTATTTTAAGATAATTGTCACCACTCACAACACTATGCCTTACATATGTTAGCAACTTAACCCTTTCATGCAAAGGCACTGTTATAACCTTATCGTCAACAAAAGGGTTATGACCATGTTTTAATCTGTTACATAACTCTTGATAATGTTATAGTAATGTTGGTATGATGTAGTTAAGCTTTTTCAGCAAATTTTGAATGGGATCACCAGTGATCCCATCTGCATGAAAGGGCTACGCTGGTTAGAATTTAATCCGCAGAGTCACCTTCTGTCAGGTATGAGACTTAACACCAGAACCAAGTGAACAATATCCTATGGATCTTATGTTGATGCAAATATCAATGTAAATGGAAAGTTTGGGTACAAAATGGAAGAGGACTGAATATAAAGTCACCGGAATATCCTAGATGTTTAAGATTAATTTGTGCTTTTATTTAGAGCATTGCCATACAAACGTGTTGCCGCTAGCACATCTTCATCAGAGTCAAAATGACATTTTGACATCAACATGACATCCATGCTCCAGTGACTTCCCACGTTTTGTTTCATCAGACGAATCTCTCTTTTCAGTATAACGGCCAAAGTCAACCTTTCTCTGGTGCAGTTTGATATGATGGGGTGTATGCTCAGAGTACTGACCAGAGACAATAGCAACCTAGTACAGAATGATTTGAAACCAGGGATGTACAGAATCCTGATTTTCAAGGTTCCACCTGGTTAAGATTTAGCCGAAACCAAATACTGAATCCTACTCCGATCACTGAAACCAAACCCCGTCAACCAGGCCGTACATCCCTAATTAAAACATACCAAGTCTGAGCACATCTAAACATGCATAACCCTGGAATCCCACCTGACCTCATACCAGGCTCACTTAAGACCTGAGGAAGGACAGCAGTAGTAATATGTGCTTCACCTGTGTGACTTCTCCTCGTAGTGTCTCCAGACTCCTGGAGTCTCCATCCTGCAAGATGTTGAGTTTGGAACGAGCTAGGTGCAGTGGAGTCCTTCCAGCACGATCCAGAGCATCCACACGAGCACCTGGAAAACATCACAACGTTTACTCCTGACATTTACAACTGACAACTATCTCTAGCCCTTAGTTAGGCATTTCTGCAGATATTCTTGTCTTCTTTACTCTATCATCATCTTATTATACTCTAAGTGTTTTCAGCTTTGCAGTATCAGTTATGTTTTGCTTACGGTAATTGCTTTTCTTTATATATTTATTTGTTTGCATGCAGCAACAGGAATGAGTGGGAGAGAGAGACAGTGTAGGATTGGGATATATGACCCAGGCCAGACTAAAAACTGGGTCCCCATAGCCAGTCAAGTCCATTCATGGACGGGTGCCCTAGCACGCTGTGTCACAGCTCTCCCGTGTTTACTTTAATTCCTTGGCAACATTTCATTACACTCCCTCACCACTGACACTCTGTGCTCTCTGTCCAGAGAGAAAAAAATAACTAAGGATGAAATGTCCAGTCAGTCCCGGAACCTCACCTCCTCTCAGTAGAGTCGTGATGACAGGCACATGATTTGTGCAGGCAGCTGTGAAGAAAGACACATCCACATAAGTCTCAACTATTGGGTGATGCATCATGAAATCTCAATATTCGGAATTCTGAGTGTCAGACTCTTACCAATCCTTCTATGCAAACACCATGGGTAATCAATTATATAGCATAGCATTATATAGAAAGATAATAAATGCTCATACATTACATTACCGGTACAACTAGTTGACGGTTTTATGCAAAGCGACTTACAGCTATTAGGTGCAGGGTATAGGTTACTGTCCCTGGAGCAATGTTTGGTTAGGTGCCCTGCTCAAGGACTGAAGTGCAGGGAGTGTTAAGGGTGGGGATTTGAACCTACAACCTACAACCCTCTGAGCTAGAGACCAAACTCCCGTAGCCTTTTTAAATGTCCGTTTGTCTTACCCAAGTGTAAAGGGGTGTTCCCAAGGCTGTCCCTCTGGTTAGGATCTGCTCCATAGCTCAACAGCAGTTGCACTGGACAGGTAATAAGGTACAAAGAAAAGTAGCACACGTTTACCATCTTGATCAAATTGTTTTGAGACATACAATTGTGGTGTGTAGACATCATAGAGACATACGTTTTACATTGGACTCAAATCCAGTCAAGTTTCAGACTTGACATTGACACTTGCAAATACAGTAGTGGACCAATGATGCGTACTTGACCCTGGCTTTTTCTCTGGACTATGAATGATGACTTCTGACACCCACTCCTGGACACGTGATGAACCACTCTTGTACTTCTCATGTACTTGTACTTCTCATCATTTCTCATCTTGTACTTCTCGTGTGTGTGTGTGTGTGTGTGTGTGTGTGTGTGTGTGTGTGTGTGTGTGAGTGAGTGAGTGAGATCTGCCTTTGGCTGAATGCATGCAAGAGTATTATGTATGTGTAATGATGTGTGCAATGTCTTGTGTATTCTGTATTTATGTAGGCCTATGCATGCTACACCTTATTTCCCTAGGGATTAATAAATGATACTCTAATCTACTCTGCCACCAATGCCCCTCATCAGATCATCACACCGTGGCAGGAATACATTGCAGAGACACCACACAGCACGTCAGAAGAGTATGTGTGTTGTAAGTTGCACTCACCAATAGTCTCATTTCCGTTGCAGGAGGAGAAATGTAAAGCTGTTCTTCCCTTGTCATCCGCCGCACAGGGATCGATGTCGTCCTCCAGAAGACGCCGCACTGGTCAAGGAAACATTGGTAGGATGGTGATTCAAGGTCTCTTACTGATATACAATGTTGTTTACATGCCCTGATCTACATTATAAACAATGTCTCACCTGTGTCTATGTCATTTCCATTCGCAGCCTCTCGGAGCCTCTTTACAGCTGAAACAAAATATTGCACAGGCTGGGTTAAACAGGTGTCGTCAGTTGCTTTGCATAAACCGGTGGCTGCCCCTTTGTTTTCAATTCGCAGGTGTGTGTGCGCACTCTGGACGCAAGAGCGGATATAATTGTGAATATTAACCCGCAAGACACATAAAGTTTTAACATTCACAACAAGATTCTGATGTAGGCCTACACGATTTATGCACGCCCGGCGTGAATATCCACAAATATGTTGGGAGGTCTGGCATGAAATGTTGCTTTCATCAAGACGGATGCCATGTTTGATGCTTACCATACAAATCTTTCCCTATCGGCCCCACATTCCGCCGGACTCTCATATGGCGTCTGGCTCGGCTTCCCGTCACTTTCCCCGCTTTACTTCCGACTCCCGCCGTGGGGCCAGCTCGCCCTGGCTCCCACAACAAGTGCAGGTATCGGAGTTCCTGCTCGGCTGTCTGACCAGTCCGATTCAGCCTGAGCGCTTTGTCCCCAAAACTAGCGATGCCAAACCCATCGCTGGTTGCTCCCCCGTCCAGTCCCTTCTCAGCCCCGTCCTGCGCTTTCTCGGCGCCTTCTGTTTTTCCTGTTGCGAGTGTGTATTCGCCTTCGGAGCTTGACCTTTCATCGTCGGAAAAGGTTCCAACGATTGGATTCCACTCTTCCATTTTCTTCAGGACATTTGCTAAGGCTAGATCCCTTCCCCACGATAAAAGCGAAGCGTAGATGATCTCACATTAGATGCATTTCGTGACAGCTATTCTCAACGCGTTCTGACAAGCATCTCTTGTTTGGCTGCACACATTAGCATACTACCAAGTTCACAGTCGGGAACGAGGAAACCGCTACTGTTCAGATGTCATTTCGGCTCACTGACCTGAATGCAGACAACAGGGCAACACCCAACGCACTACGATCCAACATGTCGTCAGTTTCACGTCAACGTTTCCGCCCAGTTCCAAACTTCAGTAACACAACAGGGACCAATAAAATCGACCGATACTCATCTCTGTCTTCCAATGGCAGGAGACTCATTAGGCCTATCATACAAGGCTTGCATTCCAATATGCACACTCCAGTCCTCCACTTGTGCTTGTGGCCTCGGGGGTAAGGGGTAGGCTATGCTTCTGAGGGATAATGTGGGACAAACCCTGATGTGCGCGCACTCACGCGCCACCAACAAACCACCACCACCCCCACCACCACCATTTGGCTTTCACTAGGCATATATATATATATATATATATATATAATGGCTATTATAATATAATGCACCCAATGTGTAGCTTTTTTCTTCCAAATAAGCTGCTGCAAATATAAAGTATAGGCTATAGATAAAATGTCATCAGTGCTTAACCCCTACAGCCCTAATAAATATATCAATCAATCAATAAATAGGCAACACTATTTAGAGAATTTAGACATTGTCAGTAGACCTCCATGTGAAACAATAAGTGAACATAATTTCAATCTCTTGAAAATAATAATTAAGAATGGGCAAGGGGTCATGTGGCTGACTGAGTCTGACACTGATGGTGTTTCCACCTACCTGATAGGTGGTCTGACTCTGCAGCTGGAGAAAGAGAGATGCCTGGTGATCATAGCAGGCAGCAGACTCTATGATAACATTTTTTTAATCCGTTATTATTAGATGTCATCTATATGTGTGTAAGAAAGGGGTAATAATAGTGTAATAATAAGAAAATAGATAAAATATGGGCTTATTCCACTACCAAAGGGTAAAAATGGCATACAAGCAGGTGTTACATTGTACTACATTGTGTAACAATCCACGTGTACCAAGACACTGATATCAAAGCACATCACATGAGAGTAGGAACATAATTATTCCACCATATCAAAGAGTAACAAGGACTTAAAACAGCTAACGGACTAAGTATGGTTTGTATGACAATAAGTATGCTCAATAACTTGGCAAATACTATATGCTTGACAGTAGCAGTGATAAATCCACTTACTCGCCTAAATTGCTCCACCCAGAATCAGTGTGGTCACTAACGATGAATATAAATGTGTAAACTGTCTACATTTATAGCAGCCTGATCTCTGATTTTTGAGAAAAAATATTTGAAATTAGAAAAATCCTGAGAAAACACAAGACTGTGGAAACATAGCGCTGTGGGAGTATAGAGACAGCACTTCTGTGTGTCCATCACGGAAAATAATTCTGTGTCCAGGAGCAAAGTATTTTGGCAGATCATGTTGCTTATATGGGTGTACTGTACAAATAATGTAGGGCTGATTGGTAATATTTGTATTGTCTTAATGAGGGTTTAATCAATCATTACATTATTATTTAGGGGGGTAAAACGTTGGTAGCCACAGAGGTTATGGCAAGCCATTTTATCCAGAAATATATTGCAGATCAGTTTTTCAATTTTCGGCCAATCAAAAATACCATTTTGGATATCCACAGCAATATGCATAACAAGGAGGAGTTACTATAAAGTTGAGGTTTTCCTGTGATTCATTGACTTAATCATTAGGGTGCCTTTAATTGGGTCATAGTCCAGACATTGCTTCCCCTGGAGGAATTCAGAGCTTTGACAAAGTAACAAAACAAAACAAAAACCCCTTCATATTACATTGTAATTACAACATGTATTTACACGAAAAATACTTTAGGTAAATACAATTGTACTTACGCCTACATAATCACACAACTTATTATGTTATTACACTATTCATACTGTACCTAAGGACGTAAGTACACTGTAACAATGACACGTTAAAATTAAGAGTTACCTTTGTTTTCTGTTGGCATTGTCAGGAATAGAAATGATTCATAATGTGTAGTAAAACAGTGACAGTGCATAAAGGGTTTTTTTATGTGACCTGTGCCGGTCAGTTACATGACAAGTAATGAAGAAAATAGTATGTCCCCAATATTTCAGTGTGTTTTTATACGACAAACCTCAAACATTCATTCATGTAGGGGGAAGTTATATAGAGAAATGCTCTTTAAGGATACAAAACGCCAACCAATACCAACTTGTTTCTCAGCTCACCACTCGGAGTGCCTGACGGTTTGCCATCGTCTTTGGTGGCCAGTCTCTTCATGCAAGGCCACTACTTCTACTTTTCTTTTCTTGTCTTCAAATGACAACTGACCCTTAATTGAGGAGGGCACCACCACTGGGTCTGTCTTTTCCATGGCTCTTGGATCTGCTGGGGTTGGGTGGCGTGAGCTTTCTCTCTCTCTCTCTCTCCCCACACAGCCCAGTCGAGCTGATTCTTCCCAGCTAGAATGAAACGATGCAATCAAGTGTGAACAAATCCAAGAAACTCATTAAGCTGTATCAAGAAAACATTTGTTCAACAGTAGCGTGGAGGCGACTTGCTCACTCAGGCTGCTGGCAGTAGGGCGACACAAACTAGATTGTGTGATTTTTTTTTTGGGCAAAACTGTCATTAAATACCAATATGGTCTTTCCCAGTTGCAACTGGAATCCATTGATACAATGGGGAAATACTTACAACTACTGTCATGGGGAGGGGGTGGGGCAGGTCTTACATCTGACCACTTAGTGAAACAACAATTATTCTTTTATTTATTTGTATAAAATCCACACCACCACATTGTCAGGACACTGCGCAATGCCACAACAGTAGGCTACAGTGATGTGAACAGTGTTTATGCTTGCTGAACACGCGGGCCCGCACAGAGTCACCTGCCCCCATCCGGTGTAGGCTAAATGTATACAGGTGTTGCATCTTCCATGGGTCAGACTCATTATTCAGGCTAAAGGCCTATCTGGGTTAGGTAATTGACATTAAAAGGTGAAAGCAACATTGCTTAAACTAGATAGTACATTACCCCTGGAGTGGAGTGGACAGCAGTAGAATCATCATGAGTCTGTTTCATAATTCCATATAACAGATTTTTTAAAATCAATAAATGATCAGGGTGTGTAAACAAATATTGTCTAAAATATTGGCCTAGTTTGTAGTCTATCTAGAGCCTATTACATTTTAAGACAGTAAATAATCTGAGTAAAAAAAAGAGAGACGGATTCTGTAAAAAAGCATTGAATATATTTTCCACCTGAACATTCTGCATTGAGTATGTTCCCTTTATGTTTGTGAAATGAATAGGCCTTTAGTGACATAACACTGGAACAGAGTAACAATAAAATTCACAAATGAGTTATAATTTACATTATGTCCCAGCAGCGTTACATGAAAAATGGAATCATAAAGCAAATGTATAAATACAAAAATACTTCCACTTTACATATTTTGACATTCATATTTGGCACTTATCAACAATATTGTGTACTGTTGCTTTATATCAAAAAGTAGTCAGCCTATAATATACACACACATGCAATCAAAGCAAAATGTGAATTTAGTGTGTAAACGTCTCTTTTAAGAATAGGAATTCGGGAGGTAGAGGAGGTCCACATTGTTACAGATCTTTGGTCCTATTTGGACAATCAAACAGTCAGTCAATCAAAGCCCATCGAGGTCAAGGTTCATGGTTGATCTCACACCAACTCCGGTATGTGCCAAGTAGCGTTGTGGCAGCTGTGTATTCTCTTCTTCATAGGCCTCAGGGTCCTGGAGCTCAGGTATGAGTCCAGCATCATCAGCACGCTGCAATAACTGACCATTACCCACAATCCCTTGCCTTTTGAGGTAACCCTGGCGACAGAAGAGCGGGGGCTTCTGACGAGTCAGAGAGAATTGGAAACATGATTCTGTGGAGAGGCAAAACACAGTTATTCACTAACCAGAATCACAACATGAACAGAAACTACTGTATACAATACAGCACAGGACAGCACGGTACTGTTTATAGTCTGTTCGCGTTTGTTCAAAAAAAGGTTGAGAACCACTGGTTTACAGTATGTTACCCAATTGGTATACCAAAAGGGACACTCAGGTGGTCAAAAGTGCACATGGACAGGACAGAACATACAACACATACAGTACTAATACTTATCTGTGCCCCCATGACAAGTTTATCACCACCAGACCACAAACTTCCCTGTTAAACCGCAAACGCTATAACATTAAGTCTGCTGATGTTGTATAACCTTTCGGATGTTTTTGGGAATAAATAAAAATGTTTTTTTGAAATGTAAACAAAGCGCTGCCCCCATTACAATGACCAAGATCTCGGAAAAGGCTGAAGAACAAGTAAAAAAAAAACTCAGGTACTGACAAGTCCAGGGTAGTGCGAACATTACAACTGCATGTTGAAATTGACTGAACTGGTCCTTTAAGCTGAGTTAAGTGATGGTGTGTAGACCTGCATAAAAGGCGCGGAGGTCGCTCTGGAAGCAGTGCTCTAGGAAGCGGCGTAGGGGCTGGCTGTGGGAGACGGGCTGGTCCCACTCGGTCAGGAAGTCCTCAATCATGTGGTGAACAGCACTGGGCCGAGGCAGTGGCCAACCAGCAGGACGCAGACGCATCTGCTCCTCTGTGAAGAGATGACACATGGATAATATTAATAATAATAATCATCATCATCATCATATTTTTGTTTTATATAGTGCCTTTCAAAACCCATGGTTGCTTAACAAGAAAGCAGTGTAGGTGTGTGTGGGTAAGTATGTACATAGGTGTGTGCTTGTGGACACTAGAAGCCAACCAAAAGCCTTCAAAAAGTGATGGGTTTTAAAGTGTTGTTTAAAGATGGACAGTGAAGGGTCATTTTGAATGTGGTTGGGTAGGTTATTCCAAAGGAATGGAGCAGCTACATGGAAGGCTATGTCACTGGTGGCCTTGAGTCTGGTGCAAGGGATGGCCAGCTGGCCCTTGGAAGAGAACCGCAGCGATATTGGTGTTTATTCGTATATGTCTATTATAAAAAATATATATATATACTATGGTTATAAACATATAGTTTATGAAGGTGGGCTCAGTCATAAAATGAAAATCTGACCACACTGATCACATACTCTTCAATGAGATCATAATGAATACCACCCATATTGCTAGTCGTGTTGAAAATCCAGACATTGAAAAGTAAACTTTTTTTTCCAAAAGTGACTTGTGCCCCTCATCTCACCTGCAGGAAGCGTGTCATAGTAATAGAGGACCGGGTGTAGAAAGCTGGACCGCCAGGCGCGAGTCCATTCAGACTGGGCCCGTCCGAGCCCCAGAGAGTCTGTGCGGTTCAGACCGTACTGCATCACCAGAACCAGGAGCCCCTTAGCTGGGACAGCATGGCCCGAGAGAGCAGGGAACTCAGGCAAGGCCTGGACAGGAAACTCCTCCAGATACTCGCAGTAGGAGCTTGTTGGAAAGAACAGAGAAATAATTGGTTAAAGTGACACGCCCAGACTGCTTCATTGTAAATGCATAATAACACCATTATTACAAACTAAAATGGCAAAATAGACTAATTTTCATAGGGTGGTGTTATATAGGAAGCAGACTTCTCAATACAGGAAGTTTAATAGGAATAGTTTAATAGGAAGTACTGGGTGGGGCGCCGCCCTGGATGGTTGCCGTTAACCTTAATTTCCCCTTGGGGATTAATAAAGTCAATTTTGAAAGCGAAAGTGAAAGCCCATTGGGAAACGCCAACTCCAATTGTCATTGTGACACAGCACTCCACAGCACACAAGTGAACACTGCACACTGCACACAACGAAATTGCATGTATGCCTCATCCGTGCAAGGGGGCAGCCCTCAGTGGCCCCCCATGGGGAGCAGTGCGGTGGGACGGTACCATGCTCAGGGTACCTCAGTCATGGAGGAGGATGGGGGAGAGCACTGGTTGATTACTCCCCCCACCAACCTGGCGGGTCGGGAGTCGAACCGCCAACCTCTGGGATGCAAGTCTGACGCCCTAACCGCTCACCCATGACTGCCCCAATTTTACTCTACTCTTACTCTGAACTCTTACTATAAAACTCCAGCACACTGACCATTTCACTTTTGCTTTCGCTTCACTTTTTCATCACAAGAACAAAACGTCATGAATACAGCAAAAATGAAATGGTCACAGTGTTTTATAGTTTTTCTGTTTGGCGACCTATGGGTTATCTACAACACACCTGCCAGCTGAAGTGTGCGAAATAAAGATCACAAAGCCGTACTTACCCATGAAGTAAAACAACATCCCCCAGAATTCCAAACATTTGGTATGGCCCAGATGCTTCGTTAACCCTTTTTAGCAGCCGAGAGAGCAACTGATTGGCTGGGAGCCTGGTGGAAGGCCAAGCATTGCCATGGTGACGATGCTCTAGAACTCTGTGGACTGCTCGGACTGAAAAACAGAATGGACCAGATGGGAGGCAGGGCAAAAAAATCATCCATAAACACTGAAGATGTGATGCGGTTGTATTTCGGCTATAGTGCTCGTCTTGAAAGTGAGGATGCAGCTGCTTGAGTTACACTATTACATCAACTAGTTAACAAACATGCCCTAATACTCTATGTACTATCCCTATTCTATTCTATTCTATTCTATTCTATTCTAATTCATTTATTATTAATAGCCAACCACTTGCACTATCAAGATGTCTGTTCAGGACTTAAATTTGAGTTTTATCATCTAAAATGTACCTGTGTAGCGGAAGCCATGTACGAATCCTCCGGCAGAGGAGCGGTAGTCGCGGGAGTGAGCGGCTGTGCCCAGCACAAACATGTTTGGATTCCCCTGGCCCTCGTACCACGCCGTGACTCCTGGCAAACGCCCTCTGGCACCTTTACTCTTCAGAGGCCGCGCAGACCTGGTCACATGATCAGACAAGATCAATTGATCAGCTTTTTTCCCGCCCATGTAACAGACAGTATGCAATCAATGATGTTCAATATCATGCTTGTTGATACATGAATTTATTTTCATTGTTTTTTAAATTATGTTATAAAGGCATTAACCAATATAAATATTCATGAAAACAATGATAATGAACATTTGAACAAAGAACATTGTTCTTTCTTTATCAGTCAAAAATCCAGGCTCACCCATCAAAGATGGAGAAGTTGAAGCGAAAGCCCAGGCAGCGGATGACGCGATCGTACGGCTGTCTTAGGGAGAAGTTGTCGTTGAAGTGCCCAGGCAGGTTCTCCGCTCTCACTTTGGCACTGCGGTTCCTGGAGCTGACGTCCAGCAACTCGGTCAGCGTCAGATACAGCTGCTGTCCTCTCTCCGCTCCTCCTTTCGTCTTCTTTCTCCTGTCTTTCTGTCCTTTCCTTTTTTCTTTCCGTCTTCCTTCTTCTCTGCGTACAATGGCGATGTCTTCCAGGCTTCCCTCCACCAGGCCATCCAGAGACTTGAGCTGGTACGTATCCAGCAGCTCGTTATTCACAGCCCTGAGAAGAGAGAGTGGGAGAGGGAGAGAGAGAGAGAGAGGGAGAGCATGGTTGACGTAACACACACAAAGCTTTTGCTGAGCACATCCAATAATGGACTGGTAGGGCAAAAGGAAGGCATAGTGTATCAGAGGGCTACACATGAAAGACCACATGGAGCTCCAGGCCATCACAGTGCAAAAAACAGCTGACAAACCATAAAAATAAAGTGACTATTCCATTTTTAAACGAAGCCCCAAACAGTCTCCAGAATCCACTGTAGCAGAAGTGAATAAATGCAATATCACAACACTTTCCAATCATGATAGTCCTGTGTTTCTGATACCAGCCAACCCCCAACCCATCATCACTAACAAATGTTCGGCAGGAAACACTGCATATAAGGCTACATCCACATGGCAACGCAACAAGTTTTTTTTTTTTTAACCAGGTGAAAAAGATACCAAGTCCACACTAGCAACAGATCAGTAAAATGACATGTACACAAGGCAACAAAATGCTTGCAAAAAACATTCCATCCTACCTGAGGTCTCCAACATAATGGGTCTGCCAGGCCAGCCTGACTGGGTTCGGGCTGTACATGTGCACGCGACTGGCTCTGCCCATGATGCTCTGTGCCGTCTCGAAGGCTGAGTTGCCCTTGCCCAGAATCAGAACTGCCTGGTCCCTGAACTCCTCTGGATCCACAGGAATGGACTCATAACCCTCCACCAAGTCAGAACCCACAAAGTCTACCTGCTGTGGCACCCACAAACCCGAGGCCAGCAGCAGAACACTGTATATGAAGAGAGAGAGAGAGAGAGAGAAAGAGAGAGAGAGAGAGAGAGAGAGAGAAAGCAACACCCTCATTCCATAATGAAGCACAGTATACAACTTCCAAGCGCCATAAAGTAAATACATTCACAAACAATGCATACAGAACAAGGGAACATTAATGGCAAAAGTACCAGTACAAGTACAAGCCATTCCCACAGACCTGCAGGTGAAGATGGACCCATGCTGATCGGTGAGGATGTATCCTCTTTTGTTGTTCAGGTTGGTGGCCTGTATCTTCCCAATGTCCACTCCATAGCGCACCCTCAGGCCCAGCTCCTTCACATACATGGACAGGTACCGGGGGAAGTCGTCGGCCTCTGGGTAGAGCTGCCGGCTGATTCGCTGAAACAGCAAGTCCGGCCTGTCACTCAGCAGGGAGTTCCAATCGTGACGCAGGTTGAACTCTCGGTTCCTCCTCCCGGTGTAGATCTTGTTGATGCTGATGAGTTTCCTGTGTCTTGGGTACCTTCAGAGGCAAGGACATTGGAATTGGAATGAAATTGAAGAAACACAGCAAATTATAATCACTAACATCAGTATTTTCCTAGTCAGTATTGTCTGTTGTCCAACGACTGGGTAATGTCTAGTGTTCACGATCTGTGTACGTGTACCCATGGCTGTCTTGCACGCTCTGTTTGTCCTGAACTTATGTGCTTTCCAGTTGTGTTTTTTTCCCCATTGTATGTCATTGATGCCGGAAATGTGCTAAAACAAATTCATATCAACGTGTAGATGTGGCAACAAACTTACTGAATCTTGGTTCTTGAGTTTTCTGACTCACAACACCCCCATTACCAGCACCACCATTACAGCCACCCCAAACACCACCCCCTAGTCGTAATCTGTTGAAACACTGTTGAAGAAATTGAAAAATAGTAATAACCTGAAGCATTTCACACTTTATGAAGTAAGGACCTCAACTCACACGTTGAAAAAGCTACCGGGTCCACTGTTCCTCTCCAAGATGATGTAGTCTCGTCCATTCTTCTCCAGAAAGTGGCCCATCTGCAGACCTGCAGGGCCCGCGCCCAGAACGCAGTAGTCATGGTGATGGGTGATGTTAGCACACTGCTGGTGCTCAGGGTGACAGCTGATGAGAGTGAAGAGGAGAGACAGGAAAAGGAGTTCCATCTGATCTAAAAAAATAAATTAAAAAAATGTAAGGGGTGAATATCATGGAAGTTGCTGTATTATGCAACCATGCAATTGTGTATGTAACAACAAATGTTCCATGATCAAAAACTGAGAACACATGACAGTATTTACTTTCATCAAGCATGGCTGTCCCTATTTTCACCACACTGAACATTTTGTTGTGCTGCTATTCTGCCTACAATGTATGTCCAGAAGCGTGTGTATCTTTGGACCCTATGAAATTCCTTCAGGAAGTGTTTCTACTATTGTAACTATTATATCAGATATTATAACTATTCTGTAACGGGAAACATCTGGTGATGTCCTTCACTCAAATGGCATTCCGATAAGACGTGGTTCCTCTCTCTACAAGCAGATGAAACTATGCAGGGCAAAACGAAAGAAATAAACTGCCATTATTTGCATGTTGCACAAGAGATGCTATGGGCCCCGAGGATAGATCCACGCGCTGTGCGTCAAACAGCACCCAACTCCGATGCTGGACTCCGGGGTGGCACCTCATCACCACTCCCGCTAATTTTCCATCAGTCCATCGATTACCCAGAGAAACTGGGTAAATACATGTGTTGCTTACCTTTCGATGTAACCGACCCCAACCATAGCATACGAGGAACGTGAATTTAAGTCCCGCAAAACCCTACATTTTCTTGTATTTTGATTTTGAATCGCCGTGTGAAACAGCTGGATGCGCAGCCTCTCATAACGCGGCAGAACTCCACAAGCCGTCATTCCTAGTCTGGACCAATCAGCGGACGTCATACAATAAGAGGAGGGGCTGAGGGGAAAGCAGATGGATTTGGGAATAGTCTGGGAGCCGTGGGGTGGAACCCAGAATTCTTTGATAAAGTTTATTTTTTTTGCCTTATCTTATAGATTTTAGGTAGGTTTTCAAGATTTCAGACGATGCCCGGTGATATCCCTTGAGCATTTCCAGATTTTGAGCCTTTATTGTTCCATAAATGCAAATTATGACAAAAAACTAAAGACACCTAATATTACTGTGAATAATGTTACAAAATTTACCAAATTGCTTATATTACCTGAAAAACATTCACATTGGACTGCCTTAACACTGCCCTTATTGAAACAAACCCAATATGGGGTAATAATTAACCCTTTCATAACAGCAATCCCACAATTAAGGCGAGACACTGTAGGTGAATAGGGTATTTTTTTTAACTTGCAGATATCAATATGAAACTTTATCAGATGATTACTCGTATGAATTGGAGAAAAAAATGTATTACAAGTTTTCTATATTTTATGTTTAAATATGCTAATTAGGCTATTATCTAATTAAATATGCACTAATTTGCATATATTTTGATGCTATGAATCTGACCACCTGAAAATGCCAGCTTCAAAATTCCTTTTTTATTTTGTTAATATCGTACATACAAGAATATTTACTGTGGTTAATTTTGGCTATCTCCTTTTGTTATCCAGGTACAGAGAAAATACTGCTAATAACCTTAAGAAATGTGATTTCGGCCTATTTGTATGCATTTAGTTATATAAATCAGGTCATGAATGACAAATCAAGAAATGCCTCAGTAAAAACATTCACAACATTGCTTAGAATAAGACTGTAAAGTATGGAACGGATTGTGCATTATGAGATCCTGCATAACATCACATCATGACAACATACATGACAACATCGCCGGTAGGTAGCCTACCACAAATAGCCAACATAAAAGACACATTATTCGCACAGAAAGACCTGTCTACACCTATACAACATACAGAGTCCTTAACACCTAAAACACCTATAGCCTACATTATATACACGCACACGCACACGCACACACACACACACACACACACACAGTAAAGCTCACACAACATTGGTTCGGCAGCATCCCAGCCGAAAACATGCACAGAAAATGGTGCAAGGCACACTGTTTACAGCACAGCTACATTTCTTAGAATTGCAGGGGCTTTTACTCTTGCAACCACATCTGATCATCTGTAAAATGTAGTCTGGTGCCACTTTGACATTTTCTGGAACACTGGTCTTTCTTCCATCCAAATGCTTCAGGAGATACAGTAGTTCAGTTCAGTAGTGTAGTTCCTCCACAATATTGCTTGAAAATGAGCCCTTTTCACATTCTCAAGAAATGCCTCTGTTGTTGGTGGAAGAGCAGCCAGGTTAGGTGAAGATAAATTACCTTTCCCATTCTTTTTTCCCCATACCACCAACCTTGTATGTGACATGCTGATACTGTCTGGAATGCCATAACATGCCGACACAAAGTTAGTGGCCTCACTGGAAAGTTGTTGGAATGGTGCCAGCACATTACCAATTGATGTCAAGTGATATCCAGCTTTTAGGGTCTTGATAACAAAGCCTTTACCAATACCAAAATAGAATGCCGCAGTGTCACACCCTGATATGGCATGGGCTGGTAAAAGGTCAATTACAATGTCATTTTGTGGATTTACATTTTTAATTTTATCTCTTTCCATGTTAATACGACCACCACTGAAATTATGTACTTTGTAGGCAAACAAATAATCAGCCAAAAATTATGTAATTATTACTTACAATTTTTTATTTTGTGTTACAACAGCACAGGAAGAGTAAATAGCAATGTATGAAATGGTGAAATTCTGTGTTGAATTAGTAATCCTTTCTGGGTATGTCTGAGCTGACACCACCAATATTCGCCTAAATGTTACATATTTCTGCTTGACAAACAGCTAGTTATGTAATTGTCTAAAATTTATTTGGTACGAGGACACTTTCTCCACTTTGATGTGGCAGGCCTACCACCCAGAATGCTCTATGGTTAATCATAGTGCAGTTATGAAGCTGTCAAAAGCTTGCGGGCTATGGCTGCAGCGAAATCAACATGAAAGGGTTAATATCTGAAATTGGCACATCACCCACTCTTATCCTGATGGGTAAGTGTTGGACAACTACAAACAGCAAAACCAAACAACCCACTATGAGATATAAAGCCACGTTTGGCGAAATGTTGGCCTTTGTGTCTCCGACTTGGAAAATCAAGCTTTTTGGGTGAATGCCCCGCCCCCAAACATGCATGACCCCACCCCCACTGATGTCCATACCTCACCACCTGTTCTTATACACATCCTACCATGTAAACAAACACAAAATAAGTATGGTATAGGGTATTTGGTCAGCATAACATGAATTGGGAGCCAAACACTGTTGTAATCTATGGCTGCAGCACATCAAGCATAAAAGGCTCAATATCTGAAAATGCTCAAGGGTTATCACCGGGCATCGTCTGGAATCTTAATAGGTACACCTTAAGCAACCACAAACTGCAAAGAAAAAAACTTTATCAGACGAAACTGGGTTCGGCTGATATTTGGCTTTTGGCTGCCGGACTAAAAGGCAGAGTATGATATTGCATAAAATCCATAAATCAAACATTTTGAATTTTTAAATGATTTCAGATTTAAAAATATATATAGTTCACATTTTATAATGTATTTTGGGTAGTAAAATATAATTTGATGTAGTAAACAAAAATGAATGGTAGATATTTATATACAATATATTATAAAATAATATTAAACAATATCAACAGACACAGGTTAATTAATAGTCCACACACACACACACACACACACACACACACACACACACACACACACGCACGCACGCACGCACGCACGCACGCACGCACGCACGCACACACACACACACACACACACACACACACACACACACACACACACACACACACACCATGGCTACAAAACAACATTTTTGACAGACCATGACAAAGCACGGTTAAGCACAATCATGATGCAGACAGCTATCATGTGAATTAAACAAGTAGTCAACTTCAAGTAGTCAACACAAAATCACAAGTTTCTATGACACAGCATGCAAACACACTATTGCTGTGCTGCTGACTGCTCTCGTCTCGCATGAATTAATCCTGAGTCATGATCCAGGATCCAGCTAAGCAACATTATGCTTGGTCATGTTAAGCAGAGAGAAAGAGAGCGCAGGGTGGGAAATGAGTCAACAATCTCAGTTCCTCTTGCCTCAGAGGAGGTCAGCATATAAAAGCAACACTGGAACACCAGCAGTTCACAACACAATCTCCAACACAGAAGCTCCTGGTTGGCTACTGAACAACACACATCCTTGACTTTGAAAACATTTGTGACTTCAGCAGACGAGACAGGTATGTATGACTATATGAGCATACCAGATAACTATTGTGATGTTTATTTGATGTATTGTTATTATTTTTTTTGCTTTGTAAAATAAAAATTGAATCCATTGCAGACATGGAGTTCAAGAGCAGCCGCCGAGATGACACCAAAATCACTGACAGGTAATGGAGGGGCTCAGGCTTTATTTATCTATCGGAAGTCCTTACTCAATGTGTTACATGTAGTATAAACTTTTGGATAAAAGTTTATAACAGTGTTATATGTGGATAAACTTTTCTTTTACCTGTCATTTACAACTTCATTTGCCTGTTTAATTACATTGTTTATAGTGTAAACAGAGATCATTCTCACACTCTTTTGTCCTGTTTATTTTTATGACTCTAGTCCAACTCATAATACACTAGGCCTATCTGATGACAGGCCTACTGCATGAATAGCGTTCTCATATTTTTCCAGCCCAGAACTACTTATCGCCCATGTAAATGACAGACTACAGTAAAATGTTTGACTCCATAATAAGTTACACTGAACATGTTGTCTATTTCTCTGCAGTGACCTCTCTGAGCAGATCAAAGCAGCGACTAAGGACAGTCACGTCAGGGCTGAGAACACGGAGCTGATGCTCAGCTACCAGAAAGGACAGATCACACTCCCTCAGTACAAGGTGTGTATGTATGAAATATTGAAAATCAGATTTCTTTTAAAGATATGTTTGGGCTTTTGCCTTTATTTATGATAGAACAGTTGAGAGACAGGAAGTTAGTGGGGAGATAGAGAGATGGGCAAGGGCCGGCAAAGGTCTCATTCCAGAATCAAACTCGGGTTGCTGGTGTAGCACCGCAGTGCCCTACCACCTGAGCCACAGCATGGCTGCAAATAAGATTTTCCTCCATGGTTTGATTTCTCAGGCCAGACTGAAATGTTGGTGCTTTATTATAAACAGAACAAAAACATTGGACTTCAGTTCTGTTCTTTTATTTCAGAAAATTGGTGGTTAAACTGTTGTCTACTTTAATGGATTGTGTGTGTGTGTGTGTGTGTGTGTGTGTGTGTGTGTGTGTGTGTGTGTGTGTGTGTGTGTGTGTGTGTGTGTGTGTGTGTGTGTGTGTGTGTGTGTGTGTGTGTGTGTGTGTGGCTAGTAAGATTTAGCATCTACCAGCCAAATTGGCTAGTGATGACAAACGTTAATTGATAGTCCTATTATTAGAAAATATATAAACTAAGATTGAAACTTAATGTTCTGGGGGTGGGGTTTTCATTTTGTTTGTTTTGCAGCTGCTGCTGTGCTCGCTGTACGAGGTGTACCGTGCCCTGGAGGATGAGCTGGACAGGAGTGCCGCCCACCCCAGCGTGGCTCCCATCTACTTCCCCCAGGAGCTGGCCCGACTGGAGACCCTGGAGAGAGACCTGGAGCACTTCTTTGGCACTCACTGGCGCAAGAGGATAACGGTGCCCGCTGCCACACAGAGATACGCCCAGAGACTCAGAGAGGTATGTAGTGAGTGGCATGACTTCACAAACTACCAATGCTTCCCCCCTTTACTGATTGTAGAAGAAAATCCTGAGCCTGATTCACTTTTTGAAATAGGAAAAAAGAAACAAATGACAAACTCTGCAAAGCAAGCCTGAAATCAGTAACAGAGCCTGAATCTTAGCAGGCCCAAATCTTTCCTGTAAATGGAAGCAACTGTTAAAAGCATGTCTCCTGTCTCTAAATTCAACCTGTGGCCTGGATCTTCCTTTGTCTTCCAACAGATTGGAAAACAGAACCCCAGGCTTCTGGTGGCCCATGCGTACACCCGTTACCTGGGCGACCTGTCAGGTGGCCAGGTGCTGGGCCGCATTACCCAGAAGTCTCTGGGGCTGAGCAGTGGCGAGGGCCTGTCCTTCTTCTCCTTCCCTGGCGTGCCCAGCCCCAACCGCTTCAAGCAGCTCTACCGCAGCCGCATGAACAGCATTGACCTGACGCCAGAGGAACGCCAGGAGCTGCTGGGAGAGGCCGTCCTGGCATTCGAGGCCAACATCGAGGTGAGGGAAAGAAAACACACAGAGGAGGTTCTTTCTTTCTTTTTTTCTTTTTTTACCTTCTTTCTTCTTTTTTTTGGCCTTTATTTTCTGATAGGACAGTGTGAGAGCAGACAGGAAGCGAACGAGAGAGAGAGAGAGGGGGAAGGGTTGGTAAATGACCTGAGCCGGAATCTAACCCGTGTCGGCAGAGAAGCAGAGGAGGGCCCTACCTGAAGGGACTCTTTCTAATATCCTAACTCCCATCCTCCCCAAGTTCTTGTGGCCTCGTGATGATGTCTCAAGAGATCATTGACGACAGAAGTTTAATTCAATATCTCGCAAAAGCGCAATTGAAAGGTAATTTTCACATTTGAAATTGGGATGTTGAAAGGGGAAAAGTCCCCCAAAAGTCGTGGCTAGGTTAACAGCAGGGAAACTTAATTGTTTTCTCCACTGAGGTGCGGTGTCACGTCAAGCCTCAGGCCACAAGCACAGGCTGGCCGAGGATGGGAGTCAGTATGTTGGAAAGACCCCAGGGTGCTCTAAAGCAGTGGTTCTTAACCTGGGGTGCGGGCACCCCCTGGGGGTGCGCCAGAGATTTCAGGGGGTGCGCAGAATTTTGTTTGTGTTGAGGTTGTGACCAAAATTCTGCTTCCAAACATTATAATTAGGCAAAATGAAGGTCAAATTTAAAAATGTTTTTGTCCCCATGTAAAGTCATTAAAGTATTGGTTAATGTCTAAAGTAAGAATCATTGTAATTAATCACTTAAATCATTTTTTTGGTGCGTAAACACGTGTAGACATTTGGAATGGGGGTGCACGGCTTGTCTTGGGAACAGCTAAGGGGGTGCGTTCAGAAAAAAGGTTAAGAACCACTGATCTAAAGAGTTAGGGGTGTTGTGGGGATGCAAACCTGGCTTCATTAGTTTACAATCCTGTGCCACATATTCCAAATGAGTTGCACCTGTCCAATTCTGGTTGTATTGGACAGAACTAGGTCATTTGGAATATGTGCCACTAGATTGTAACTCATGAATGTTGTAATGGCAGAATTAAAGCTTCCACTAAACTAAACGGAAAGATGCATATCACTGGTTGAGGGCAACTGGGCATCTTTTTGAAGCTTGAGTCCCACATCAGAATTAGAACTGTGGACTGTTTAACAGACAAAAATGTCTTCACACTCCAAGTAGAAGTTCCGTTGCCCACAACTTACACTCTTTTGACCAAGATGACCTGGATGAAATGAGAATATTCACAAACAGAAGTTGCAGTTTCAGTTCTCTCCAGTTCAGTTCTCACCATGCTGTGGCCAGGGCCAGCTGAATGTGAGAGTTATAAGTGTGGGAAAGGTTTAGTTGGTGTATTGGGACTTAAGACAGTCTCTTTTTAGGTGGCTCATCTTTTATACATCTGCATTGTCACACCAACTTTTCTCAAAGCTGACAATGAAACAAGAATAGAAAGTCTTCTGTTGTTATGTACAATCATGTCCAACAGGAAAGGAAAAGAGGAATCCGAACAGTGTGTGTAAGCACTTTTAAGAGTACTTCACCTCAGATGGCATTAATGTGAAAGTCAGGAAATAATCAGTCATTGTGTTAACATCAATCTCCTTCCATAGTTCAGTCCAGCCGGTAGTCACTATCATGTTCCAATTACTGGTTACCCAGGGGCGTAAAGTATACCCCTGCAGACCCCGCGAGGGGAGCCCATACGAGAGGGGGGGCCCACATGGGCCCTTGACTTGAAGAAACAGACCCCCTCCACATGATATTAGGCCCTCTTTTTTCGTTCGGGGGGCCATTCTTGGTAGCTTGCAGGGGAGCCTAAGTACTAAAGTTACGGCAGTGTGGTTACCATAAGTTCTGACTTCTGGGCATGTGCATGTGTGGAAGGGAACATTTTGTTTTATTCAGAATTCAGTATAAAGCAGTCACCAGCTTGCTATGTGAACTGAACATGTTTATATACACCAAATATTTGTGTCAATGCTGGCCAGACCTAGGACGATAGGTTGGGTTGACTTAATACATAGGCTACTGTAGCTAGCCTGATCAAATGTAAAAGCTGAGTCTTTGTCAAATCATTGTATTGGTGCATAATTTGTAATGAACTGTATCTTTTTCCCCCCCAGATGTTTGATGACCTTCAGAAAATCTTGAGTGTTGCTGCAAACACAGGTATGGTCTCTTGTTCAGTTTTAAAGCTTGCTACAAGCCCTTCACAACTCATGGAAAATTTACTGATTTGTTTGAAACTTGTCTTGCGACGTTTTATGGATTTAAATTGTTCTCCACGTTACACTACAAGCAAGGCAGATTCATAGAGCAGTAATCCATTGTCCACTCTTCCTTGTATAGATGCATCAAATGAAGAGGATACTGAGGCCAGTCAGAAGACGCTGCAACACCCCATCTTTCAGTTCACCGTGGGAGTATGTGTTGCCTTAGCAACCGTTGGAGTGGGAATATACGCATTTTGATTTTTTAAAAACAATCCACATTATTTTCCATGTCCTTGGTGTGTTATACAGCACTAACCTGATTCATGTGTATCCAACTGAAATTGTAAATGTAACTGTAAATAAACTTGTAAATGTGAAATATTTTAAATACTCAATCAATAAAGTCTTATATCAAGTCTTTCAATCAGTCACTGCTGTTCTTAAATAAGCAAACAAAAATCTTTAAGTATGAATAATGTATTTTATTTATTTCACTTTTTACCACAACATACAAAAGCCACATCTGTTATTACAGCTTGTCTGTGTTGCTTCCTCCATTATACATCAACTGACTGGTTGCCATGACATCACAAAACATTCACCTGGAAGCAAGACAGGGTGGCAGTTCGCAACCATAACCTGCACATTATAGCCAAACAGCTCCATTTCGTGAGAGTCAACACATCTTTCAGAATTTTGATCCGTATTCAGTTAACAAGGAGTGGAACACAATCAAGTACTTATTTCTTTCTATTTACAAGTTGATATGAGGCAACACATGACTCCACGTACTTCCTCAAATCATGGATTAACAAAAACCCAGAAGAGTTGTCATCCGTCTGCCTCAGTATGGCGGATGTTGATGACCAGAGGCAGTAGATTGCGGCGTGCCGTCTCTACTTGATCCTGTAGAGCACCTTCCTCTGCATACGATGCTGCAGCTCTCCTCTCCTCAGCATCAGCATCAGCACCTTGAAGATGGCGTGCTCTGGGTACTTCTGCAGTGGGGGGGGGGGCAAAGAGAAAAGGACACACGCAAAGGGTTATATTAGGGACAGTCTGGACAATACATGGCAACTAACACCATAACATTATATTCTATAATGGTACAGATAGTCCTCGATCGTTACAATAACCTACAATATTACCCATCAATTTGGATACATTTTCAAAAGCTATACAGTACATTAACATTGGAATAGGATTTTATCAATTCCTTTGATGGTTCCTTCAGGGAAAATGGGACTGCAATTTATAACAATATACCATGGAATTTCTGCCCAAATACATAAAATATTATGTGATGAAGACAGATGTCAACAGTAAAAGTAAAAAAAAGAAAGAAACCGTTTCCTTACAACGCAGGTAATTTATCTGAGCAACCAGTAGACTTGCCTACTTGTTTTACGAGCAGCTGACTGTGCATTGGTTGGATCAAGTTTGTGGTGGGTTCTTGTTAGGCTTTAAGTGTTTTCAGTAACAAGTCTATCTACCTCATTAGGTTCAGTGCCAAAGCCGGTGTACCAGCTATGTAATGCCGTGTGGTAGTCCTTGCACCATAAATGTACTTCTGCTTTTGCTTTTGACACCTCTGGGTGAAGGCCTGTACATACCTGTTTGGTGAAGTCCTGGACGATGCTGTGTTCCGACACCTGGGAGCCGATGGCAAAGCGCCTCTTCAGCTGCTTCTCAATGCGGGACAGCATCTCCTGATCCTCCTGAGACGTGAAGCCCTCCACACCTGGCAACACACAATACATACGTTTAACACCATGGACACAAACACCATAACTAGCACAAATGACATAATGGAGAATACAATGTATCCCTATAACACACACTGTTCCACCAGTGGAATGTTGGGGAAAAAAACCTTAACTACCATAGTACTACACCACTAGGGCACAGGGTCTTTAGTAATACATTACAACTCGGACATTTCCATTTTGCCATTGAACATTATCAGCTCAGTTAAAACAGGGGCTGTGCCTTGCTGTTGTGGTTGCTGATATTTTTTACACCATGATCGAGGTGGAAAAGTTGGAAATTGGTCAGAAAAGAGGGAAGACTTAAAAGCCCACCAAACAAGTGTGTGTGTGTGTGTGTGTGTGTGTGTGTGTGTGTTTTGGGGGGGGGTTATGTCTTCATTATAATATATTCTAATTGAATAAGTAAGGGTTAACGTTCGGCGAGAAGGTCGCTACCGTGGAATAGCAGCACGACAGAGAGAATCTTTAGACCCCGACGCGGAGCGGAGGCCTATTTAATGTTAAGATTGTTGCTGCGCAAAACAAAACAGTGCCGTTGTGGAACACCGCTAGGCAACAGCTAGGTAGCCAGGACAACAGGTGTTGTCTATCACAGCAGCTGATTAGAGTGTTGTTGAAAAGTCGCTTTAGCAGTGAAAAGTCTTGTTGCCATTGACAGCGGTCTGTTATAGACCAACCCGTCCGTTATCGAAAAATAACAGACGTGCGAACGTTGGGGAGCCCCGTTGAAATGAATGGAGTATTCGACCGATGACGTCACAACCATATAATAATTAAGAATTAACATTTGATAAATGTACACACCTGACAGGCTGCCGGACATGGCGGCATCCAGGGTGGAGACCTGGAAGAGTCGGAGGGCCTCGTCCACCTCCTGCTCTCCAGCCACGGCCTGCAGCTTCATCTTGGCCAGCGACTCAGCGATACGTACCACCGCCTCCAGCTGCCTGCAGGGGGAGACAGACACACACGGAATTGGAATTGCGCCTCATCAAATTCCCTCCACTTCCACTCCTTGTTATTTATGTCAAATTCTTTCAACTGGTCGTAACTCCACTATTTCTATTCTGTTCATAATGTGATTTGATCCTTGCCGTCTTAATTTCTCCATTGTCATTGCTAGAGCACTTTCAGCAACATTCCATGTATGAATATGTGCTTTACAAATAAAATGATCATCGTAACTAAAATTATTTATAGAATAATAATTCTTCTGATGTCAGGGGCAAGCCACTATCAGACTACACAAATAGTTTCCAGTAAAGAGTTATACTTGGTAGAAAACTGATAGTCATGGGAGAGGGCCAAAGTCTTTTGATGTCACGGTCAAGCCACAAGCAGACTACACAAATCATTTCCGGTCATTTTTTTTAGTCTCAGGGGCGAAGCGGTTGTCCAGAGTGATATGAAGTGAGCCTGGACCACTGCATGCAAGGCACTCTTTACTACACCAATGACTTCTAAACACCTGAAGTTAAGTGGGTGCATTAGATGTAACAAGTTAATATGTCCACATCCGGATAGTCTATGGTATTATTATTTTTAAAGAAATAACAGATTTGGTGCTGCTATGCTGATGGTGATTGACCCTGAAGGGATTAATAGTGTTATTCTATTCCACAAGAGCGACTGGAGGTAGACAGCCAGCCAGTTGCCATACCTGACGGTGATGGGGATGGATGCCCTCTTGTCGCTCTCCCGCTCGTGCTCTCTGGCCCCACTCCTCATCACCACGTAGCGGTTCTTCAGCTTCTCAGCCGCCGCTGCCGACAGACGCGGACCACACTTCCTGTAGGGAGAAAATAAAATAAACAAATAAATAAATAAACTAGGACTTAACGGCCGACTGCCTCGGGACTTCCCTTTTATTTGATGTTGAAAAACAAACAAAACTTTTGAAATGGTGTGTCTGCTTTTCCTGAGTGATTGCAGATAAACACCTGATACAAAATAGACACGGTCTACATTAAGATTTCCTTCAAGGCACCATGTAATTCTTCCAGACTTGAGTGGCTATTATAGATAGGGAGTGTGACGTACGCTCTGGCGTAGCCGATGTACTTCTTGAGCTTGGCCAGGGAGATCTCCCCCTCCACCCCCTCCGTCTGGGTCTGGGCACTCAAGTGGACGTTCATCACGTGGCGAGCCAGCGTCTGGACAGAGGAGGAAACATACACACACACACTTTTAGCAAAACTGCCCTAGGGTTGCCAGATGAGTCTGATGATTTTCAGCCCAAAAAAAAATGCTCAAAATCCGCCTAGAAGCACAAAATCCCGCCCAATTCTATTGATGTCTATGACCAAAAGTGGGCGGGTTTTTCTGCTAAATGCCATTTTTACCCGCACACGGCCATCCTAAGCAGCCCAATTGGGTGGGAAAAAGCCCAATCTGGCAACACTGAAACTGCCATTTCATAGGATCACCTTTTGAGTCGTAGATTTGAGAGTGGAAATCGCATTTAAATCACATCTAAATTACATCAACTTCCTTTTCCTGTCAAGTGACTGGCAAGGATGATGGGTAGTAACTGACCATGTCTCTCTCCTGGTCGTGATGGTCCTTGACGATGAAGATCATGTCGAAACGGGACAGGATGGTGGGCATGAAGTCGATGTTGTCCTCGCCCTTGGTGTCGTCCCAACGCCCGAACACAGAGTTAGCAGCCGCCAACACAGAGCAGCGCGAGTTGAGGGTGGTGGTGATGCCAGCCTGGAATGGGCAGAGGAAAAAAGTTACAAAAGGAGAAGAAAAATGCATATATTGTCTACATACAGGGCCGTAAATTAACTTTTTTTTCGCTACCTGCCAAAATGGCTAGTAGATGATAATCTTACTAGCCAAAACACACCCTCCCTAATGGGTCTAAGTGGCTAATGCACACTCACTACTGGGTCAAAGTAGTCTTTTCCATCAGCCAAACTAAAATTTCACCAGCATTTGGCCAGTTGGCTGTTTATTTATAGCCCTGTCTGCAGGTATAGTACAATCAATCATTGTATATTGTGCTGCTGAAACATTCATTTTTATATTTCTGCATACTGCACACAGTAATAGAAAGCTTGTGCAATAGAAATGTGTCCGGTTTACAAACCTTGGCAATAGAGATGGTCTGCTGCTCCATAGCCTCGTGGATGGCCACTCTGTCATCTTCTCTCATCTACAAAAAAAAATACACATCAATCAAAATGCAAGATCCTCACAATACATTTCATAAGTTTGTATTTGTTTTTAAAACTTCACATTGACATTTAAGCTTTAAATACAATCCACATTTTCCAAAATTAGCTTGCCATCTGTTCATTTATGCATTCACACAATGGTGTGTACTTCAGCATCTTATATTTTCATGCAATTGTCATTTTCAGTGTCAAAAGAAATCATAAAGCTGCCGTATGACTCTCACCTTGTCAAACTCGTCAATGCACACAACGCCACCGTCTGCCAGCACCATGGCCCCTCCCTCCATGATGAAGCCGCGAGTGTTGGGGTCCCGCAGGACAGAGGCCGTCAGACCGGCCGCACTGCTGCCCTTCCCCGACGTGTACACCTGAGACCGCCAGAGAGAAGAGAGCAGAGTCGTTAGTTACAAATACAAAACCTAGGCCCTGCCGTGGCCAACCGGTGGGGTACTTGTCTGCCATGCAGCCGACCCGGGTTCGATTCCCGACCAGAGTCCTTTGCTGACACCTCCCCGTCTTTCTCCCCATTCGCTTCTTGTCCACCTCTCAAACTGTCCTATCATCAATTAAAAGTTGTAAAAGACTGGAAAAAAATATCTTTAAAAAAAAACAAATACAAAACCTGAACCACACCTAGGGATTCTACAGGATTTCAGTCATTTTGAATCCGACCATGCACATCTGACATCATAACTGCTACTCAGCAAATTTCTTCTCCACCAAGGTGCATAACAGATCAGTGTCTTACCCCGATGGGAGAGCACCTCTCCACGAACTTCAGCAGCTGAGACTTGGCCGTTCCTGGATCTCCCAGCATCAGCAGGTTGATGTCACCTCTGCGTGTTAGTCCATCTGGAAGTCTAGGAGGGGAAAGATACATTTATTCAAATAAATCATGCAATGGCGAATTTACCCACTACATATCCTACCCACTACACATCCTTTAAATAGGCACATGTTCTGTGCACAAAACACACACTTTTACAAGTGCTAAGCCCCCACATTCGGGTTTGCATGTCCATAGGGACCAAGGTTTGAGTCCAGCCTGGGTCATTTCCCAGCCCTGCCCCTGGTCTCTCTCGCCACTTGTTTCCCCATCATCTCTTCATTGTCACCATTAAATGAAGGCACAAATCTCTCCCCCCAAAAATATTTCTTTTAAAAAGATATTCCACCCACCTCTTCCTGGATCCGCCGAACAGCAGGCAAGCGATGGCCTTCTTCATGTCCTCACTGCCGTAGATGGAGGGAGCGATGGAGCGTGCGAGGGAGGAGTAGATGTCAGCAGAGCCAGCCAGAGAGCGCAGATCCTCTTCCTCCTGAGGAGACACGGAGGCTGTGACCCCACGACCTGGAGGAGCAAGAGGAGAGGAGGAAAAAGAGGAGGAGGAATAGGATGGAGGAAAAACAAGGGGTTAGCTCAATGAGTGCATCCCAATATGTGTCCTTGCCTCCTCCACTTGTGCTTGTCTCCTCGTCCCACCTCCTGGCCCCTCCTCCATGGAGAAAACGATAAAGTTTCCCAGCTGTCAGCCTCGCCACAACAACTTTTGAGGGACTGTTTTTCATTCACCATCCCAATTGCAAATGAGAAAAAGACTTTACAATTGAGCTTTTGCAAGATATTGAAATATAATGCTGTTGTCAGTGATGTCATCATGACGAGAAGCAAGTGGAGGAGGCAAGTGGAGGAGGCAAGGTCACATATTGGGATGCACCCAATGTCTCTGTCCAACAGGCCTTTTTCACAGGTTTTCATTCATGCATTAACAAGAAACAGTCAATCCATTTCATGGTGTAAAGATGTGTACCTCAGGGATGTGTGTATGGTTCTGCATAAGCACCTCTACGCTTATGAGAAGGTAGGGAATTAGTAAGTCAATCTACCCATTCGATGCTGGTAAACGCAGTAGTGTTCAATACTTCAAAAGAAAGTAGTTCATCGCACACTTGTTTGACTTTTTGCCCATTTATTTAACGCAAACAACACGTTTACAACAAGTGTGCTGTAAACTTCTTTCATTTGAAGTACGCTCTCAGTATGTTTTTAAGTATAGCAGTTCTCCGCCGGCTCAGCTCTGCACCCACCTGCTCCCTCGGTGTCCACTTGGATGCCCACTACCCGCATGTAGGAGGAGCGGATGCCAATGGTGGCCGCCTTGGACTGCCCCTTGCCCTTGGCGGCCGCCACCTTCTTGATGGAGTAGATGCCCATGATGGTCACCCTGTTGCCTGGCACCACGCGGTCACACAGATACCTGGACACAGAGAGGGACTTCAGGTTATTTTGACGGTCTACAGTCATTTCAAGTTTTGAAAATGACATTACTATTCTTCACGGCCTAAGTATAGACATCAGCTATGTCCCATGACCATGTTTTCTAGGGGTTGTGTGGCGTGCTTTTCTACTACAGGGTTTCCCCCAGCACTTTTTAGGTGCCCTCCTTGACAACAAACACCAATCAGCTTCAATATATTCCCTAGAAAGATTAAGATTTTGCACGGTGAATGTCATTTGTACATTTTTGTCAATGTATAGTTTAGTTTTGAAATAATATTTTGGTTTTAAAAGCATCCAATTTAGGGGGGCTAGAACACAACCGTCATAATGGAGTTTTTATCATTATCCACATAACACGTTTAACACATATAAATGGATAAAAATTATCTGCATACTCTTGTGGATATATTCTAGAATCTGTAGTCCTACGATGGGAGGGAGGGATAGGGAAATTTGGGAATATGTAACACCATGTTTTTTATGATTCATAGTGCAAACAGAGGACAGCTGTGAGACGTGAACGTGAATATTTTTTTGAATAAAAACCAATTAACACAATTAAATACATATTTCTCTGTATATGTGTAACGAGCACCATGGCGAGGCCTACCTGTCGCAGTAGAGCTGGATGTGTCTGGGCATCTCTCCGTGGGGAACGGCATCCGGCGACTCTTGCAGTCGGAGCGTCTGGAAGTCCACACACACGCATTTGTCCGGGATGATGAAGTAGGGGTCCACCGGACACTTCACACGGCCAGCCTGATCACTGTGGTGCAGAGCAAAAGCAAAACACAAACGCTACATTCAGATAGGACTCAGGCGAGCGAGCGGAATGGCTTGCAATGTATACACAATAAGCACTTCAAATCATGTTAGAACATGCATGATGTTATAATGTAACACATGAAAACAAAAAATGTGGTGATATTATAATTGATGAACGACAAATGCAAGCACTCAATATTAACTCCCAGAACTAAAATAGAGAGAGATACTGACGTGTTGCACTTGCGGGGCAGAGCGTAGCCCTGCAGGCCCGGTGGGATGGGGATGTTGCTGATGACGGCACGGCAGCCACGGCACTGCAGACACACACGGGTGGCCTTGGCACGCACGGCTGTGGAGGCGATGATGATGCCGGGGATCTTCACCAGGCGAGACACCTGCTCAGACTGGAGAGGACCAGGACAATCACAGGGGATTATTGTGAATGACTGTCAGGAGGGGATTTCAAATTTCTTACGGTATGCCAGCTGCTGGAAAAAAAACACCAATAGTAGGTAGTAATTGGGCATTGCTGTTTCTGTGCAAGTGGTGTGATTATGTTATGCAGTGATTGTTAAGCCCAAGACAACTTTCCCTCCGGGGACAATTAAGTCTACTGTACTACTACGCTCTACTGTTACAGTAAAGTAGATTGTATATTATATATATTTATATATTATAGCATCATATTACACATACTTTATCATCCAGTGTTCAAAATAAATGGCAGGCATGCAACCATAACTTTTTGATCTGTGGCAAAACAACAGTCAATCGAAGGGCAACAAAGAGCTCTTCACAATCATCAATGTTTGTCTATCCCTTACCTTCATGCTGCGGATGTTGGCCGGATGGGCATCGCTCTTCAGCATGACCTGGATGTCTTGCACAGTCTCATCCTCCGCAGGCCGGGGACGAGTCACCTCATCCGCCACTTCTTTGGCGGCCTCCTCCAACTGTAACAAGAAGCGGACATTAGTAACACATAGTGACAAAGGCCCCCTTGGTTTTCTGGTATACACCGCACTGAAGTGCCAAAATATGTCGTTCAAGTCGTCTTACCAGGGGCAGGTTCTCCGAGGGCAACTTGTAGAGGGAGTCGGAGAGGTCTTCGTCGAAGCTGGCCAAATCCTCCATTTCAACCTCGATCCAGTACTCCCCCAAAGTGTAGTGTCTCTTCAACTCATCTCTAACGAAGAAAGGTAGTGTGTGTGTAACATGCATGCTTCCAAATAATACCGGTCACTTAAACGTATTACTTGGTTAATTTCATCCAGAATCTGGATCAAATTTGACCAGCACATTTTGCATACTAGCCTTGCTGACGTTACCTTTTTGTTAGTCAGCTAAGTGCTAGCTCATCGTCAAGAACTTTGCTAATGCACCCAGAAAACTGAATTGTAATATGCATGCAGATATCCATACACTCTTACCTGTATTTGTATGTGAATCCAGTGCGATCCGTACCAACACGAAACTGTCTTAAAAATTCGCGAAATCTTTTCTTCAGATGACTCCTTTTCACAGACCCATCGTCTCCGATTGATTCGGCACCACCGAAACTATCACTAAAGAAAATTCCTGGGTCATCAAATCCGGACATTTTGGCAAGATGGTTCTAAGATGTAGCAGCACAACACTGGCAATAAGCCCTGTTTAATATCACAAATATTGAATGTTTTGTTGTGATCGGTGATGTTGATTTCCACTTCGTCTCAAGATCTACAATCCACCAGGAACAATGCACACCACGCTCTGCAACTTTCGCGGCAAATTTTAGCGTTACTTTTCATTTGGGCAACGCCTCCTGTACATTCTAGTGTTTTCATTGGTCTGTACATCTAGTTGGATTCGCGGGAATGGTCACATGTGACATTAGGGAGGCGCTTGATAAAGCATCTTGGCGCGAAACGGCCATTATTCTAGCTGGCAGCAAACAGTGCAAGCACTGTGGAGCAAGATGGGTAGTGTTGTGTGCATTGTGTTGTCAGAGCAAAATGAAAAGTGTGAGGCTGGATCTCAAATGGTGCACTTCTGCACTTCGGGCACTATGTTTCAGTGCGTAACTAATACGGCATGCGCACTGAAACATGAACACTAAAGTGCACAAGTGCACCATTTGAGATTCAGTCTGAGATTCAGAATTCCCTTTCTGAATGGTGAACCACTTTGTTTTCGTGATAGAAAATGGTCACACATCTGTTTCCGTTAAAATTAGCATGAGCCACATTATTTATTTATATTTTAAATCAACTTTTCGCTCTTCTTTGTGGAAAATCTTGTGGAGGTCATGTATAACTGAACTATGAGCCACCTAGACATAAAGTATATAAGATTTATGGTGTTTTAATGCCATTTTATTATCTTATGTAGGCCTATGGTAATTTTAACCGGTTAACCACATTGCACTTTATAATTGGTCCAGTCTTATGGATATGTTGTTGGAATGGAATCTGACTGAACATTTAAATGCCACTTTTTGGGGGCAATAAAGTTGAAAGTTGAAGTGTAAGCTGTATATCATCATCATCGTCATCATCATCATCAATCCCAAGAGCAGAGCAAATAGCAAAGTCTCCAATGCCTTGGACACACCATGACCTGTGATAAACCATAACACTCAGTAGGCACACATGTGCTACAAATACTGTCACAGGAGTGTTAAAAAAAAACAGAACACTGTAACACTGAATACACTTGACCATGTCACAATTTGTTAACAAAAGTTATTTATTAAGCACTTAAAAAGCAAATGTAACTTCATTGGCCTTCCATAATTGTAAACACTATATAAGCCAAAGCCTTGACGCAGCAAGCTCCTTCCTCCTCATCTGTAACATTAGCACTTAATATAAAGTCTTGTCTGTAACAGTATTGATGCTGTGAGACTCCCTTTTTCCTGATTCCTCTTGGTGTAACAGTTCAAGAAACGGGCCGCCATTTTTTGGAAATATGTTAATTTACCACCTCTCCTCGAGCTCTACCTTTCCTATGTTCTTCAAGCCATTCTTTGATTCTGGTGATATTACTTCTTGGCATACAGTATCATTGAACCAAATGGGACCCGTTGGTGTCATTTAGATTTGGTACCATTTGCTTCAGTGATGAATGCGTGGGGGAGCCATGACCTGACTTTACATCAGAGGGTTGCCGGTTTGAATCCCGCCCTTCCATTCCCTATCTCACACTATGGCAGAGGTGCCTTTGAGCAAGGCACCTAATACCACACTGCTCCAGGGACTGTATCCAATATCCCTGGATAAAAGCGTCAGCTAAATGTAATGTAATGTAATGGATGCAAAGTAGTAATACCATGAGACTGTGACGGAGCTCATCTTGCACCTGTTCACCCCCCTCGGGGATCGAACGTGCGATCTTGTCAACTACAACGGTCCGGCAATGGGAGACACAGTACGATACCGCTGGGCCAAGAGACTAGTCTCTCAGCCCAACGGCACGAGACTGTATGAGGCTATCGGAGGGAGGTTTACCAACGTTCCACGCCAACTCTGTGCTAGTTAGCCTCCGTTACAAGACTCAGAAAAGGGCTGGAAAACCAGAAGATAAAACTCAGTTATATAACTCGAGGGGAGCCGGGAAATTAACATGTTCCCAAAAATAGCAGACTGTTCCTTTAATGATGGCACTTCAGTGTTGCTGGGGGGTTAGGAGATGACTCCATGTTTGCGGCCGGTCTGAATGAAGGCCTCCACTGTGCGGTCGATGTCTGCATCAGTGTGGGCCGCCGAGATCTGAACACGGATACGGGCTTTGCCTTTGGGAACCACGGGGAAGGAGAATCCAATCACGTACACTCCTATGGAGGACAAAGGACAAGCAGAGAGAGGGAGAGCACTTGTATTTTTAGAGTTTTTTCCCCAGATTTCCCAAACCAGCACCTGAGCAAATGTTAGTTTTACAGTGCATACAGTATGATTCATGGGATAGAGGAAGATGGCTGCAAAAAGAAAACCCTTTCAACTGACATGGTCCATAATACACTAGTTTTTAAATTACCATACATCTTTATTTAAGCATATTACCGTACAAGAGCAATTTTTTAAGCTGATATTTTAAACCATTGTGTTCAACACAGTTTTTACAATACAAATACCAAACTGGCTAGACTTGTGAGTCAGTGGGGTAACATACAATGAAATTGTTGTATGACTACATACCCAAATTCTGTTGAAGTGTACTTTTTTAAGATTATTTGGCAGTGTGCAGACGTACCTTCTTCAGCGGTCTGACATTCTTGTCTAGCCCCTGCAAAAAGCGACTTTGAATTTGTGCACTCTACCCAAAACGACTACATACCCAACTTCAGCATGTCGTCTGCCATGAGTGAGGCTAGCCGTGCATCACCCAGCATCACTGGGCAGATGGGATGGGCATTTCCAGAGATGGTGAAGCCAGCTTTGGTCATGGCATTTCTGAACCTGTGGAAACAAAACACAAATTCAACACCAAAGAGGCAATTCCACGCATTTCCTTTTTAACATCCGGTACGTTGAAGGGGGACTGACAGGAAATCTTAACTGGAATACTAAATAACTTTGCCAAATCAGAGTGGTCCTCACTGCGAACAGGCTTTTTTGCATTAGATATTTTTGTGAAAAGCTTTAGTGATTACCAGTCTACATCTATATCCAAGTCTATATTCATGAACTTACATTGAAATCATGAGCTCATCTCTAACTGTTGAATTCACAGGTCACACATTTTGGCACAAAGCTCAGTAACAATAGGTTAGTAACAATAACCTAATCAGATATCAATTGTCATATCGTCTCCACTGTTCCTCTGCTTGTTGGTTTTATTTACAGTGGCTCACAGAGGTTCCTGGGCTGTTTTATGAGTTTCTATTTAAGTTTTGGCACCACGTTGTTTTCACTCTGCCATCACAAGGACCTACAGAGCTTCTGGTATTAGCTTTTGTTTCTCAGAGGTTAGGTTATTTACACATAGGTACACAGTGCTATCAGATATAGAGGTCCGCCCACAGTCTACTGGTGCAACATTGAGAATGACCTCTACGATATGTTTGCCACTCATAACAAAGACCAGTCAGAGAATAACAACACACTACGGATTCAAATACAACAAAACGACTAATCCAGGAACATATTTCACAAAATATGAGAGTTACAGGGTAACAAAGCAATTGTGCATTCTGCTTCATATCGCCACATTTTTCTGTAAATGTTCCGTTTTTGCAAAAGGCAAACACTGGAGAGGCCTATCATGTTTCTGAAGGGGACTCCAGGACAGGTCACTGGCTGACACGCTTACACAAGCAGCGTGGAGGGAGACAGCAGCCTTGGCTGGCAGCCACGTAAGATATATTCCCAGGGCTGGCTTAAGATGTCCTCTGGCCCCTAGGCCACAAGTTATGATAGGCCCCCCGCAGAAAAAAAAATAAAAAAATAATTGTCATAGTGTCCTTTAACCAATCAGGGGGCCCTTGGCTGGTGGGGGCCCCTAGGCAGCAGCCATATCTATATATAGCCTGTGTGTTAATCCGGCCCTGTATATTCCACCGGCTCCAGTCCACTCCTACCTCATGGTTTTGGCTGCCATGCTCTGAGCAATCTCATTGGAGGCCAGCAGCAGCTCCACTGCTTTGGCGGCGCAGCTAACCACAGGCGGGGGCAGGGAGTTGGAGAAGAGGTACGGGCGCGACCGCTGCCGCAGAAGGTCGATTAAGGGTTTGGGACCAACCGTGTACCCACCTACACAGAACAGAAATACCCTTAGCTATGCATTTTACATTCACTGGAAAAAACACACGATCAGAATAGAGGCAAAACAGAAAATAATTTAACTAGACCAAAAGGGATAAGATAGCTGGGAAGTTAGAACGATGTTAAACTTTGTTCATGGCCCTTCACAAAAAGACACTTGGTTGTAATAGGTATTTTTCATGTGATGTCAGACATCTCCAATTCAATGCATTAGAATGCATGTACAGTAGAATGTATGTAGAAGTAAATTGCAACCGGTGGCATAGACATAAACATACGTGACCTGAGGAAGGCCGACAGGCCGAAACGTCACATTAAAAACTTGTTTATATAACTTGGGAGTGTGCGGCACTTCTCTCCTCCTGCCTGGACATAAGCACACACACCATTTTTTCCTGTGGAAACAGGGGCGTCGTAGAAAATTATGGGCCCTGTGTACAAACAGCTCCAATGGACCCCCCGCAGCCATATATCTACATACATCGGGCCGTGTGTGGGCCCCCTATATACATGGGGCCCTGGTGACTCAGTCACACTTTACCCCCCTTGTAAAACACCCCTGTGTGGAAACCTGCAGTTCGGTTTCTCTTCAGAGTGGAACTTCTTTGATATAACTGGGAAAGAGGCTAATACATGGCTGTACATAAGGAGTTATCTGATGGCGCTGATGTGATGACTTACCGGCAGCGCCTCCCAGGGCTTTCCCCAGAGTGGAGTTCACGATGTGCACGCGATCCATCACTCCCAGCAGCTCATCTGTACCTCTGCAAAACCACGCAACAACTATTACTATTAGTTAGAAATGAGAGATCTCTGCTTCTACATTATGAAACACACAGCCCTTAACATGCACTCCATATTTTTGCAAGCTGTGAGAGATATCGTATTTATACATTAGTATGCCTACAAGTTAAGTTTACAGCTTTGACCAGCATGAAAATATTAACTACCCTCGTACAAGAGATGAATCTATGCCATTTCTCTATTCTACACGCCATTAAACCTCAAAAGCGTTATACATTTTCCCCCTTACACAACATGGGAATGTGTATGGCTGTGACATGTGTGGGTGGGTGTGTGAGATTCGTGAAGTGCGGAATATGTATACTTGGGTGTGTGATTTGACTACATGGTTATGCGTATGAGATCTTTAAGTACGTTCCTAACTTTTTATTTCAATCACTTATTGCTTCAATGGACAAGAAACTCTCAATTTTGTTACACTCGTTACAATGACAAATAAAAAAGATATTCTAAATTCTATTGAACAAAGGAAAGTGCGTACTCTGTGCTTCTAAAGTAGCAATCAGGTGCAACCAGTGCAGGACTACATTTTTTTAAATCTTTTATTTATTCTATATTCAATATAAAAGCTTAAAGGGACACTGTGTGAGATTTTTTGTTGTTTATTTCCAGAATGAATGCTGCCCATTCACTAATGTTACCTTTTTCATGAATACTTACCACCACCATCAAATTCTAGGTATTCATTATGACTGGAAAAATTGCACTTTTCATACATGAAAAGGGGGATCTTCTCCATGGTCCGCCATTTTGAATTTCCAAAAATAGCCATTTTTAGCTGCAAAAATGACTGTACTTGAACCATACTAGAAAATATTTGTTTATTACTTAGTAAACTTTCATGTAAAGATCAAATTTGGCAATAGGCGGCCCAGTTTCAATGAGCAGCATAGTTGCAGTACCTTTTTTGACCATTTCCTGCACAGTGTCCCTTTAATCGCTGACAACAAGAGGCCCTCACCTTCCCCTTGGCCCCAGGAAGCCTGTAGCGTGGCACTCGTCGATGAAGACCATGGCTCCGTATTGCTCAGCCAGGGTGCAGATCTCCCTCAGTGGGGCCACATCCCCATCCATAGAGAACACGCCATCAGTCACCACCAGACGCAGACGAGATGACTAGGGAATTGGCAGAGAGAAAGACTGGTCAGTGACTGGATGTGACGTGTTGTTTATGTGTGTGTGTGGTTAACAAACCCAATATTTACACATTGACAGAAAATTCTGAACTGGACATCCTAAAAAACAACATAGCAAGTTATTTATGCCACACTGTTATCGTGAACAATTAAGAGTGAATTAGGTAAAGGGACAGACACTTGGCACCATGTTTGACTTAGATGCCTTATTCAAGGGCATAGATAAGAATGCAGAACAGTGCAAGCCATTCACTATTCCTGCTTACATCTAGCATGGCTTCAAGAAATCCTACCTGCACCTTTCCAGTGCCAAGCCCAGGACCTATTCCTAACTGTCCACAGATGCCTCATTCATAACATTCCTGAATACTAAAGCCGTCAGCATGATTTTTAAACTGCTGGGTAAGGGCTGTTCACAGGGAGAGAAGAAACTCAAAAAGGGAAGAGTTATGAAGCTATGCAGGGCTTGACATTAACTTTTTCACTTGCCTGCCATGTGGCTAGTGGTTTTCCTGAGTCACTAGCCATCCAGCTATTCTACTAGCCACAAATTAGATTTTTTATTTTTTTTTATCATGATGCTGTTCATCTAACCTCAGAAGATGAGTGCATGAGTTTTCTACATGGAAATAAAGCAAACAAATAGAAACTGAGTAACTGAGCTTTTTCTTGAACTTAAATAGAAAAAAATGATACACAAGGTGTAAAATGCAGAACATATGCTATTCTGATATGTCAATCATACCATTGAATAAGTACCTGACAAATTGGCTAGTGGCACTGTAATTGTTACTAGCCACAGCCAAGTTTTACCAGCATTTGGACGGTTGGCAGGTGCCAGTGTCAAGCCCTGAAGCTATGGCTCATCAGGGACTGACTGGTGTTATTGTAGGCTTTCTCTGATTTATATCAGATGGGGAAAAAAAGATATCTTGTATATGGTACATGTCTGTGTATTTGATATATATTTTGAGTGATTTCTCCTTATATTTAACTTGTAAGGAAAAGATGAGGAGCACTCTCCCTTTCAGCTGTTTTTGACCTGTTAATAATGAAGAGACTATTTATCATTCATAGCAACAATAACATTTGAGGAAGAATAGCATGCATACCTGCGCCTCTTTCAGCTTCTCCTCCAAGTCTTCCAGGTTCATGTGTTTGTAACGCATCCTCTTGGCTCTGCACAACCTGATGCCGTCGATGATGGACGCATGGTTGAGTTCATCAGACAGCACCGCGTCATCAGGTCCCAATAATACCTACAGCAAAACAACAAACAGGGTCAGCAAGCTCAATTGCGGACAAACGGGCTTGAGGAAGTCAAATTCCTGCCAGATGTTCTATCTACCTGTGCTCTTAACACAGTGATTTCACTAATTAGCTCATCAGCCTGGCTGAAAAGTAGCTGTAATTTTTGTTTACAAACATTCATGTTGTGAGGAGGGACAAGATGCTAAGCAGTCAACCAAGTGAGCTCATTTTTTGACTGACAGCTATTTCCAACAATCAGAGGTTGGACAGCGCGCAGCCAGGGTCGCGCAGCCAGGGATTGTTTACAAACAGTAAATCCATGTATAGAATTGGCCTGAGCAAATACGTGGGTTTTTATTTTTGGAACCAAGATGTCCACGCCTGAACAAGCTGTGTTGAGTCAGTCACACCGCCAACAAAAGAATTTTCAGCCTTGTTTTGGGCGCTCATTTTGTTCGCTCAAAGTCTAACCAGGCTGCCGCCACCAAGTGCCTCCGCTCAATTCCATTTCGCCATGGCAACTAGGAAGAAACCAGCTGATGAATCAGGCTATGCCCAGTGGACAGACAGACAGACAGACAGACAGAGGGAGGGGACAAAAGTCAGACAGAGGGAGGGGTCAAAGGTCAGACAGAGAGAATACATGGATTTCCTGTTTGTAAAATGTCTGCGTGTGTAGCTAGGGGTCCCTCTTCAACTTCTGATTGTTGGAAACTGCTGTCACTCAAAGAATGCACTGACGTGGTTAACTACTCAGCATCTTGGCCCTCCTCACAGCGCAAATGATTGTAATCGGGAAACCCATCTATACAGGGCCGTTTCTCAGAGTGAACTGGGATGCCCTTGCTAGTAACACCCATTTTTCAAGTTTTTTCCATCATTACGACACACCAAGTAGGCGACTGATACAAAGGGAAGTGTGATTCAGAATTCTACCAAGTCCCACACCCGATTCGTAGAATTTTCAAGGTTGCACTTGCTGCATCCTTGCCGTTACAAAATATCCAGAACCCTTCAAGTTTCCACACTCGCAGTCGCACTAGGCTTTTTATTACGGGTATGGGAAAGCCATGCATGTTTAGATGCATAATATGTATGGTATGTTGTTGTTTCTGGGATGTAAATAGCTTAAAATAAATCAACACAACTTTGTTCATCGTTTGGCCTCATTACGTTTGCCTTGTTTTTCAGAACTTTTGACAACAGTTTCTGTACTGTTATGAACTGATATCAACATTTTCATAACTTTGTTGAACTTTGAACTTGCACCACAACAGACATACTGCCAAATGATCATGTTTACACCTTAAAATCATTTGGAAATTAGTGCGTAGTGGCCAAAACTAAACCCCTAGGCCTACTGGTAGAACATTCACTTCCATGCTTCCAAGCTTGTTCCATTCTTAATCATTGCTTTAAAGGGACACTGTGCAGGAAATGGTCAAAAAAGGTACTGCAACTATGCTGCTCATTGAAACTGGGCTGCCTATTGCCAAATTTGATCTTTACATGAAAGTTTACTAAGTAATAAACAAATATTTTCTAGTATGGTCCAAGTACAGTCATTTTTGCAGCTAAAAATGGCTATTTTTGGAAATTCAAAATGGCGGACCATGGAGAAGATCCCCCTTTTCATGTATGAAAAGTGCAATTTTTCCAGTCATAATGAATACTTAGAAGTGGTAAGTAAGTATTCATGAAAAAGGTAACATTAGTGAATGCGCAGCATGAATTCTGAAAATAAACAACTAAACATCTCACACAGTGTCCCTTTAAAATGCTTTCGAGACTTTCAGCCTTGTCTAGTACGACTTCAAGGCTGTGGCACTGTAAAGGGGGATTCATACTTGTCGTGACTGGCAAAAGGGCGCTTTTGAAGTATGAATAGTCTGGCGCAAGTGATGACGTCATTAATGGTTCTCGCGCCAAACGCGCCAAAGTGCGCACGTGAAGTATGCAGAGCCCTTAAAGGGCACACGCTTCACTTTGAGAAACCGTCTCGGGTCAACAAACCTCAAACAGTCCAGCGTTGGCGTCGAAACAGCTTGCGTAGAGGATGCAGTCCTCTCGCTCATGGAATAGGGCCAGCTTCTGTTCCAAGTCCTTGTGAATATCCTATGGGAAGGGGAAATAGGACTCTCTAACTTTTGACCACCCAAAACAAGTTTTTAAATATTCTCTTACAAATCTTAGACAAAAGTAGACAGTGCATCTCTACACAGTCCAGCCCATTGTTGAGAAAACATCTTGATATCACAAGATGGTTGTAGTCAAGTACTTGGGTTTATGTACATACTGTACCAGACTTGTCATACAAATTGACCAAGTGGTCTGTCCAACAACTGGTTGCAATGTATGATTAGTTTAGTTTATTTTGTTTATTCAATCAGGGACCATGTGCAAAGTGCATTCATTATATAGTAAAGAGATGACGTGCACCAGATTTTAGCTTACAAGCTAATTTCCATCTGCAGTCCCTCTGATGACAGAGTAGTGTTACCTGTGTGCCACAGATGAAGCGGACAGAGCTCAGTCCAGCACCGTACTTCTGCAAGGCCTCGATGCCTGCCTGAACGACCTCTGGGTGACTGGACAAACCAAGGTAATTGTTGGCACAGAAGTTTAACATATCTGCCAGAAGGGAGAGAAGTAAGAGGATCTTTCATAACTGAAGGAGAATGCACCGGCCACAATAACCAAACTTGATTTGTCTTGTTGTCCAGAGTTAAACATTTCATAGTAACTTTGTGTGTTGCTAAGGCACTACATTAACACCAGCCAGCTGGCCAAATGCTGGTTAAATTTCAGTTTGGCTAGTAGAAAAGTCCAACTTACTATCCACTTTGACCCATTAGTGAGTGTGTGTTTGGCTAGTAAGATAAACATCTACTAGCCATTTTGGCTGTTGATGAAAAAAGTTAATTTAGGGCCCCTGTGTGTTGCTATTTAAAAACACTAAACTGTCAGTCACTGTCAGTGTTGTGTGTAAACAGCTTAACCATGTAAATTTGAGTTTAAGCATGTTTCTTTTGTGTAGTCCCATAATGCAAGACTAAAAGACAAACACAAAGCAAAGTTGGTGTGCTTTGACGTGAAGACCATAATAACTCAAATAGCATATTATTAAAATGCATGCATTTGATGGGACTGGCTAATCAGGCTTCACCAGACGGCGTGCGTGGTGGCTTGCTTAACGATAAGAGCCTGGTTAAACCAACTAGCTAGTTGGCTAGCAATTCAGATGATTGGCAAATGTTCGCAGTTGCATACAGTTCATGTGCTCGTTGTCATCACTCTTTAAAATCAAAGCACAACTTTGGGAATATTTTAAGATAGAATCATTGGAAATGACACCACCATACGATGAACAGTTTGTAAACTGTTGCTCACCACCACGGCTGCCATCCACGTAGATGTGAGGTCCCTGCTTAGAAGTGATCACTCGCTCTCCTTTCCAAGTACCCGCTCCTCGGATTGTGTCAAGTTCGTGCTCCAACACACTACGGGCATGTGCAACAGCTGCATGTCCTCGCTGAACGTTGGCAACTAGGGGTCGAAGAAATCCCCCAAGGGGTGTAGTAAGGAGTCTTACAGCTGATCGGAGCGGCATGCTTTCTCCCCTGTCAAAACCTGAATGTAGCAAACGTGTAGCCGAGGCGTGGCTTGTTTCACGCGAGCGCGTGACGTCAGATGGATATGTAACCCTAGTGGGCGTGACAAGGACAGCCAATGAAATCAATCGTGTTTTTTTCCTTCCTCTACTGGTGTGCTGGTTTGTTTATACAGTACTGCACTTGCTCTGTCCAGAGCCATCTAATATCAGAGTTACGCCACTCCCATAGACCTCTATGGACCAATCTTTCCACAGCAATGGCTGCTCTAATGGAGCCTCACGGAGAGTTAACATGGAAATCCCCATTGACTTTAGTTCTATTAGAAGTTACTTAGTTCCAGGAGGTGGCTGTAGAACACAGAAAATGTGGTAAAGGTAATGTAATTTGTTTGTACTTAATCTTTGTTTGGTATGTGATGGTTCTGTGTTAGTTTCCAACGAACAGAAGTTTACTGTTAAGAAACATTTTAATCTACGCAAATCACATCACCAACCGACTTCCTGGTCCCCGGTTTGCGCAACTCTGTTATTAAATGGCACTTGCTCTGTCTGTGCAGACACCCCATTTCACCCTACTAAAAGACCAATGGCACAGGTACCTAGTATGGATTACGGGACATTAAAAAGTTTTGCCATGTAAAATTGATGCGAAATGTAATGGAGAAGACATGACAATAATTCCCCATATTGGAATTTTGAAGAAGCTGTGTGAGAATCCCAAACTCAATTGGAAAACTTAATAGGCCTCTCATAGCACAATTTCACTTTAACTTATTGTCATCAAGGGCCTGGCCCTGGTTTGACTTACACAGATTTATAGTTAATACAAAAGAAGTGTTGAAAAGTCCTGCAGCTGTATCCATAATCATAATCATCTCCATCATCATCATCATCATCATCATCATCAACAACAACTACATGCCAATATTCATCATTAATGTTGTCTCAACATTCTTGACAATTGAAAGTCCTCTGTGAGCTATGCTTTCCAAACCAAACACAAAGCACTCAGACAAGTTTCCTCAGCATGTTAATACATGTATTTAATCTTAACATGTACATAAACACGGCCATGTGTGAATGTCTGTAGGGGGGAGACAACAAGTTCTCAACAGGTGTGCAATAATAGCTAGACTGCATTCGTGACACAACAGTTTTCCTATGGTTAAAAATAATCCGACCTGCAGGTTGAGCCAAGTATGTTCTCCTAATGCGCCCGAGACGTTGACATCTATAAATGGAACCGTCATCACAAATGATTTCATTGCACATCCAACACAGTAACAGTCATTTTGTGGTAGTGTGTTAATTTCTTTTACAAATAGTGGTTTTTCAGAAACAGTTTTTTTTTTTTAACTTTATTTCTAGGCGTAGGCCTTTCATGAAGTGAAAAATAACATTGCTTCCTTCAAATAAGTAGTGTCACATCAGTATTGTGCAAATGCATGAGAAATATGTGCAAATCTATAAAGTAAACAATTACAATTTGTGCCATTGTAACCTTTTAAGACTGACCAAAAGGAATGCTGGAAAGGCTAGCATTTGTTTTCTATAAAATGTTAACAAGATGATCTAAAACCTTCATACAAAAATATTAAAAGAGTAAAACAGAGAGGCCAAAAGAAATAACAGATTTAACTTGAATGTGTCTGGAACAACATAACTGTATGATGACTGGGGCAAGCGTTAAGAATGCATTCCCAAGGGTTGCCAGATGTGGTTGATGATTTCAAGCCCAATAAATGCTTGAAAACGCTGGAGGAGGGAAGTAAATCCCATCCAATTTGAAGAAAATGCGATGGATTTCTATGGACACAAATAATAATAATAATAATATAAAAACAATACGTCTTTTCACCCACAGATGTTCATCCGAAACGCCCCAATTGGGCAGGAAACTGCCCGATCTGGCAACCCAGAACATTCCCCAGACAGACAGTCAGTCAGGCAGTCAGATCATTCCACTGATTAGCATAATTAGCCTAACCAGGAAGTAGAGGTGAGGGGCGCTACATCTAAAGGGAAAGCATTTAAGCCTTCAGGACAGGATTACCGCTACCCATTTCCAGTGTCAATAAAGCAGTACGATGGAATACAGCTGGAAAACAAATTTCATTTGATATTCCAAGTGAGGTATTAATAGCTAGCAATATCTACAGCCTAGTTTTTGTAGCCTGCCATGCTCCTTCACACAGCTTGGTAATGACCTCAAAAACCACTGAGTCTGCAGCTCCTTGAAATGATTCAAGCTGGCCGCTGTTAGTTAGTGTCGATGTTATGGCGACAGAACAGAATTCAAAGCAGCAGACAGGCCTTTAAGGACCGCATGGCTGTCTCTCAAAATAAGCCATAGAGGAAAATCACTCTTCGTGGATCTGTCGCTTGGTTTTCATTTGCTCAAGTCCGGCGGTGCCCTCACGGTTGGAAGACGGTCCGCTGCTCTCGCTCGTTCTGCCAGAAACCTGTCGAACTCTGGAGAGGATGGAGAGCAGATAGAAAAGGGCTTTTAACAAAAACACACCAAATCATATACTGAGAAACACAGTGCACAGCTAACCTCTGGCATTGTTAAATGGTATGGACCACAGTGCAGTAGACAGAGTGTGCTGACATTCCCGTAGACTCCTGTTAAAAAATGGCAGACGAAATCTGTTCATATGGTCAAATTTGGTCGATCTCCCGGCTTTATGGATCCTCAAAAAAAATCACAAAGCTTTGTTCAATTTTGTAGCTCAGCATTGAGGAGTCAATAAAATAACAGATCGTTTTGCACATTTAAAAGCATTAAATATCAATGACCCATTATTTACTTTAAATTGTAATTTGCTTAAGTACAAAATCACAACAATCTACTTTAAAAAGTCACAGCAGTCAAGTAACCTAACGGCCGACACAGCTTTGAAGGAAAAAAAGAAACCATGTGACCATGCATCTCTCTCTCTCTCTCTCTCTCTCTCTCTCTCTCTCTCTCTGAACTGCTTAACACACCTTCACTGGTAACTCCCTCCGAGTCTGCTAAGTCATCCTCCACCTGTGGTAAACATACAAAGACAAAAATAAAAAGAAATGTCCTGTTATAGCACAGAAATAACTATTTAAGAGAGCACAGCATTTCTGGGCAACAACAAAATAAAACTGGTTAAATGAAATAAAAGAAACAAAATTTCTGCACATTGAGACAGGTTGACTCACATCATCAAACTCAAGCCATCTCTCAATGTCATCCATAACGGAGGCCTGGTTAACGGGTATCTATGAAAGAAAAACAAACATATGTGTCACTGGTGTTAGGAACTGGTCAGTGCTGACTGTGAATAAGTACTAGATACTCCCTAAATCATTTTTATTTTGCCAAGCACTAGATACTTCCCCAAAGCCTTATACCGAAAAACATGTGATTCAGAGAAACATCCTAAATCCTGTTCATTCCACACGCCCTTCACCACCGCCTCCCACAACCATGGGTATTGCACAGCTTAGCAGTCACCGTTACAGTTTCGCAACCAAAGAAATGAAAGAAATCGAGTCTTAGCAGGCCAGACAAAATCTAGATCAACCCAGAAAAACCCAGAGCTCTATTCAAAACATGCAGAAGATTATCCACTCCACACAGCCGGTCCCTGAGAGAACGGAAAGACCAAAGAACACCAAGGAAGGCATGGGCAACAATAGTGTTGCCACTGAGGCCAAGTGCAAAGCGTGAAGTGAGTAGGTAGAGATGGTAGCAGTGAGCAGGCGTTGTATATTTAGGTGCTGGTTACACATATGTGGGTATTTTTAAATGCGGATATTCTTTTATCCATTTACTTGTAAACACAACATGTGGTTGTGACAGGCGCGTTTTAGCCCACTAAATGGGATATAAAACCGGAGTTTTGAAATGCACATTCTAAAAATCCGTTTACGTGGCCAAAACCAATATCCACATACATGTAAACTGCTTCTTAAGAGTTAAGAGTTTCGGTCCCGTCAGACCCACCATGCCTTTTGCCATCATCCAATGAAACTGTGGAGAGGAGCTGAGGGGGGCGGGCTCTGGGCTGTCACTCTTCACATGCCGTCCAATCACAACATTTTCACACAGATACAATATCATGGTAAGGTTGTGAACACACATCTCGTGGTGTACACAAACACACATGCACGCACTCACTCTCTCACACACACACACACACACACACACACACACACACACACACACACACACACACACACACACACACACACACACACTTGCAGCTTCAAGGCTAGATTGAGGTTTTAGCATCAGGTAACCAAAACAAACAGGCAACCAGACACCAGGCAACCTGGGCTTTCCCAGGTGGGCTTTCACAAAAGTGCTTTCATCAAAATGGTGTCCACAGGGAAAGTCATTTCAGATACTAACCGTGCTGGTTCGCCGTGCATTGTTAGAGGCCTCATTCGGTACATTGCTATGCAGGTCACTGAAACACATTTCAAGATTTGATATTAGACACCTGTATTCTACCTCTGACCCACACACACACCCACCCACACACAAGTAGCATTGTTGATAGGTGCTCGGCCGTGGTCAGTTGCATAGGATTTTACCTATTTATCTGCTGGGTTGCAGAATGATTCTGGATCGGAGCTGGCTGAATCGGAGGAGGCTTGCTGTCTTTTGTATCTACAGATTTTAAAAAAAACGTACAGTATTAGCAGAGTGAAGGCACCATGGTGCCAATATTGAAAGGCAAGGTCATGCTTAACGAGATTGCTAATTAAAGAGTGCTTACGAAGGCCTGCCATTTGGCTGGAGAGGATGCTGATTGGTGGTTGCCGGCATGGCTTGAGTTCAGACGTGGCCACTGACTGGTTGGAGGGTGGACTGAGGTCTTTCAGGTTCGCGTAGGTGGGGCACTGATGGGGTTTAATGACACAGAGACACCCAAGAATTAAGATACCAGTGCAGCGTGTTACTAAATGACTGTTATTTATATAGCTCAATGCTATGTATTGATTTTAGGTATGCACTAGGCATACCATTGGGAATTTCCATTAGTGCACTTTGCATCTGTATTTGTCAGTGCTGTGTATTCTTTTAGGTGTTATGCGCTGTGTGTTAGGTGGAAGTTTTTGCGTCCAAGACAAATTTTCTTCAGGACCAATGAATGAATCTCGAACCTTGATATAAATGAAGTATTATTTCAGATTTGTCTACAAAGGGGAAAAACACATCTTTGCACAAATAGTGTTATGTGGTTGGTGGATCTTTCCTTACCTCCCGAGGTGCTTCCGAAGAAGAATAAAGTCTTTCGTACCTGTGCAACAAAATCAATCCTCTATTAATCAATAAACATATAACAATAAAAATATTCAAAATCTTTCTTCTGCCTTTCTCTGTTAACATACCTGAAGTAAGTGTTTTAATGTTTGAATTGGTTATGGAAAAATGATGTAATATCAACCTAGTTACCATGTTCCTGATGCTGTCTTAAAATCAGATTAAAAAAATATATGAGAACTGAATTTAAATGACTTAAATAGCGTTTTGGAAAGAGCTCTTCATTTGTAAATATTGAAACTGAGTTGTATAAAGCAGTAGAGGTACAAATGTAATTACAACACTAGTTGTATGTTACTACAAAGTTGAAACCATATAATATTATACCTGTAATGTTGTAATTACATTTTTTTTCCCTTTCCTTTTTTTCAAAGATCCTTCTTGGACTTTTACGACTTTATGGATGACAGGACAGTTTGAGAGGTGGACAGGAAACGAATGGGGAGAGAGATGGGGAAGGGTTGGCAAATGACCCGGGCCGGGAATCGAACCCGGGTCGGCTGCACGGCAGAGGAGCGCCCCACCGGTTGGCCACAGCAGGGCCTGTAATAACATTTGTAAGAGTACTTCTACATAAGAGTACTTCTACTACTACAGACCTCCTGTATCGCGTGAAGGTGGTGTTGATCTCATCGTTGGTGATCAGCAGTTCCTCCACCAGCTTCTCCTCCGCCAGTCGAGGAATCAGCCCCACCAGCTTGTCCTGCATGTCCTTACATGTGGCGTAAAGCTGCTGCACTCAGGAACACACACACACACACATGGTCAGATCAGATGATTCACCAGGCGTCACTCAGTAATTGAGTCATGTTTGGGAGTTGCATTAAGATTACACCTCAGACTTGTACACAAACAAATTACCTCAGTGTCAAACATCCTACAGTGTATCTAAAGCGGCGCACACACACATTACTAGCTTCTCGGTTGCTCGCCTACTCGCCACTCTTTCATGGAACGTTCCCTGAAAGTTCCCGCGGCTTTAACTGCCAATGTACAGGCGAGAAGTACCGATCTCTGCATTCCAATGGGTTACTCGCTTACTCACCTCGCTCGACGTTAAAATATTTTCAACTCAGGATCCGACCACATCGCATCGCTTGTACAGTACTCGCCTACTTGCCTGCTAGTCTCGCTGGAATATATTGATATTCTATGGACTTCATTCGCTGAGCGAGTAACTAGCAGCGAAGTGTGTGTACGGCCCTTAATGATCCAATTCACAAGGAAAATCAAATTTAATTTGTGTACGGATAGATAACTTAAACAAACAAAAAATAATCAAAACCTTATGTTAGGAGACCGCACTTTTAACAACGGCATTTTCACATTTTCTCAGGGGACAAACCCCAGAACCCCCGGCAACACAAGGTCTCTAGCGCTTAGCTTCTCTAGCTTCTAAAACCCTGAATCTTTTTTGGAAACCAGCAACACACATGGATGGGGGACCATTGTTGCAGTCTAGCTCAGGGGCCCATGGAGTCTGTACGCCCCATATTCCATCCCTGTAGGCCCAGTGTCTCACCAGTAGCAGCTCTTTATCGGATGGCTGAGCGCAGCCCGGGTGCATCTGGGTCATCATGTCAGACATCACCGCCAGGTTTCCTCTCACCACTTGGATGTCCGACCGCAATCTCTTCAACTGGAAGGCAAAACATAGCATACTTAACAACTTTTCTGCAGAGATTCCACCTTCCAATTTGTTTGTGTAATCAGACACAGGGGTGTAACTGAGAGGCCAATGTTAAAAAAACTAGAAATGACTACAATTAAGTGAATATTCTCAAAAAGCAAAGACATTTTGCCACTTGACAGTTCATCCCAATAAACCGGCATAGAATACATCAACACAAATGGTTTCCAACCAGAGCACTGCATCAAGCTTTTGATTACAAACACAGCAAACAAACAAAGGTGTCACACTTGGAACAGGGGTGGAGTGTTGTTTGGACTTTGCTAGTCACAGGACTGCCATGGCTAGCTGCCATTAGCCGCTGCTGAACTGTTGCAAGAAATAGAGGACACTAGAAAATGTCCATAGACACAAAAAATATGACCCAGATCTCTCTAGAGCAGTGGTTCTCAACCTTTTTGAACCAACGGCCCCTTGACCTCATCATAAACCTGCCAACACATACAGTGTAAGTATTTTTAGAAAATAGACCAATGCCCCCAATTTGCACTAATGCCGCCCCTGAGCTGTCTCCTTTTCAACACCACCGAGGGCTCCCTAATGACCCCTGGGAGGCTTTAGAGCCCCCGTTGAGAAACACTACTCTAGATCACGCATTCACCCTCTTTGTACAGGGGGCTAAAACCTGGTGCTTTGTACCCTGGGCCAAAGTTCCCGGGGCTTAGTTGAATTCTCTGGTCTGAATTCCTAGTGTATAAATAATGCTATTAATGTCAGATGAAAAGGGGACCCCACGAGTCCAAAATTCTGGAATGCACGTGGAATGATTAGCAGTCAGGAAAAGAAATGTTGGCACAATGAAGTGACTGAACTAGCACAATGCAGTCTGCCCCTTCGCACAAACCATCACGTAGTCAGTAGGCTAAACGTAATTTATTAATATCAAAAGGCAAGAAGTCCCTATGTATAACTAGTTTCCAGGTTACCTAAAATACTGTAAATCCTGCAGCAGTCTACCAGTGCGCAGTCACTCCCCAAATTCTCTAGATTCAATCGCAAGTATGTTAACCAACAGGAAAAATGTCAACACAGAGGGTTCTCCCCAACACCTTATAGCCACCTTGACAACACACACCTACCTCCTTTTACATTACATCACATTACACTTAACTGCCTTGCTCAAGGGCACTTCAGCCGTGGATGGAGATGTAGGGAGGACGGTTAAGAGTGGGATTCGAACCTGCAAACGTCTGATCTTAGCTCCACCTCCCTAACCACTATGCCACAGCTGCTCCCAAACCCTTGACAAGGAACCTTTAAATGCTAAACACAGCCAAGAACAACATAGCCTATCCCATCATGATAGTTAAACATGTCTGGGATACGGCTAACCAGACACCCAAATAACAAATATTATGTGGGAAACAGTACAGTCAGTTAGTCAGCTTACCTGCTGAGGTGTCAGTACCACTGGGTCATCAGGGTTTTCTGTCTCTGGGGGCTCTGGCTCTGGCTCTGGCTCTGGCTGAGACTGAGGAGGTTGAGGTTGAGACTGAGACTGAGACTGAGATTGAGGCCGGTCTGGTGATGGTGAAGAGGGTGTAGTTGGCTTGGTCGACTGACCGGTGGAATTCACAGAAACAGGAGGACAGGAGCCGGCCACAGTCTGGTGAAAAGGTGAACAGACAACGCAACAGCTATTCAAACTGTAAACGAGACCTGTGGTGTATTCATCCACGGTCAATACAATACACACACCATGTTGGATGATCAAATTTCAAGTGTATTGTATTCTACTTATTCCTAAGGGGCCTAAGGAGCTAGCGTGGGGAATGCTCATGCTGCCTTGTCTGCTTGTTTCGATTTGGAGGCAGGGAAACCCTGGCTGATATCTTGGCCTGAGCTTGGGATACCAACCACAGAATGGAGGATGGCTTGGCAAGACATTATTATTAGACAAACGAAAGCTTGCAGTTTGTTTAAAGAGCAACCATGACAACACCAGAAGCGAAGCCAGCTTTCCATCCAGGTTTAAGATAGTATTTTAAGTTAACCCCTTTGCCTGTTATAACTTTACTGTCACCAAGTGTAATGACCAAGTCTTAATCTGTTACTTCATGGCTGGTTTCTGTAATGTCATAGCAATGTTGTTATGATGTACAGTAGTTAAATCTTTTCAGCAATGAGTGAATGGGCCCGACAGCGCTGGCGCAATCTGTGCAAAGAGTCTACTACATCGTTAAGATCGGCCTCCACTAGAAGAAAATGAATACATGGGTCCCACACTATACCTCACTTGTGATAAAGTGTGGCGATAGCCAGCCCTACTCAGAACTGTACCTTGCAGGGGGTATGTATTGGAGCTGAGTCCAGGTCCGTGTGGGGGAACTCCAGTCCTTTCCTCCTGAGGTCCTCATAAACAGACACCACGCCCGTCAGGTCGGGGGAGCTGCGGAATGCATCGGCCCACGCCTGCAGTGTATGGGAGAGACAGACAGTTGGGCCACAGTGCATGAACACACCCTTAACCACGCCCACACGCGCGCACACAAACACACGCACACCCGCACACACACACACACACACACACACATGCGATTCAATTTCACACCCTACCGAGCTACATACCTACACATGCATGCAAAACAACGAGAAATGCGTGAAAAAGCACACAAGGACGACACACACACACACACACACACACACACACACACACACACACACACACACACACACACACACACACACACACACACACGGCCAACTGCTGCTTTCCTGGCCTCAGCCAGCATGACTGCAGGTACACTAACTTGCCTGTATGAGACTGAGTACCCTGTCTTGCATCACCAGTGGAGGGTTGTTCCTGGGCAGTATGGCTCTGACCAGAACCCCCTCTATGAACTCTCTGGTGGACACCAGAATATGGAACCTGTGGCCACAATTCTTTACACATGCCTCCAGAACCTGACGTTCAAAAAAGAAAGACAAACATATGAGTCACACATAATGTACACATGTTGCATAAATGTAGATAAAGCATGTGCATAGCAGTGAGGACATAACAGGAGTTAAGCAAGTGTTGCACAAAGAAAGAAAGAAAGAAAGAAAGAAAGAAAGAAAGAAAGAAAGAAAGAAAGAAAGAAAGAAAGAAAGAAAGAAAGAAAGAAAGAAGAAGTGCAAGAAAGAAAGAAGAAGTGCGAGAAAGTACACTCACCGTTAGTGTCAACATGACTTCTTTGAAGTTCCTATTCCCCACAATTCTCTTTTTTATTGCCTTAACAGCATCCCTTGGTCTTCATTAGATAACATGCAACACAGACAAATAAAGGAGAAGAATGTCAAACCTCCTATCGTGACACAGAAGTGCTATGCATCGGTTATGACATTGTCGTTAGGTAGTAATAAATCCAAAAATAGCAGTTAACCAGTGAGAAAACAGGACGTTATGCTGAAGCATCGCCACTAGGCCACACACCCCTCTTCAGTTTCATTGACGAGGTCACAGATGTCCATGTTGAGTGCCCAGTCTTCTGATGGTAGAGTACAACTGGTGGCATGCTCTGTAGTGGAAGGAGCCACAACGCACACAATATGAACACACAACACAGTGTATGGGGTTATGGACAACAGCTACATGCATTTCTATAGGCATGCATAACAGGCTTTTTTTATACTGCAGTCACCAACAAATCAAATGCAGACTTCCGTACAACTGTGACTAGGCTTTGTGTTTGTTTACACTGTGGCAAAGGGAGTGAATAATTTTCTCACTGATGACTTGGCTGCGATAAGATTTCTTATGAGGGTGACAACATGATTGGCACAATGACATCAGTTTAAAATGAAGGCTAGATCACCCACCAGGTAGGTATAGGACAGGGTAGGCTACACCTTCTTTTTGCACACAGCACTCTTTCTCTGTCCGAATTCTGTGCCCTAGTCAGTCTTTTGGGTAGTAATTATCTGCCCTGTCTGCAGTTAAAATCCGCCTTTGTTTGCCCTAACCCATTCTCTCATTTTCCCCCACGTTCATGTGACTGTCAGCTGCTATTTGCCACTTTGGCACACTTTTCTTTTGGGCAAATTAGATGACATGCATTCATTCACTTGGCGGGCAGGGGTGTGGAGAGGGTATGGAATTCACTGAGAGCAACAAGCTTACCCACCCTGCTTTAGCATATTGCATGGCTTATAAAAAACCCAAGGCTGAACTACAAAGCCTAATAAATCAAATCAGCTAACGGAGTAGTTTACAAAAACACAGGTCTGGGGCCATTGTGTTCAAAATCTCTTCTTAGAATGCTGCAGCATCTTTCTGTCATAAAACCTTCCAACTAGGTCACCGCTAGCTTGTGTCCATGGTGCTGTAGGAAGTAGGCTAGGCTACATGAACGTTTTAACCTCATCTTCAGCCTATCGCCGGTCAACACAATACCCGTTCCACCAATTGAACAGAGGATTAAGCATTCAACCCGCCTATGTATTTAGATAGCATACACAGGGTATCAATTCAACAGTCATCCTTTCTTTTAGGCTACTGTCGTTTTTGATATAGGCCTACCAATTAAGAAATTTTCAAACGTTTTGCAAATAACACCACTTAATTAGACTATGTTCTTATCATGCAGTGTTAGAACGTGAGTCTCTCTCTCCCTGTCTCTAGCCTCAGACTTTTATTCGAGTGTATCAACAGTGGTTACATTTTTGTCGGAATCAGGGATCATGCCAACTTGGAGTTAAATGTAACGTTCCATTGTTGAAATGTTACACTTACCTATTCGCTGACCCACTGCCGTGGAAAAGGGATTTCCTATTAAAAACTCCATGTCTCTGGCGTTCTGGACGCCACTTTCCCTGCGTCGACCTGCGATGCTCAAATCAGTCTTTATTTAGGAGCCCAGTGAGTCCAGGAGGCGCTGAAGAACGCCAACTTAACTCGGTTACGTCACCTGTTAAAGGGAAAGTTTCTCGCACAGGGAAGACATTATTTTTTGCTTTCTGGAAACAAACATTTATCGTGAAAGGGTGGCTGACTAATTTCACAAAATTACTTTAATTGCCTTTGTCCATAACGCTCCTACCAAAAGACGACGTTATCGATGTGAACATTATGGAAATTCTATGACCCCACATTGGGCATCTGGATTTTTTTTTAAGTATTGGACTGCACAGGGTAACCTTCCATGACCTTGGTAAGCAGTGCTTCGGCCACTTGTTTACGTTGTAATAACCAAGTCATAAGACTTGTTGAATGAATGAAGAACAACCATAGTCGTTCAGGACGATGATGCCACATGGTGACGCTGTTTCACAAGCAGCCTCCTGACCTCTTCTACCATGCAGCTCAGTTCGATTTTCACCATATCAAATATATCATTTACATGAAGGGATAAAGCTCAAATACTGTGTTTTTATCACCAATTTTCTATTACTGCAATATAGTAGGCCGAGACATAGTGCAGTCTACTGTAGCTTGTTTAATGCTACTGTAGGTCAATTACAGACAAGTAAGGCCTAGGCTACACAACACCAGAAATTCTGTGTCCTGCAATATTTTTTTATGCAGGAGAGGCTATGCAAAACAGTAATATAACACTCGTCTAGGCTAGACTACGCTACTGCACACTTGAAATAGGTACAGAAATTAAGTAAGGGTTAACGTTCGGTGAGAAGGTCGCTACCGTGGAATAGCAGCACGACAGAGAGAATCTTTAGACCCCGACGCGGAGCGGCACTCTGTAGCAGCACTCTGAAGTGCTGCTATTCCACAAAGCGACCGACTCGCCGAAAGTTAACCCACTTATTATATGGATAGGTATAGTTAAATGACTCACACATGGCGGGGACATTTATTTAGGCCTATTTAATGTTAAGATTGTTGCTGCGCAAAACAAAACAGTGCCGTTGTGGAACACCGCTAGGCAACAGCTAGGTAGCCAGGACAACAGGTGTTGTCTATCAGAGCAGCTGATTAGAGTCTTGTTGAAAAGTCGCTTTAGCAGTGAAAAGTCTTGTTGCCATTGACAGCGGTCTGTTATAGACCAACCCGTCCGTTATCGAAAAATAACAGACGTGCGAACGTTGGGGAGCCCCGTTGAAATGAATGGAGCATTCGACCGATGACGTCACAACCATATAATAATTGTTGTTAGTCTGATCTGATGGGTGTAAGGGGATAGTAAACTAATTCCAGAGGCAACTAGAAATGCACTCAGAGAGTACAGACCTCTGCCAAGGAAGCTGTTTGATAGAACATTTGACTATATATGTCACACCCTAATTTTTTCAAGTCTTTCTCCCTTGTTTTTGTGGAGTTAGACACTGGAATGTCAAATTCACCCTATCCTGCAACGGTGAAGAATCTTTTTTTTTTTTTTAAATCCTGGATCCGGATCACCCAATTTTATCATATGTTTCCTTTGTCATTTCCAACACCACCACATCATTTCATCAAATTCCGCTCATAACGTTTGACTTATCTTGCTGACAGACTGACAGACAACCAGACAGACAGGCAAACAGATAGACAAATAAACCAATGCCACCGAAAAACATAACCAGGTAATAATAACCAGGTTGATCACCTAACCAGCTGCTTGGACTGCCCCTATGGTATTCATTTGATACACGTGATTCACACAATGAGACCATAACAATCACAAGCCACACTGTGATAAATTCCCCTGATACAAATGTGCAGATTGTGAATTTTCACGAGTTTTCAGGTGTCATTTATTTGAGTCATACTCATCACAGAGCTCACTAAGTGACGTCACCATTATTTTGAAAACAACAATAATAATAATTTAAAAACAACAACAACAACACAGGAACAAAACATGGGAGCATGAGGACATTTAAGTGAATGAAAAGCGCAATATTGCATTTTTGGCATGAAGTGTTGAAAGCAGTCACTGTTGAAGGCCTCTCTTCTTCCACAGCTTGTCTTCATTATTCAGTTTTGACCGTATCACTGCCTTTATTACTCCTACCGGGACGCCAAATTTGTTGCGGACGTGCTCTGAAATAAAGAAATAGAAAGCACTGAAGCATATACAGGATTTTGCAATTCACCTCGTCCTTTCAAAAGGAGGACATATACAGCATTTTAATAACATTTATAAACCAAGCTCAGAGAACGTGTAACTGTTGAATATGGCAACATTAACACAATTTGACAACACCAACCCTTGATGACAGCATGTGTTGACATTCTGAACACTGCAGTCAAAAGTGACATTGACAAAAAAATATCTTATATACTCTCAATATACTCTTTTTATTTGGACAGTTTATCACTGCAATACTTTTATCAGGATGATAAAATCATCATTTATGATGTCATTTATCATGTCGTTATCATGTCGTTGCCCAGCAACACTGCTCAAAAAGTTGCCTTGTGTATCATCATCATCATCATCATCAGCAGCAGCAGCAGCTATATCAGTGATTCTCAAACTGTGGGCAGGGGCCCACTGGTGGGCCAAGAAGGTATTCCAAGTGGGCCTTGCAACCATCTTCTAGTCGTGTGTGTGTGTGTGTGTGTGTGTGTGTGTGTGTGTGTGTGTGTGTGTGTGTGTGTGTGTGTGTTGCAACTGACTATTTATTCAAGTTTTATGGTGTATTGGGTCAGACGTGGGCCCAGAACGCTTGTGAAACGTTTGTGAAGTGGGCCCCAAGTAGGAAAGGGTTGGGGACCCCTGATCAATATACAGTTACATACTTATCAAAGCTGACAGCTCTCTGCAGTAGACATATTTTCTCATTAGTTTTATCTGAAAATTAGGAGCCAATCATTCCGCTGCCCTTGAGCAACATTGCTCAAAAAGCTGCCCTGTGTACCATCATCTATATACAGTAGTTACATACCTATCAGAGCTGACAGCTCTTGCGCTGGGAGGGCTTCCTTGGTGGCATGTAAGGAGTTGTGTGACTTGCGGCCGTGTAAGGACCGCGTGGCCAGTATTTCTCGACCAAAGACCGCCGTTAAAAGTTGGCACGTGTACTTCTTGTAGTCGGCGGTGGTAATGCGATTGTACAGGGACTTGCGGACCTTCAGGCCCTTTTCAATGGCAAGCCATTTTGGGTCCTCCTTAAATACAAGAAATTAAAAAAAGGATTTAGTGGATCTGTGTTTACATTGCAGGTTGTAAATGGCCAATTACATTATGCTTGAATTAATTAATTGATATTGTTATGCTATTCAATGTTTTTCGTATGGCATGACAATTTTCAAAAGTCCTCCAAATCCAATATTTTGTTCATTTTCACATTTGGCCAGATATAGCCCACGTGCATAAAGGGCTCACTTCATTGTATACCTGTGACTCTGCATTTTCTCTCGCACATACATGTATGTGAACTGTACTGACTTTTATTGACATGGTCTCAGTTTAGTTCGCTTTGAGTCCTGACAAGTTACACTTGTGAATAGGTGAAATCACTTAAGGAGAGCTGTAGAGGACCGTGTGCGATCAAAAAGAGGACTGACACTCCATAAAAGCCTAACAGGACCAGAAAGAGCAGCCAGTTGTTTTTGTTATAGTCTCACAGTATGAACAGAAACAGAACTGAGTCCTTTTGCTGTCGATTCACTTTTTGGTCCACTTAAAGGACTGAGTTTTGTTCACTAGGACTATATGTGAAAATACCATTAGTCACATACACAAAGCTTCTTCACTGCATATCTTGGCAAAAAGAATCAAGTTGTATGACCTGGGGTTTCCACAGTCGTTAAGGAGGACAGAGTAACAGTAACAGTATGTGCTCAAAGAGTAAGGTCAACTCACAACCTGAATATACTGAATAACCAGGTTGTTCCATCAATGGAATTTCTCTTTCATTCATAGAACTTTTCTTTTGTTTCATATTACAAAATGACCATGGCAGGATTTATCAGGCTTACATTGTGAGTGGGTCAAAGGGAACATGAGTGAGATGACATTTTCACAGATGTATTGGCCATCACATCAGTCCAGTGCTTGAAGTAGGGGGGGAACTCAGGGGAACTCAGTTCCCCCACCTCTTCATTTTCATCATCAGAGTTCCTGCACTTAATCTTAAGATGGACGCCTAATTGATTAAAATGCATTAAAATGCATGAAATTGCATCTAAGAAACGCACAAACCCCCAAACCCCCGTCCAAAAATACATCCTCCTTTTTGCTGTCACGGACAGTCACTCTGTGGTAGAAAATCAGGGTTCCTGCATTTCTTTTTGGATGTTTTTTTTTCAGACAACCAGGGTTCCTGCACCTCTTTTTTTACACTCCAAGCACTGCATCAGTCCACACATTAACCCCATTGAAGGCAGACTCAACCACCATCATCCATTCAAGATCCAGGAGAAAAATCTGAAAGGTCCACTGTGTAATATTTTTAGCAGTTTCTTTCCAGAATTCATGCTGCCCATTCACTAATACCACCACCATCAACTTTTAAGTATTCATTATGACTGGGGAAGTAGTACATTTCATACATGAATAGGGGGATCTTCTCCATATCCTTTTGAATTTCCAGAAATAGAATTTTTGTAGCTGTAAAACTGTATACTGTTCTTTGGTCATACTAGTATGGATCGACAAGTGGATCGGCACTAAAATGGTGGTATCGGTATCGGCGAGTACCAACAAATAGGGCACCGAAACCATTTACAGATGCTTGTATGACACATAAACAGCCTTGAAATTAGTTATTTCATAGAGGTATTTAAAAGTTTTACTATTAGTCTTTTTCCTGTTTCACAAAGGTAGGCAGCAGCCTGACAAAGCCATGCAATGATTTTACATCCAAGTAGTATGCACAGCAGCCCTTCATATATATACATTTAAAATAGGGTGGTATCGGTATCGGCCGATACTGCACAGCCAGGTATCGGGTATCGGTATCAGGGCCAAAAAATGGTACAGGTGCAACTATAATTACTACTACTAATATTATTTTATTATTTAGTGGACATTCATGAAAAGATGAAATTTGGTAATAGGCAGCAAAGGTTCAATACCCTAGGCACAGTTGCAATACTTACTCTGGCCACCATCCTACAGAGTGCACCATTAACACTGGACGGATGTAAAATATTTCAACATTGCAGAAACTTATTGAAACAATGCCACAGTGAATGCGTGCAGTTATCAAAGCTAAAGTTGCACAAACTAAATATCAGTGTGTGACCAAGAAGTTTGGTTAAAAAAATGAGTTGTTTTAAAAATAATGTCTTGTTTACTAAAATATATCATGCAGCCATTTAAGTCTACCATTGTGCTGCAATTCCCCATTTTCTCTGGATAAGATTTACGACAACACCACCTGAAAACACCTGGAGGCACCCAGACTTCATTTCTTTTATTACTTTTTGGGGGATTACTATTCATTATAATGTAAAAAATCAATAATCAACATTTTTTCCGATTATGTCAGCTATATCATCTTATGTGTATTAATAGCAATGTGACAAACACAGACTAACACAGATGTACATCAACATCAGTATTTCCAGTTTATTCAGCATTAAGGGTACAGTGTCTAAAACACATACATCCTTTCAACTGAAGCAACCATATACTGCCATGAAGTATTAAAAAGACCCATATCCAATCCTATATCCAATTACAGCCATGGACTAACATTGAGTATTAAACAAACATATTTACAGGGCTCTTAACTGAAACTGCCATTGAGAACGGTACAAAAAATGAACACAGACTGCCAGGCTTCTAATCGAAACGGCCAGAAACCTCAAATATATATATATACTGTATATGTAAAAAAAACACGCAGTCTCAGCCCAAATGTCCACAGATAGCATTGACATAACTCAAACAGGCCTCCAGGCCTCCAACTGAAATGCCCACAAACTTAAATCATAAAACATACGCATCCCAATTTTGAACATGGGCACAGCCCATATGACACTACACCACGCTACATGGCAAACTGTGCCCTCATTACTTTTACACACGGACGCACAGGTCCTGGGATTTCAAACACCGTTTGTATGAATTCCCAGACCTGTGCACATTCATGTGGATACTGAATATTAAAGACAAAGAAGGCCTTGAAACACGTATCTATGGCACTTAAAAGGGATGGATGTTCCAGAGCAGCTCCATTGATGATCACGAACGCTTGGGAACACTGATGACTGTCGCCCAGCATCAGCACGAACGGGTATTCTGTCTTTGTCTGAGACAGGTATTCCGCCAGGTTTGTTCCAACCTGTCGATGAGAGAGGGGCAAATCAGACTGTTAGACTGAACTCAACCCTAGGAGTGCAGGGGTTTCCCCCAGCATCGGTGTCCACATAGGAAGAGTAAGAGTGGTTTATTTTTCACATACAACCGTGATGACAAACATCTCCAATCTTGACAGACTAAATAACAAACTCCAAACTGAATGGGTGGATTAACCGTGAATGGAAAATGAAAATGGATCAGTATTTGAAATTCATTCACTTAGTTAGTCGGTCAGTTCAGAATTCGATGTATGTGGAATCAATTTGTCTTTTTCTTCGTCCTACTGACAGCATTTAGTGAGCTGAAATGACCGTGCTATTGGTTTATTCACACTTAGCCTCTGATGACACAACACAACACACATCGTTATTGGTAATTGGAATAATTGGAAGTGAATTGGATACCTAATTGGAAGTGAAATGTCTCAACTTACCGGCTTCTCATCAATGAATGCCTTTTGACATTCACGTTTACTTGGACGGGACACTTTCTTTCCAACTTTGTATGGTGCTAATGGTATAAGCCTGGGAAGGAGCTGCAAAGCTAGTTCTCCTCGCCGCTCTGCAAATTATTACAAGGACAATGGATACACTGTAAGAATGTGGCAGAGTGGAAAGCGGTCATATATCGTGCAGCCATATACAGTGAGTGAGTGTCAGTGTGTGTGTGTGTGTGTGTGTGTGAGAGAGAGAGAGAGAGAGAGTGAGTGAGTGAGTGAGTTTGAAGCATGTGAGCAAGTGAGTTTGCATATCAGTGAATGAGAAAGCCAGGTAGCACTTTACAATAACCTTCCGCTATAAACAGTTAATAAACAGTTAGCAAACAGTTAGCAAACAGTTAACTATTAGTTAACTAAAGGTTTACTATACATTTATAGGTGTATACTAAACACTTACAAAGTTTTAAAAATATATTTATTAGTCCTTCCGTAACACTTAATAGAACATAATAATAAGTTACTTAATATATTATTAAAACCACTTTTATGATTAATTAATTAGCATATCAACAATAACTTAAGCATAACAAGTGACTTATAAACTGTTAACTAATTATTACTTAATATATTATAATTATTAGTTGTAGTTTACAAATTATAAAGGAGGAGAGGAGAGGAGAGGAGAGGAGAGGAGAGGAGGAGAACAGGGCAGGGGAAAAAGAGGAGAGGAGAAGAGGGGATAGGAGAGGAGAGGAGATGAGATGAGAGGAGAGGAGAGGAGAGGAGAGGAGAGGAGAGGGGAGAGGAGAGGAGAGGAGAGGAGAGGAGAGGGGAGGGGACAGGAGAGGAGAGGAGAGGAGAGGAGAGAGGGGAGGAGAGGAGAGGAGAGAGGAGAGGAGAGGAGATGAGAGGATGGGAGAGGAGGGGAGGGGAGAGGAGAGGAGGGGAGAGGAGAGGTTAGAGTAGAGGGAGGAGAGAAGACGAGAGTGGAGAGGAGAGAAGATGGAGAGTAGGGGAGAGGAGATGAGGAGGGGGAGAGGAGAGGGGAGGGGAGGGAAGGGGAGAGGAGAGGAGAGGAGAGGAGAGGGGAGGGAGCGGAAGAGAGAGAGAGGAGAGAAGAGGGAGAGGAGAGGAGGAGAGCGAGAGAGGGGAAAGGAGAGGGAGAGAAGAGGAGAGGAGAGGAGAGGAGAGGAGAGGGGAGGGGAGAGACAGAAAGAGGGTGGACAGAGAGAAGACTGTGTGCGCAAGAGAAAGAGAACAACTCCTCTCTGCCATTCACTCCTCCTCACCCATCTCTCCTTTCTTCCTCCATTCTATTATCTAGGGGTCGACCGATACGGGTTTTTTGATGGCCGATGCGATACCGATTTTTTCCCCATGGCCCATGGCCGATACCCGATTTCCGATACCCGATTTCCGATACCGATATGGGTTAAAAAAAAAGTTTAAAAAATGACAAATATTCCAGGTCTCAAGTTAAAAATAAATAGCCATTTATTTAACATAATCAAATTGAGGTAGAACTTTAAGTAAAAAACAATGAACAATGAACAACCAAGTAATACAAAAATTAAGTGTCTTGGTGCTTTTATAAAACCTGAATAACATAAAATAATAAATATTTCAAGTGACTGAACTGACGTTAAGAACAAGTAACAAAAAAATGTAAAATAATAGTAATAACAATAAATAAACAAAAATGTGCATGACAGACTCTTAATAGTCTTTAGTTGTGTAAAAAAAATAAAAAATAAAAAAATAAACAAAATTGTGCATAATCTGCATGAAAGACTCTTGTAAATGACGCTGGGTGCGTATCGGCCGTATCGGCCATGTGTATCGGCCGATGCCGATACACCTGAACAACGCTAATATCGGCCCGATATATCGGCCGGCCGATATATCGGTCGACCCTTACTATTATCATTCTCTTCTTTCCCTCTCTATTTTCTCTTCTCCTCTTGTGTAAATAGGCCTATGAGGGCCTAGTTGGCAATGGGATGGCACCTACTGTTGTACTCTTGTGGTTCAAGGCTGGTGGCCAAATATTTTGTTTTAGCAGTGGTTTTAATGTTTATTACATTAATACACAAAAAAGTGCACCTTCCCAATTTTTCAGTCATAAACAATCTTATGTTTTATATTGGTAAATATAATTGCACCTTTAAGTTAAAGTTTCTATTGCACTGAACTGTCTTCTATTTTCAAGTCATTGAAATAAATAAAATAAATCAGCTGATTAGGTTGATATCTTTCCTCTGTTTATTTAGCCTATTGTATGCTGTTAGTTGTTTGATAATTTCATCTGCAACCCAGTCGACAAATGCCTATTGAAAATGTAAAATAAATAGTTTATAAAAAGCATACACAGCAAAATGGGATAATAAATAGAGGTAATTCTGGTGAAACAATGAATTAATGATGGGTTGTTATTGCTAAAAACATGACTTAAATGAATTTGAAATAGCAGAACCTTTACTGTGACAATTACGAATTGGGACTTTTATTTTGAAACCGGCTGTGGCTTCCCTTGGAGCCGTTCACTTCAGTCTGTCGTCTGCCGAGCCAGTCGAATTTTCTTTGGAGCTAGAAACAATCAAAAGAAAATATTTCGTTTTTTATGGAGTTTAAGTTTCCTTTTCGAGTACTGAGCGTCCAGCTCTGTGAATTATGTAAGTTTTGAAGACTAGAGGCTTCCTTTCATCGAGTATTTGTTTTGTTTCAATTCGCCTTATTCACCCGGAACTTTCTAAAGACGTTGAGGGGTACACTTCAGGGGTACACCCGGCTGCACACCAGCTGTTTGGCGCCTCACTGCTGTGTGCCCAAATGTAGTCCTACGTCCTCAAAGAGAAACAAATCCTACCGTGGACAGACTTTCCACCGTTTCGCCAAAGAGCAGGCACTTCGGCGTGAATGAATTAATCACATGAAGAGGGATCCTGGTCCATATTTCAAGGTAAGATGCATAATTATGTCCAATCATACGCATTAGCTAGCACAAATAAGCTAGCTCTCCAAACTTGTCATGACTCATGTAGCCTAATTAAAAAATTATGAATGTGTAATTACACAACGCTACATTTATATGGTATTTCCAGATCGCTATTTCAAAATTATGCTTTCAATTTTGTGTTAAGCGATCCGATGGCTTACCAGATGTGTTACCAGAAGATTCCCTGATTGACGCTCCCAACGCAGGACGCTCCCCTGTCGGCTCGCTCCCACTAGCCAGACTATCGGTCCCACCGCCATATAACGGAGCTAGTTATCTTTTTGATGTTCGTTTTTTGTTTCTAACCCTAACCCTAAACCTAAACCTAACCCTACTTGTATGTGGCAGTGTATGATAATACGTGAAATATAATCGGGTGGGACTACACGTCCGGGAGTGATAGAAACACCTGGGACTGCACGTCCGGGAGCGATCTCAGTTGGGAGTGTCCATCTACCACCGTTACCAGAACCAGTAGCATACTTGTGCCAAAATGAAGTTGTTTTGCTAACTAACTAAAATACATGCTGGTATTTATGGTTACAGATCAACGCTGAGACCGAGGTTTGATCTGAGCACGTTGAGAAGCAATGCTTTGTTAAGGTCACCCGTGGTATGACAACGCTAATAAAGGATGCTGTGCCTGCCAACTTTGTTCGCCTGGACTTCAGAGAAGCCAAAGAGGAGAATCATCATTCGCATACCGTGGTTAGTTTGTTCAGTCATAATTCAACTGGCATGTGTTAACCAAGCCTCTTTACAAAAAAAAAACAAAAAAAAAACTGGTAATAGTTTGCCATGGAATACATTTTACTTTAGACAAAAAACTTAATGCATGTGCTGGAGATATATTTGTTTGCATTGATCATGTACTCCTGAGCCATGAGCCAATGATTTCAAACTGTGATGTCATTACATTGCATTACATTTCACTTAGCTGACACTTTCATTTTATTCAAAGCGACTTAGTTATTATATGTCAGGGTATTGTTTACAGTCCCTGGAGTAATGTGGGTTTAGGTGCCTTTTCAAGGGCACTTCAGCCATGGAGATGTAGGGAGTGGTCAGAGGGATTCGAACCTGCAACCCCCAGATTGAAAGACCAACTCTCTTATCACTAGGCCACGGCTGCCTCACCACTAGGCCACGGCTGCCCTGTGTATGTTATGACTCTCCTGTCCTTTGTGTTTCTTTTTCAGTATGGATTCCATGGAGTATTCCATCGAGTATTTCTTCTGTTTCAATCGTCTTGGTAAGGCAACTTGTCTATTTTTCCCCATACTGTTGTAACCTAAGTCTTATATTGTCTATCACTGCCACATACTTCAGGTGAAACCTGCAATTTGTATTTTGTTTTGTTAATAAGTTACTTAAGTTTGATGTTGGCTGGTTGAAATGAGTTCGGAGTAAGCAGACTGTATTTCACATGCTGTGATCACGCACCCATTGCGTGCAAGGTGTAATTCTCTAGGCCTATACATGGGTGTAAATGTTGTTTATAACCTGACTGCGCGAACCTAGCTGTGCACAACTCCACCTCTGATTGTTGGAAACCGCTGACGGTCAAAAACTTATCTCACATGTTTGGCTGCCAGTGTCTTGCCCCTCCTCATAACATTGTGTTGAACACTGTACGGGCCCATGTATAATTGCAAGGTTACCTCAATTTCAGTACACTATGTTGTTATTTCATAGTATTCACTCTGTTTACTTGATAATGGTTATTTAACTGAATGGTATGCAATGCAGTAGGAACAAAGTGTTTGCAGTTTGCATAGCTTTTCTTTTGAGAAGATTGATTTTAAATGTTGCACAACTTTAAGTTTAAACTGATGATATTTGATAGGAATTCAACATTGTCCTGGGTGTGTAGCTTACGGCTGTAACTGCTATGATGCTTTTCTGTTATGCTGCTCTACAGCCTAGGCTACATGATGTGTCTGTCCCTATCAAATAAACCAAACTTAACTGATGACATATGTTCACATAGGTGGAGTTTTTGAGCTGGATCTGGATTCTGCTGAGGATTCGTCGACTACTAGATGGCGAGCCACCCACTCATTCGAATGTGATCCTGTTCTACATTGCGCATGGCATATTTGGTAGGATTGTGGCCTGCTCGTGTCACATCACTGACTGACTGACTTCAACGCCTTGAACTGAACTGCTTGAAAGGAGCTGTTTTTCTTTTTGAACAACTTAAAGGAACTCTCTACATCGTCTCTTTTGAGGATTTAAAGGACTATTTCCAATTTTTGAAGGACAATTCAAAAAAACAATTTAAATGTTCAAACCTTTTCGGGGGGCGGGGGGGGGGTAATTGTAAATATTTAAGCTTTTCAATCTCTTACTTGTGATGTTTTTATTTCATTTTGTTAATGCCCATTTTATTATTTTTCCCTATATCCTATGTTTGTATATAAGAATGTCATTCTTCATTAGGGTTGCATACAATATTTTCTATGGATACATGATTATTTATAATGATAAATAAATAATAATTATTATTATTATTTATGCAAGATGGACATTTGACACGAACATTATGGTTTTCCCCGTTCATTTTGCTTTCCATATCCTTTCCTTTTTGTTTTGGACTGTTTCAATTCACGGGACGTCACTTTAATCCTCCAAAGGACATTTTTGGAGTGAAGCGGCCAACTCTCTTGAATTACTGCTCTTGTCGGCTTGCGCTCGCCTCTGTGGATCTAATAAGGACATAAAAGGACAGAAACTTAATGTTTTGTGTTAAGGCTACATTTTTGTGTTAGAAATTATATTTGTATTGTAAGGGAATTTGATCTGGGAAATGTGTGTTGTGACCCTGGCAAGTTCTCTGTTTTGTAGCGTGCTGAGGTTTTCTATATAAATGGTGAAAATGTTGTAGAAACATATTGTATGTTGTCTTTTAATTGGTATCTTTTTCACTCTACCCAAAGCCTAGTGTCACATTCTGTAGCCCATTGATCCTGGCCTACCATTGACGTGTACCATACTCAGTAGTGGGTAACAACAGTTTAACATCATTGATCATTCTTTTCTCTCTAACAGTGTGAAAATGTATTTCTTGAGACCAATTGAAAATCATTTGTACTGTGATCATTTCTAGTGATGCTGTCCAATTTCTGGAAATAGGCTCATATTACACATCCCCTTGAGTTAAATTATTGAGTTTTACCTTTCTCCTCCTGTATGTTCAACCGTTCTAGTATGGCAGTGCAAATTTTACCTCCATGCTAGCAGTTAACATTGAGTCCTATGAGACCAGCTGGCGGCTAGCTGGTCTCAGAACTCAATTTTAACTGCTAGCTTGGAGATAAAAATTGCACTGCCGTACTCAGAGAACGACAAGAAGTACAGGTAAAACAAAAAATAAGGGAAAGGTAAAACTCAATAACTTGACTCAAGGGGAGGTGTAATATGAGCTTATGTCCAAAAATGGGACAGTATCACTTTAATGTTACATATTAACTAATCTCAACCAACTTCACCATAAGGTTCCCCATTCTGAATGTTAGAACATTAGTAAAGCTCAACCAACTTCACAATAAGGTTCTCAATGCAGAATTTTAAACATTAGTTATACATTGATTAAGCTCAACCAACTTCACCATAAGGTTCCCCATACTGAATTTTAAACATTAATTATATATTAATTAAGCTCAACCAACTTCACCATAAGGTTCCCCATACTGAATTTTAAACATTAGTAAAACATTAGTAAAGCTCAACCAACTTCACAATAAGGTTCTCAATGCAGAATTTTAAACATTAGTTATACATTAATAAAGCTCAACCAACTTCACCATAAGGTTCCCCATACTGAATTTTAAACATTAGTAATACATTAATAAATACTATACATAATTATTATTAAATGATTTATAAGTAATTAACAATAGTTTAGTTAATATTAACACTTAAAAAAACATTTAATTACAATGTATTAATGATTAAATAATAAGTACTTAGTTAATATTGAACTATAAATTGTAAACTACAACTAATAATTATAATATATTAAGTAATAATTAGTTAACAGTTTATAAGTCACTTGTTATGCTTAAGTTACTGTTGATATGTTAGTTAATTAATCATAAAAGTATTTTTAATAATATATTAAGTAACTTATAATTATGTTCTATTAAGTGTTACAGAAGGACTAATAAATATATTTTAAAACTTTGTAAGTGTTTAGTATACACCTATAAATGTATAGTAAACCTTTAGTTAACTAATAGTTAACTGTTTGCTAACTGTTTGCTAACTGTTTATTAACTGTTTATAGCGGAAGGTTATTGTAAAGTGCTACCGAATGCCATTTTATAAAATACCTGTAGAGAGGTTGTCAACGTTTGATGGAAGGTCTGCCTTCTCCTTTTTAGCCAGGCAGATGATTTTTTCGGCGCACAGCAAGTTCCAACGTTCGGTTAACTTGCTACATTTATCAGGGTGTAGAATGGAGAAATCCCGAGAAAGCTACAAAGAGGAAAAAGTACAGTTTGTAAATATGACTGGAACAGCACTTACTTCGCACATTGAAGTGAAAGCCCAACTGGGACACTCCAACTCCCATCGTCATTGTAACACAGCACTGTACAGCACACAAGTGCACAGTGCACACAACAAAATTGCATTTGTGCCTCACCCATGCAAGGGTACAGCCCTCAATGGCGCACGAAAGGGAACAGTGCGGCAGGACGGTACCATCATCATCATCATTGCATTACATTGCACTTAGCTGACGCTTTCATTTATTCAAAGCGACTTACAGTTATTATTTTGCAGGGTATTGGTTACAGTCCCTGGAGCAATGTGGGGTTAGGTGCCTTGCTCAAGGGCACTTCAGCCAAGGATGGCGATGTAGGGAGAGGTTATGGGGGATTCAAACCTGCAACCCCTAGATTGAAAGACGAACTCTCTAACCACTAGGCCTCGGCTGCCCAGAGGGTAGGCTTAGGGTACCTCAGTCATGCAGGAAGATGGGGGAGAGCACTGGTTAATTACTCCCCCCACCAACCTAGCAGGTCGGGAGTCAAACCGGCAACCTTTGGGTTACAGGTCTGACGCCCTACCCGCTTACCTATGACTGCCCATTGGCATACCCCTTCAGATCTACAATACTACTAGTATGATTAAATTAGAAGAAAAAACACTCAGTTGTATTGCTGATCTGACTTACAGGACACCTAGATGCTCTGGACTATGCCTCCCATTACCATTGAAAATGTAAGAAGAAAATCATTGTTGTTTACATCCCCCCCAGCATGCACACACACGCACGCACACACATATCGATTCCTTCATTCTGCGAAGAAATTGAACCCTGTTGGCTTGGAGTAACCCAGATTACAGCCAGGGAACCTCACCATTCCAGGAGTGTCCACCAGGCGCGGGAACTCTGCGATGATGTCTGGGACGGTCTTGGCCTCGTTGTTGCGTATCCACTGGGCCCTGTAGACGGCCGTCTCCTGCATGTAGTCAGTCACCTGCTCCCGTGGCCACATGTTCTCTTTAAGCCACTCCGTCATGTGGAAGGCAGCCTCCTCTGAGATAGTCGCCTCTGAGACAAGTAGGGGAAGAAAAAAACACAATATTGAAGAATAAAAGCATAGATATTTGGGCCTATAAGAACAAATTACAATGCCATATACAAAGATGTTCAGCAGGGCACCTTAAATGTAAATGCCAAAGATTCAAGGGCAATGAAAAGTATGCATACATTATGATGCAAATGGAAGAATCTATGTTTGTACCTGGCAGAATGATGGGAGACTCAGGCAACGTTGTTTCTGTTACGGTTGAATCAGTGGGTCTTCCTCTGTGGAGCCTTTTGCGTACATTCCGAAGTCGTTCCTCCAGAAAACCTGTTGCTGGTTTGCTCTTCCTTGCCGGAGTGTACCATGCATCCTGGCAGTGATCAGGGAAATAAAAGCTTTAGAGCCTGTGTCCACCAGCACCTCTTTCTAAATGCTCAGAGTGCTCTCAAGTTGAACTTGTCAAATATCTTGCTAGAATGTTTTCTAGAATACCGGTCATGCAAGACTGTATTCGTCCACTAGAGGACAGAAACACTGCTATGCTGCCATACAAAGGCAAAGAGGTGTAACTAAATATTTTGTCAAACTTTTGTTTAGACTGAAAATGTAATAACACCTTTATCTTGTGTCAAAGCCTTATGGTCCAAATGTGTCCCATTTCAGAGATATTGCCAACCAAATACCAAGGCTTTGAAGGCCTTTTTCTCAGTTTCTTTTTTTGGAACTTCTTTTTATTTTCATTCAAAAAGTGCAGTCACGCAAAACAACAAATCCACAGTACAGGGCGAAAGCATAAAATAAAAATAATTATACATAATATTAAAACAAAGGGAACAGAGAAAAAAAACTATATCAAATGAAAATGTATGACAACCCTTGTCCACTTCCATACAAAAGCCTCCATTTTCAAATACAAGAACGCTGTCATGCTCTCCATGCCATAAACCCCCTGGATCTTATCTTTCCATTGTGCAATTGTTGGAGGTTTTTCCTCAGTTTCAATGTGGTTTAGGTACTGCACTTTGCCTTTGTAGGGCAATATGCTTTGCCTGATTGACAAGCTTTAATACAAGTAAAATCTAAAGAAAATCTAAAGATGGGTAAGATTTAAAACACTCCATGTAAGTCACGTGATACAGTCAAAGCTTTACTTACATAGCCACTACCCTGGCAATCCTTGAGACAGGGAAACTGCTCGACAACTGACGCTGCCAGTGCAGCCTTGATATCAGATGTAGGGCTGAAAACAGCAGACAGAAATAGACATGCGACAGGTTATTGCTATAGCAGTGTTTCCACAGATGGGAATATTTGAAGGGTTTATTTGCAAAACGGTGTATCTCCATTTTTTGACTTTTGCATTTTATTATTGAAAATGACTGTTCATAGGACCTATCACCTATGCGTGAATTCTTACCATTCAAATATTTTGAGAACATACTTTTTTACCCTATACAAAATGCATTTTGCAATGCAATTCAATGGAATTCCCAATACAAAAATTTCAATTTCCCAACATTCTAGAAAATGGAGATACACCGTTTTGCGAATAAACCCTTCATTTGCAGTCATTTCCCTCATCGAATTTGATGCAACCCTCATGGCACCAGCCCATGGCCCCTCGACCCTCTTTGAAAACCACCATGTATAGTTACTACACATACTGTATACCATAGATGTGCACAGATAGAGACCAGGTGCTGCTGGTCAAAGAGTGCCCTTTTCGAACAATCTTCTTTTGTCACAATGTACTGTGGTCAATGTTGACATGATCATCTGCAAATGCTTGATGATCAAAAGCATGTGACAATAATGCCCCAGCACAATATATTCCCCTTTATAGCCTAGCAAGGCAGCCAGAAGTTCCATATGTCACCCACCCTCCCTCGAACACCAGCCCCCCAAAATGTCTGTGGCTCTGTGCATGCAACTGCTGTATACACTGTACATATTACGTGTAAGACGAAATACTCACTTCTCTCCACAGGCCTCCAGCAAGTGGGACACGAGCATCCGGACCATAGACCGCCTTTCATTTACAGAGATGAGACCGTTTTCATCGAGACTAGTAACCAGCTTGTTTCCTTCTGGCGTCCTACAAAGGATCTCACGGATATTCTGCAAAGTGTAGAATTAGTTACTTACAGGACAACATTTTTATTTGATTCATCTGCCACTACAGCTAACACTTACACAAGTCATGATTACATTTTTTGAAGCGTATGAGGATTGGCAAGTAAATTACATGTACATACATAAGTTTAATACACAAATAATTTTGAAATATGTCTTTAAACAGTTGTACCTACTAATTACTAGCAACAATTAAGTTTCAACACTTAAGGCACCCTTGCTCGCTCACACACACACACACACACACACACACACACACACACACACACACACACACACACACACACACACACACACACACACACACAGCTTACAAATAAGCTTCCATTCTCCACCATCATCATCATCATCAGTCTCTGCTGTGTAGAAGGTCCTTGAGAAAAGCTGCATTCTGTAGTCTCACGGTTTGGCTCCTGCCAGCAGAAACGTGATTTCAAGTCAATTAAACAGTATTTTAAAACCACATACATCAGACTCAAAATGTTCCTAAAGAAAACAGTATTATCATGTGCTTGAATAGTTGAAAGAATAAATAGTCTGTAGGAATAGCCTAGGCTCCGTGAAGGTTACAGAGATGCAATAGCACATCTGGATCTCAACCTGCCAGTAACACATTGCCTCTGCTCAGCTGGGCACCCTGTGCTGCGCGCAGCAAACCTGCTACAAAGACCTACACCACTGCAGTGCCACACTAACAGAGTTGTATATAGTAGAAGTAGAACTACTGTTATAATGTAATTACAACACTAGTAGTATGAAACTACAAAGTTGAAATCATGTAATATCATACTACTGGTGTTAGAGTACTAGTGTTATATCTGTTATAGTGTTATATCAGCTAGAGTACTAGTGTTATATCTGTTATAGTGTTATATCTGCTAGAATACTAGTGTTATATCTGTTATAGTGTTATATCTGCTAGAATACTAGTGTTATATCTGTTATAGTGTTATATCTGCTAGAGTACTTCTACGTCTAGTGTATACAACTCTGCCCACTAAACTCACTTGATGCCAATGACCCTTAAGAAAATCTTTTCAGATCGTAACGTTAAGTACCAATAATGCTTCAGCAAGTCAATTCTGTTTTTTATGATGTGGTGTTTGTATGATGATAGGCATACTGCCCTACAAAGCAAAAAGGCAGTAACTGCATTGCCATTTACAATGAGTTACTATGACTTTAATGCCATATACATCAAAGTCCAAAGTTAAATAAAATGATTGATCTTCAAAAAAGTTGGTAATATAAAGTAACAAAACTGTCACATGGCAATAATCTCCCAAAAAACACTTCAACCAGATTGCAGTACCATTTTAAAGTCAACTGACTCAGTTTTGAGCTCTGCGCAGTTACTGCCTTTTTGCTTTGTAGGGCAGCATAGAATTCAATTGAAAACACACCTAAAATGCTAAAAATGCTCTGGCACTGCTGGGTTAACTATTATGATTCGAAAATGGCTGGCATCGAATGACTTACTGTATCCAAAACAATCTATGATGACTGATTTGAGTGCACCAGTCGTAGTTCATTGCTCTTATCTTTAAAATATATTTCTGTGCAGAGGTACAGTAATACTTGCAACTAACCTCAAGCAACGCTTTCAAGTGTTTTTGGAATTTGAGCCGTGGACCTACGAATGGTATCAATGTCTGTAGACTGCTGCCATCCAAAAGGAGGAAAGACTCCTTATCAATCTTCTCAGCTGCAAAGCATGCAAAGATATCTGATATTATGCACATGTGGATATTGAAAAATGAAGAGTTCTGAAATGTCCAGCTAAATAAAAGTAATAATTACTTTTGGTAGCTGCTACAAAAATCTGTATAGTATAGATGGATTTCTATACAAAGCAGCAACAAAGCAGTGCAACAGATGGGTAGCAACTGCATAGAACAACACAGGTTGTTCTCTACAAAGGAAATTAATTAAATGAATCATTTTACCTACATACTTTGCTTAATTGTTTATTTTTTATGTATATTGTGTAATTATGGATCAGTTTTCAATTTTCTGCAATAACTTTGCAATCAAATTGACTAATGCAAGTCAATGTCAACTGTAAATTATAATATTTGCCAACAGGTCGTCTGGATTTACCAGCCTATTTATAGTTGTGTATGTAAGTTACATACCTTCGAAAATGAGAAGAAATTCCTCCAGGCCCCATTCCAGCAACTTGGTTTGTACAAAATCATCCATCTTCCAGAAAAACACAGCAATAAAAAAATAAGGTCATATGAAGTAATACTGTATGTTGAGACTCTGCATTCAACCATTAATTACAGTGAGTGTATTAACTGAGTGGTATCACCATCATGAGCATAATGGTATAGGCCCTACATACAGTAGGTCTTATTCAATGACGTACGCAAGCTGACTATACATATATGTCATTGGTCAAACATTCAAGAATCAAGACTGTCTTTATTGCATCTTAAATACTAGTACACAGAGTAAGTGATTTGGGAACAAAATAGAATATCCAAGCATTGATTTCGTTTTCAGAGAAATGGTGCATACTGCATAGCCTACTCAGTATGTAGGCCCTACTGGATATACAGTAGAAAGTAGAGCGGCAGAACTGTTCTAGGTCATTCCATGTGAAATTAGACACTTTGGGGCCCGACAGGCACGGATTTTAATGTAACGTGGTATGCCTTTTAAGTGACAAGGTAGACCCCCAAAACTGTATTTGCACGAATCTGAAACCAAAATTCTAGGAGAAACAGTCTAAGAAAGTCTAAATTAGGTGGTTGGTACATCAGGCTTTCATCCTCTATAATCAGTCAATTTAAGCCACACAGAAATGGTTTTGATGTTTGAAACCTCTTTCACAGCTCTACAGATTACATAAATAGTATGGAATACAACACTCAACAGTGTCATTAACATGTTAAATCATTAACATGTCCCAAAAATTTGGAGTTTAGTTCTTGACTCATTGCAGAAATAATGTGACTTTTAGGTTGAAATAAGTTGTAGTACCTCGCCTGACATGAGTACTGTACCCCACCAGACATCAGTAGCCCAACTGACACTCCTCCCAAATCATCTCAATTTGGGCAGTGTGTCAGCTGAAAAAGTACTCACGTAGCATGCCTTGTGTGCATGGCCATTTAGCCAGAATTTCCACAAACTGACAACTTATACCATGTTAGTTCTATCTGCCAATGTAAAGATTGCACCACATCTGACAATGCAAAATACCTGAAAAATTAAGCCTGTATGACAAAAACAAAAACCAAAAACGATTTCAAACCTGTGAGCCCCAGAGGTTACTTGGCATGCTAAAATATTCCTTAGGGACGCTATGCAAAACGGCAACCTCCTGGTTGAAAAGTAGGAATATCAGATAGATAACTGATAGCAGCTCATGCTAAGCTAAGCATGCTCAGCTACACCTTTCAGTAGGCTAATGAAAAATGTTAAGTTAACCAACTACATTGGAACCACAAAAAGCATTGAATCTTGTTTTGAATAACTAAAAAAAAAACTTTGTTTTGATTAACTTACCTGATACAGAGAAGTTCAGTTGTCTCAAGCACGTCTGAAAAAATGGCCGACGATATGCTGAGATTTTTTTTTTGAAAGGCTGGACCATTTGTGTTGGCTTAATATAGCAATACTGTAGTTGTCTCCAAACAAATGTGTTGGGTTACTAATTGACTACAATAAAAACATATTTTTAGAGGCCAATGTTGGGTTGAAACTACCCAAATCACTAACTCAAAAGTAGAGTTTCAAAATCAACCCAGAGTTTTTATTGAGCGATTGCTAAAGACAGCGTTGAGCTTTCAGTTTTGCACAAACTGTAACTTTTTTGTGAAATAAGGACTACGCCTAATTCATCCCAGTTCTCCTTTGTGGTATGTGTTGGCTTAACATAACGGTTAGTGAGTTACCAACTTTCTACTTATTTGTATTTCTACTGTCTTGAACAACAAACTTTTGGCCATGAAGTGTATGTGAGCATCATTTTCCCACTGAAGCTCCCACTGAGATAACTGGACAAACTGGAGGCCATCTGAAGCCCATATTATTATAATTTTTTATACAGTGTTTTGCCTTGCAACATTTGTGTGGACCACTCAAATCTAATACTGTTACAGTAATCAAGGTGAATCTAAAAGGGATATGGGAGCATCATTTTAAGGATCAAGGCCGTGAACATCTTAATTCCTCTGAGAGCATACCTGTTCACACCCACTCTTAGTGGTGGTGTCCTCTTGCGGTGAAGGATCTGGAAAATGTTTAACCAGCATAGTGTTCTTCCATTGTCCCACAGCACTTCGAAAGTCTTGAACAACATCATGCATGTCTGTCAAGAAGAAGACAAAGACATGCTTAAAAGTGTTCCAGCAGTACAGCTACCCCTACTGATAAAAATATATAAGATTACATACGAACCAAAACAGAAAATTAAAAAAATATGATTACACCTACAGACCAAAACAGAAAATCAGAAGTACGACCATATGAAAGTCATTGAAAATTATATCATAAAACTAAATTTTGCCGACTGTGTGAGAGGTACTGTTTACTGCACAATACGCATGCCATCCTAAGACACTATAGTTCCATCCCTGGTCCCGACGCATCCAGTTTGAACCACAGTTACCGCTATTTCATGTTCACCCACTGGCTGAAAGTACCTCGCCTGATTCTCACCAGATGAATGTACGCAGTTCTGCCTTGCTTCTTCTTAGTCATATTTAATCTCTTTGTCTACCTCAATTGCACTTTTTTTCCTTTGACTTCGACCTGTGTTAAAGGTAGACTGTGCAGAAAATGGTCAAAAAAGGTACTGCAACTATGCTGCTCGTTGAAACTGGGCTGCCTATTGCCAAATTTTATCTTCACACGAAAGTTTTCTGAGTAATAAACAGATATTTTCTAGTTTGGTCCAAGTACAGTCATTTTTGCAGCTAAAAATGGCTATTTTTGGAAATTCAAAATGGCGGACCATGGAGAAGATCCCCCTTTTCATGTATGAAAAGTGCATTTTTTCCAGTCATAATGAATACTTAGAATTTGATGGTGGTGGTAAGTATTCATGAAAAAGGTAACATTAGTGAATGGGCAGCATGAATTCTGGAAAGAAACAACTAAAAATCTCACACAGTGTCCCTTTAATGTCTGTTCTTCATATCTGTGTCTTGAAATGTTAATGTAGGCATTATGTGTATTTGTACACCACTTGACATCTTAATTCTACAAATACTGTACATCTGAAAAGCAGGCTGATGGGAGGCACTTCCATGGCAGCTTACATAGATGACAACTATGCTGATGAATTAACCACAGTCACTCTTTAAAAGATGAACAGAGAACAGGCATTTATTGGTGGCAAGGATACTTTAGCTCAACTTTTGAAGGGATAAGGCCCGGTCTTCTCAAATACGGCCAGGGGCATCTATCCAGGGGCTTGCTTGCAGGAGGATACATGTGCAATTTTTGAACACAGACGTGTTGCCAAGCAAATTTCATGTCAATTTTCCGAGCGATACAGCACCAACCACCATGTACGCAGACTCGTACGGTTCAAATTGACAGAATCGCAAGGGGCGATCTTCCGACCGTCCATGTTGAGGTCACGGTAGACTCAAACCATGATGGAAAATATTAATGAGAGCCCTGTCTCAGCCCCTTACATGGTACCTCCAGTATTGTGAGCTGTGCATCATTCTGAAGCATGTACACAGTTGCGTGCAATAATTACAGGCTCACAGCAAGCATGTCCCCGGCCTTACACACACCTGCTCGTCTAATGACAGTTTTTTTTAAATCGCCCATAAACACTCACCTTTCCAATCTTTTAACTCTTTCTCTGCCCTCAATCTTTGCTTCTTTTCATTTTTCAAATCTTCCTCCAAGTCTTTAATTTCTCTCCTCAGCTTGTCAATTTCCCTCTTCATCATTTCTTGTGTCGCTGCTGGCTCCTACAAAAAACAAGCAAACAAACAAAAAAGGGATATTAAGTGTAGTGTACTGTTAACAGGAGGTCATAATAAAAGACAAATAAGGGAACATGGATAAGTCTTACATTTATGAAGACTAGTTCATTTATTTAATTCATAAAGGCAATCCATTGTGCTTGGTGCTCTGAAAATGACATGTAAGTATATTTGACAAAGTACAAGGGCTTTGGTTGAACTGATATGGAATGGAGCTGAGGTGGGTACAAGCAAACCCAGTGAAACACAAAACATAAACATTTCTATGAGAAAACTCACCATGTCGTCAGCACTAACGGAATCCATTATTGTTTGGAGTAATGCACTGTTGTTTTCGTTCGGTTTCTTTTGTTTTACAGGACCTTCTTCCTGTTGGAAAAAAGAAGCTTACTTAGATATTTAAAGATTTCCAAATGAATACACAAAAGCAGTGGGGGTTGGTGGCCTAAACTATTAGTCTAAGTAAGGAGCTACGTAAATGAACAAAGTTATTGTAATGACCTTAAGAATGACCATTATGTTAATTGAGGTCAGGGTTAAAGCAGCACCATGTACAGACCAGGTGAGTTCTTCCCTCACTCTAGTTTGTCATAATGACATGGAATTGAGAAATAAAAAGAAAAAAAATGTTTTACCATTAATGATCTCTCTCCAATTTCTGCCAATATCCTCTTCATTTTCTGTCTTCCCAGGTGTAAGTCAGACTCACAGGGTGAGAGGTATGAGCTGCTGTCACCTTCTCGGTGTCCAGTCTGGTTATCTGAGGGTTCAAGGTCAACAATAACATTAAACATGTACCGGTATGTAGAATGGTGGCCAGAGTATGCGTTGCAAGTTGCAACTATGCTGCCCATTCCTAAATGTGATCTTCTCATTAATATTTACTACCGGTAAGTAATAAACTAATACTTAGCCTACTGGTCTGACCAAAGAATAGTACATTTTGCAGCTAAAGATGTTGATTACTTGTGCAAAATGGTGCACACAGAGAAGATCCACCTTTTTGCGTATGAAAAATATCACTTTCCTGGTCATAATGCATACTAGAAATTGATGGTGGTGGAAAACACTCTAACATAAAAATAACATGTGAATGGGCAGCACAAATCCTGGGTTCTTATAAAAAAATATATATATTGCATATTCTATTGCATAATCAAGGGCTTGCAAAATGCAGTGTAAAAAGTGGTATTAGCCTACTACTGGATCCCTGTAGTGTAGAACCACAGCTGTTTCCGTAGGCATAGTGCAACACAATGCAGTCACGTGCAACCGACTCTGAACTAGAGCATAACACGGGAGTGGATTTTCACTCCCGTCCCATCCCGGTCCCAGAAAAAAAAACACATACCGTCCCTTCCCTGAATGGAGTAAAAGAAACAAATCCCATCCCATCCCGTCCTAAAAAGAATGTCTCCCAATCCTGCCCACTCCCACTCAAAGTCAATCCCACTCCCGTTTCATAGGCTTTTTAAATGAAAAAATAAGCAAGCATTCCCGCTCTCATTCATTTTTATTCCCGCTCCTGCCCGCTCCCATTCATCTTTATTCCCGCTCCTGCCCGCTCCCGTTCATCTTCAAAATTTTGACTCCCATCCCGCGGGAATCCCGCAGGACCCACGGGAATTCCTGAAAAATGTCATCCTCTACTCTGAACCATGACTTGTCGGTTAACCGCGTTGCACTACCGTTTGTTTAGCCCTAAAAACTACTGTTGCTTACTGTCGCAGTGTTTCTTTTGGAGAAAACAACACTGCAGTCCTGCAAAAACTGCAGTAGCCACGCATTTGCATGAGGAATCATTGATAAAACAGGCTTTTTTTCTTTATGTGGCAACCTTCTCGGATGAAAACAAAATCCTGCATTGATTTGGGGGATTTGTAGCACCAAAACTGCAGTTTTACAGCAATAATCCCATAAATGGATTTGAATGCAGAATGTCTGTAGGATATAACGTAACATTTGGAGGCAAACAATATCATCACAGATCTGGTTTAACCTCTGGAAACTGCTGGAATCGCAGTTTTTGTCTGCAGTAGGCTACCCACTGCAATGTTTTCGTGTCCAAAACATTGCATGATAATCCAGTGTATTGCAATAAGTTCAGAAATGCTAGGTAGCAACGTGCAATGTTTTCGTCTCCAAATATTGCATTTACTGCAGAAATACAGTGATAACCCGGCTGTTTTGCCTTTGCAGTACAACGCAGGATTTTCCATAAGGGAGCTAAAAAGGCTAGCAGTGCTAACCTAGTAGTAGCTGAAGCTCCTCAATGCCACGCTTTCGCCAACGTTCAGAGCGTGTTAAAGGGATAAAGCTAGTAAGATGGCATAGTATTTCTTTGTACCTGTATAGCGTGGTGAAAGTAATCTAACTTGTTACTTACCACTTTCTGGGGAATGTGGCAGCCCAGCCATCACACTACCCACACACCACTACAACCCATTGTAGAGGTGTTACACTCTCTTCCGATTCCGAATCGGATCGAATCCCTCATGGATGTGAGTCGGTTTTGCGAGTCACTTGATTCACCTGATGGCCGCCCAATAGTGAAAAGATCATGCTAGGAATAGTAAAGTATGCCTTTTTGGGTTTGTGCGTTTCGACACATTTGCTGTAGCCCAATAGACTAATAGACAATGCCAGTCTCAAACTAATTGAGTAGGCCTATTGCAAATTGGGAACATGCTTAAAAAAAAGAAGTAGCCTAGGCTTGCCTATATACCTACTAGGCCTACTAGGCTACTTAAAAGGTGCACTGTGTAATAATTTTAGTAGTTCATTTCCAGAATTCATGCTGCCCATTCACAAAAGTTACCTTTGTCATCATGTAGTCTACTAGGCTACAATCACCATCAAATTAAGTAGGCCTATGCAGGGCCGCTGACAGCCTTGGCTGGGCCCGGGACAAAGACATCTGAAAGTGCCCCAAATTCAATACATACAGTGTAATGAGGATCCAATTCTGGGGCCCCTCTCTCCCTGGGCCCGGGACAAGACATCCCTTTCCCCCCCCCCCCCCCCACCCCTGTCGGCTTCCCTGGGCCTATGCGTTGTGAAGATAGGCCTACTGCACTCTTCATACATTTCATTTCATTCATCCTCCGCCATGTCCTTCATTTTGCATTTCCAGAAATAGACATTTAGCTGCAAAACGTAGGCTACTGTATTTTGGCCATACTTGTATTAGTTTATTACTCAGTAGATATTCATGAAAAAAGGAAATTTGGCAATAGGCAGCACAGTGAGCAGCATACAGTAGTTGCAGTAGGCATACCTACTCTGGCCACAATCCCACAGCGCACCGTTAACCTTCATAATACAAACATAGGCCGCCTAGTAGCATAATAAAATGATGAGAAACCAATGAAAATAGATCAAAAATATATTGATTAATTTTAAAATTCTAGCTAACACGCTTTGTCAGCAAGTGGAGGTTTACAAACTTTCCACACCGCACTCTGCTTGTTGGCCTCCGTTACACTCACCCCCTGTACCTCAATCCCATCCGGGTCACGGCACCAGTGAAATTTGGTGTTCCTGCGCAGTCCGGCACTCAGGGTTCAAATGCGCCAACTGCCAGTCAACTCTCCAGTTCGGGCTTGGGAGGCTTGCAAGATACAGCTGAGCTAAAGGACAAATCAGATGGATACTATACGAGGCTTAGGGAGGGAGGTTTAGCCTACTGCATTCCATGCCACAACCTGTTGGCCTCCGTTACACATGCTCTTCATCACAGTACACTGGTTTCTGTGGAACTGTGCTCATGTCTATATCCCCTTAATGCGCGCCGTACCTCCAGTGGCATGCTGTAATAGTCATTGAAATGTAACTACCATAGCACTACAATACTATGACACAACACAAGGCCTTTAGTAATGCACCACGATTTGGTCATTACCATACTGGTAACAACAAATGTATAAAGCCGCGTCTTAAGGGGTTAAACCCTTTGCGCGGGGCCCTAGTTATAACCTACTATCACCAAAATTGTAAGTTCTATGTCTTAATCTGGTACTTAAGGCTCTCGGTAATATCAAAGCAATGTTGTTATGATGTAGTTGACTCGTTTTAGCAAAGAGGGAATAGACCCGCCGGCAACTCCATCTGCAGTAAGAGGTATAGCGATGCATAGACCTAACCCACCAAGGCAGCAACTATCGGTCCTCCCTGGCTTGTTTGTTTACCCTCTCCTCAAAGTCAACCCAAACCACAGGCAGTCTCTTGAGGCCTGGCAGTAGCTGCATCTTCACTGTCCTCTAAGTGCAAAATGGTAGAACTAATCACAAAGTCTCACTGTCTTTATTGAAATGATTGTGCAAAGCAGCATGGAAATTCCCAGGCAGGCAAAGTGGTCTTAATCTGGTATGTAAATCTTATTCTGACTCTTGGTAATGTAGTACCGGTAATGTTGCTAAGATGTTGGTCCTTTTCAGAAAAGCACCAGAAATCAGTGGCGTGCACCGACATTTTGGGGGGCAGGTGCTCGAGGTGGAGGGCGGGGTGCATGTGAAAGTTCCTTACTGGGCCATAGAGACTATATTCTATTCTATTCTATCAGCCTATTATATTATATTATATTATATTATATTATATTATATTATATTATATTATATTATATTATATTATCACAACACATGCAATACTAAGTCAGACCGCTTCATCATGCCCCTTCCAAAGCCTTCTTTCTGCTTTAGCTGATTTAAATAAGGAATCGGTAACACTTTATAATAATGGATGCAAAAAAGCATTATAAAGACTCAATAAATAATTAAATATTTATGAACAAAACATATGTTTGTAAATGAGTTGTAAATGTTATGTTAATATTTTTATTTATCAAACATTTACTTTTTTGGTAAATGAATAAAAAATACTCTGTTAAAAGTTTTGTAAAATCTTGAACATATCATTTGTAAATATTTCATTAAGCATGAATATAAATTTAGGCTACATAATAAAAACATTTGTTAAGGTTTAGTTATTATTAGTAAATGATTTGCTAAGTCTTTATAATGCTTTTTATGCATCCATTTTTATAAAGTGTTACCAAAGAATCTCATGGTCCCATATGAACAAGGTTGATGCTAAAAGATGTGTGGAGTGAGTGAGTAATTCTTCTTACGATCAGCCGATGCCAACATCATGCTACAACTCTCCTTCTGACAGGTTGCTAGGGAACTATGACTGGTTATGGTACCTGTGATGTGTCATCAATGCTGTTTTTCTTCGTGTCCTTGGAGTGGTTGGAAAAAAAACAACAATTAACTGATGCTTAATACTGTATTAGCTTCACAGTATTTTTTCCATCCCTCAATGTAATTGGGAATATGATTGCTTAATAAATATTATTAAATACTAATGGCATGGGTTACAATGAGACAGGGCTGTATGGCCCATGCTGTAAACTCATGCTGTGTTATGATGCACCAAAAGTAAACCTCACACTTGAAAAGAAACGCGCACACAGCACAAAAAGCTCACACACACACACACACACACACACACACACACACACACACACACACACACACACACACACACACACACACACACACACACACACACACACACACACACACACACACACACACACACACACACACACACACACACACAGCACTTAGCAAATCACAATTTTCTACCTGCTTATAACAATAAAACAACAACATGTATGACAATAAATCCTTTATATATAGTGGTAATTTCAGTATGGTATTCTTACTGTACTTTGATGTTAACGCAGACATTCGTGATGTGGAAAAGCACCAACTTCTACTTACCGACAAAAAACGGAAAGTATCTGTGGCCTGAAGAGAAGATGAGAAGATACATGCATTATGTGATGGTGCCCGAAGAGAACTGTGGATGTGCTCGGGGCTGCTGACGGCTTTGGCTTTGCTCAAGTCAACATCATTTGAAAGGGCCCCCCCACCCAAAACATACAATGTAATGAGAGCCCAATGCTGGGCCCCCTATCTCCCTGGGCCCAGGACAACTGGGCCGTTTGTGCCCCCCCCCTGCCGGCTTCCTTCACATGCTGCTTAGGCCTCAGATGGACAGGCAGTGTAGGGGATGGTGTTTATCCCCACTGGGGCTCACTGCAGATGGTGGATATCACTATCTTAAATCCCGGTAATTGGCACTCGCAATATTGGCTTCCCTGACAATCAGTTTTTGCTTAGAACAGCTGGAGCGATGGGGGAACAAACTGTCTGTTGGCTATTATCTCCTTCTCTCTTTCTGTTGCGCACTCTCTCTCTCTCTCTCTCTCTCTCTCTCTCTCTCTCTCTCTGCGTTTTTCAATTCTGCACCTTCAGGGTGAATGAATTTGTCCTCCTTTTGGTTCCATTGGAATGCCAACACTGAATTTATTGATTTGTTTTTCTAGTTCAAAGGTGACATAATTGGCCTTGTGAATGTTAAATGAAGCGGTGGTATTTGCGTCATCACCACGCCATGAGAAGTAAGTACGTGTGAAATAGAGTCACAGAGCGCTGTAACATTAATGAGGTCGCTGGTCGCTGAATGAATGTGACACGAACGCGACACTGTATTAGCCAACAGTTGTTTGATTCAAAGCCAAGCAAATAAACCCTTCCAATGCAGTGCCATAATTGCAGCAATTAGGGTGGAGGGAAGTCACAGTAACTAATGCAGAAGCCCATGGGGGTGCTCAGCTGGAGGATGCGATGGAGGCTGCTGGAGATCTTCCCCATCAAAAAGCCTCAAGCTTAGTGTTTCTCAACGGGGGCTCTACAGCCCCTCAGGAGGGGCATTGAGAAGTCCTGGGGGGCAGCTCAGAGGGTGCAGTGCTTAGGTACCATTGAGGTGAATTAGTTCATTATATTTTTTCGTACGGGGGGGCGTTTTCAGGCTTACGATGAGGTCAAGGGGGCATTGCTTCTGATTAGGTCCAGCATTTATTAAAAAAAGGTTGAGAACCACTACTCTAGCTGATGCTGAGTGCCAGTGGAGAGCAAGTGAGAGAGAGAGAGAGAGAGAGAGAGAGAGAGAGAGAGAGAGAGAGAGAGAGAGAGAGAGAGAGAGAGAGAGAGAGAGAGAGAGAGAGAGAGAGAGAGAGAGAGAGAGATGTGGCCATGCTCGAACGCTCACCGCACCACAGCACACCACCACGCACCACGCACCACGCACACCCACTCACATCAGAGCACGTCAGCATCCACACATCTACCCTACCCCTCCCTTTGCTCCCTATGAGTCATACAGCGGCACTACGGAGTGTGTAAGTAAGTAAGTGCGCTGTGCGGGTGGGTGGGTTTTGTGGCTGAGCAGGTGGGTGGTGTTGGCATTTCAGAGAGTGCTAACCTTTTGGCTCCATGACGGTAATGAGGGCAGTGACTGTTTACGTGACAAGAGATACCGCTTATTAGCCACCTGAGGCAGGTTAGAGGAGGAGATTAATCAGATTTTGCCTGGACATGGTTCATTGCATGAGTGCAGCTATTGTGTGTCTACCTGTTACAGCCTGTATGAAGCCTATGTGTGTGTGTGCGTGTGTGTGTGAGAGAGAGATACATCATTAGTATTTTTATGAAGCACAACCACTGACCTCTATAATAATAGACATCATTGGGCACAACTAAGCATGCAGCACATACAGTATTTTGTCAAGCACAATTGATCAGATGTATACAGATTTTCTTTACATTTAATTGAAGTTTTGTCAAGCAGAATATATTTCCAAATGTAAAGATATCTGCAATACTTTACAGCAGGGTTCACGTGTCTTATTATTGTCTGTAAGGGACTTGGAATGCACGTGTTAAGGGCCGACTAGGTCCTTTTTATTCAAGAATCAAGATTCAAAAAGCTTTAATGTCTAATATGTTTCCATATTTGAAAATTGTCTTATGATTGTTATAATCAACAATAAAGGCCTCATTGACCGTGACCAAGAAATGTGTGACTCCACACCTAACAAATTATTGATTTTGCTCAACACATGTCTTATGTCAATTCCTACACAGACAGTTAGGCATTAGTGGCTAACGTGTGAACCTTACAATTGAGTGTTACCCAGAATTCCTTTTCTTGCAAATGAGTGTGTCTCCCTGTCAGAATAACCTGGGCCAAAAATGCCAGCCTTTCATTTGTAAATAAGGAATTGAACAGTGTTCGGCATGAAACAGAATGACTCAGACTGCTGAATAATGAAATATGAAAGGGATTATTTCATTCCTTTTTATTCAACGAAAAGACCAGCTATGTCCAGACTGTGCTAAATAAAACATTATTTCACAAAAGCACACAGTGCACAAGAGCTGCTCCAGAAAGTGCTACCAAAACCTGTAGAGCTCCCTCAACGTGTGCAATGGGACCTCACTGTTGTCTACCCATACCAGTTGCTGTGCATGAACAGGCCCGTCAACAGGGGGGCAAAGGGGTGTGTTTTCCCGGGCCCAGGGAGATAGGGGACTCAGACTTGTGTCCCCAATACATTATATGTATTGGATAGTGGGGCCTTTCAGTGGGCCTGGCAAAAGCTGTCAGCGGAGAACACATGTATGCTACAAGTATATTGCACACACAGCCCTGCAATTTGCTACTGTAAGTCTGTATTCTCAGTCGCTTTCGACAAAAGCGCCTGCTAAGTAATGTACAGTATACTGCAATACCGGTGCTTAACAGCTGTGTCACATTTAAAATTTACAAGTTAATAGATTACAACATCATTTCAAAAATACATTCTCAAACATTTTGGTAAAATTCATATTTTGTTGATGTTACAGAAGAAACACAAATAGCAATAATAATCAATATGTCACATGAAAATTAACGGTGATATTCGGCAGATACTTCTACTGTATCCATGGCACTCTCCATGTCATCCTCATGTGATATAGGCTTGTTGGCAAGCAGAGCAAATACAGTACAGGGTTATCACAAGTCATATTTTCATGTAAGTTCAAGCAAGACTCACACCTCTGTGTGCTGGACAGCTGAAAAACAATCTCACACCTGACTTGTCAGTGTATGAAACTTTATCCAGGACTCAATATGTGACACTAAAGTTCCTCCCTTTGCCTCGCATTATAACTCAAAAGACAGATAATTTGTATCAGTGTGTTAGTTTTACTGCACATTATATGTGTGTGTGTGTGTGTGTGTGTGTGTGTGTGTGTGTGTGTGTGTGTGTGTGTGTGTGTGTGTGTGTGTGTGTGTGTGTGTGTGTGTGTGTGTGTGTGTGTGTGTGTGTGTGTGGTGTTACTGTCACTGGTTACTGGGTACTGTCACACAACGTTTACATGATGTTTTTAAAGCGGAATTAAGCCTTATTCAGAATTAAAGTGAGTTACATCGGACTTAAAATCATCATGTAAACGTAGCGACTGTCTTATTTATATGTTTAGTTTACTGCACATTGGAGATTGGTACGCAATTTCAAACTTCTGTGCTAACCATGTTACATTGATTTTTGACAATGAAGTACACTTGACTTGACACTTGACTTATGGTCCCTTTGCCTCACATAGAGCCGCCACTGGGAATAGCATGGTTCACGCAAAAGTTGTTTCAGGCAAAGGTTTCGGTCTAGGGAGCCTTATGAGTATTGCAAAAACGGGAATCTCTGGCATTGCATATTGAGGCCTTTGGTGTCATATACTGACATGTTGGATTTGTCTACATCTCCGCATTCACAGACGCATGTAGCCTAACAATAAAAGGCATTCAATGTACAGTATTTCTTAAAGAAAACCCTCTGAGAAACTTGAACCAAAACAAAGAAGAATGGTCTTTACAGCTAAAACAATGTGACCAGTGGTGTAGTCTATATAGAACGGAGGTACTGTATACACAGCATACCCACCAGAAAAAAAAAGATTTCAGTATACCCACCTAAAATTGCGAACTGTGAATTCTGTATGTCCACTTAAGTTTCATTGTTCCATATTTAGAAAAGCACATCCACATTTAATCAACTGTGACTCATCATGAAAGTTAATAACATGACGATAAGATTACAATCAACATTTATACAGAAATTGCAGCTGTAAACCCATGGCATCTACAACACTACATCCTTATATTGAGGTCAAGATTCACCCTAAAATGCACTAAAATGCAGGAAATTGCATCGGATCATGTTCAAAATGGTCCCCCCTGCCTCTGAAATATTACCTTCCATTTACAGCCCCCGAGGGACCCCGACCCCTGGTTTGGGAACTAATGCCCCTATATGGCTGCCCAAATATACAGTATGCCCACTACAAAAAAAAGTAGACTACACCACTGGATGTGACCACTTAATCATGGAGAGACTGGTGTTTCAGGGATTTGGCATCCAATAAAATGAAAGCTACAGTTGCAGAGCATTGCTGTTACATTTCCCGTGAGAACTTGAGACCTGAATGTGGCCGGATCCAGCGGATGCTCGTTTACAATGACGACAGCACGGCTGTTCTCTGCATCGCACCTTAAAGACGGCAAGACAGATCACACACTGTGCGTGCCGGGCTGGCTTGGTAGTCTGCTTGCTGAATGTTAAACCCACGGTGCATAATGAGCCTTAGCTAATACATGAGGTGGCTGCCGTGCTGCTTAAGCCATCATCTGAATCCGCTGTGCACATTTGGGAGTGTTTACACGTTACTTAAAATAACCTCAAATGAGTCTGTTGATGTTAGAGAGGTGACACATAACTGTCACTCAGCTTTACACACAGTTACATCCCCTCCCACACATCAACATACATAATAAATGCATAATGAAATAGCTAATACACAATTATAGACTGGCACAATTGGAGACTGGTGTTGCTGGAGCAACCATTAGGGATTCTTTTCACTTCATTTTTTTCTCTCAGCATTTACTCTTTCAGTCGTTAACTCACACATTCTCTCTCTCTCTCTCTCTCTCTCTCTCTCTCTCTCTCTCTCTCTCTCTCTCTCTCTCTCTCCTCTCCTCCTCTCTCTCTCTCTCTCTCTCTCTCTCTCTCTCACACACACACACACACACACACACACACACACACACACACACACACACACACACACACACACACACACACACACACACACACACACACACACACACACACTTACTGTCACATTTTGTTTCATTCAGCAGCCTGTCATCCGTGATTTTGGAGCTACTACGTAGGCTACTCTACATAACAGAGCAAGTTACACCACAGCAGTCCTTGAAGAGTCTTAGTCCTGTTTTAGTGAAGAACTGCTGGGACACCTGTGGTGACACAGCGCTGGGCGGTGGTGGTGGTGGCGTCCTTTGGTCTTTTGCAGCACCTATAGAAGCAAGGGAAAGTGGCGGAACACTTAACTTGACACCGGCATCATGCATGTGTCATAGACATTATGTCAATGTCATAAATAGTTTATGACTTTGTCAATAAGTGACATTCGTTTATAGCTAAGACAGCCCACACAATGTCAACTTTTCATGACCATAAAACGTTTATGCCATTGACATCATGTTTATAACTCGCCCATGACTGTGTCATGACACTATTATGACACTGTTATGTCATACGTAAGATGTCGGCGCCAAGTAAAGTGTTACCAAAAGTGGTATAGAGGTGACAATCATCAATATATTCATGATGATGACGATTAAGGCATTGCATTTGTAATGTAACACAAGATTTCAACACAAAATCTTAAGAGCTAACAGATAAGGTCTAACTATTAAATGTTAAAGTATTAAAAAACAGGTTTCAGAAAAGGGAAACTAAGCCCAAAAAAATCATACATGTAGAGGAAAACAATCTCTGATCTATAGCATCAACTGATCAGAACAGTAAAGGTCTCAACACTTAGTAAATGCTGTACGGAAAGAGGTCTCCGGAGGTGTGTGTGTGTTAAGCTCCATGGAAACAATGCTGATGGGTTCTTACTTTTTCCCAAGCTCTTGGGAAACCGAGCCTTCAGGAAATCAGCCATCTCTTTGTCCTCCTCCCTCTCCCTGTGTGCAGAGGAACAGAAGATGGCTCTCATATGGATTTATCACTACGCACCGCCACCGGTGTGGTTCAACCGTTTGCATATTGAAAGATGATTGTGGTGAAATGAACAACATGGAGCCAAACATGCATTTGTGTGTGACCTGTCTGTGGCATTATGAGCAGGTCTCAGGTGCATAGTGAGATGGAAGGCATCTCATTTGGAACCACACATTTAGGTTGTTTCTCCATCTCATTTAGGTTCTTTCACCACAGAGTGCCTTCACCTCAGTAGATTGTACATAGCACAAGTCTAAAATATAACATTATTTGCATTACATGACAAAACATGCCCCTCTCGAAATACACACAGTGGAAATACCAGTGTTAATATAAGTCTTATAAAGGCAGAATTAACTCCATTGAGACAACATTTGGTCCCACCCAAACATAGTGTTAATAAAGTCAATATTCTGTTAACGTTAATATTGTGTAAACGTTATCGTGATACAAAACGTTATCGTGATACATTATATTTTGATATAATGCCCTTTCTCCTCTATCATTTCTATCGTGATGAACTAATTTTATCCATTATGACTGCTAATATACAATTTCATATAACTTAATAACATTTTGTGTTGTCACTGTACAGTACATGCTCTGAGTTCATATAACCATAAAAAAAAGATTAATTTGAGGTTTTGCGTCACATCACACAATAACGAGAAAATTAAGACAATGGACACATACGTAATTGTTGTATATCATGATATACTGTATATCGTTATCGTGATATAAAGTAATCCATATCGTGATATATTTTTTTGCCCATATAGTCCAGCCATAGTGTGAAATATTGAGCTCCCCAGCAAACAGCTTCTTCTGTCACCTAGCTAGCGCTGAAAGCTGTCACCAAAGCCACTCTCAGCAGCACATCGTCATGACAGCTGAGAGATGCCAAGGACAGACCAATCCATACTGTGTGTGTGTGTGTGTGTGTGTGTGTGTGTGTGTGTGTGTGTGTGTGTGTGTGTGTGTGTGTGTGTGTGTGTGTGTGTGTGTGTGTGTGTGTGTGTGAGCATGTTTTTCCCCTTTGTCTATAAATATAGTATACGGTATGCTGTATATGGTATTCAGCACACATTTTTTGTTCAACTGTGTTGAAAGGTGAGAGTGCCTTCACACTGGTATTTTGCATACACGCGATCGACTCCTTAACACGTGCTGTTTTGTTGTTAGGGTGATAACCTATTTATGTGTGAGAAAGGAGTTAACAAGAGAAGTTAAACCACTTAGTGTTTGTCATTCGTATTCTACGGTACAACCAAGTGTTACAACAAGTGTTAAAATCAGTCTATTTATGACAGCTCCATTATACTTGTTAAAAAACCTCAATGTGCAAACACATTCTGGAAGCGGCTCTGCATTTCAAAACGTGTGAGAGTGTGTCACGCTCAACCTCTCCAGTGAAAAGCACATGCTCTGATGCACCTGACTGATCTCATCTCCAAATCTGGTTTGCAGCAACCAACTCCACCAGGTCTTGTACTTTACAAATAATGAAAAAAATCCTTTTCATTTCTGCAAATCAATTGACTTGCATATTTCACACCATTAAGGTGCAGGTGTAATTTGTTTAGGGGGTAGGGGGTGGGGTGGGTTCGATGGATAAAAGGCACTGGCTGATGTCTCAGGGTTCCCACACTTTTTCAAAAATAATTTTCCAGGATATTTCCAGGACATTTCCAGGACTATTTTTGGATAATTCAGGACGGATATTTCATCCGTCGGACCCACAATTTGGACATACACAGCGACACACAATGCATTTTAGAGACAATGTGACTTTAAGGTTGAAATGAGTTGTAATGAATGAGTACAGTGTGTTAGGGAAGAGGGTACGTCCAAAGACGTCATAAGAGCATAGTATGGCATGGCCGCAAGGGGAGTCACTTTCTTCTTCTGCAGTTAGTTACTAAGGAGACTAGTGATAGGAGGGATTACATTTAACACTGACAACTGGATCTCCTCTCTTGACCAATTTTGCGAAGTTACAGAGTTCAGATTTTATCCATTATGGCGTTGCACCCACTGACCATGAGCACAGTGTCTTTAAGCAATGTCCTCGGACTACACCTAACCCAATGCATTTTCCATTGAGTGATACTTCTTATCCAATGTACGTTATTTGCTTAGTACTGGCAAAATGCAAAGCCACTACCGCCAGGGCTGGAGTGTGGAACAGGTCATAGGACATAGTGAATTTGTGTCAGCTGTAAATAAGGCTGAATGACAGCTGTAATTTAACCACAAACTGAACATTGACGACAGGACATCCTATTTTGACCGGGCCGGAACTAGCAGCAGCTTCTCGCACCCACAATGCAATTCAAATTGCGGAGTTTCCAGTGTCACAATTTATCGATCATGGCCTTGCATCCACTGCGCATTGGTGTCCCTGGGCTACGCCCCCGTACTACACCGTGGCCAATGCAATTTCCTGCGAATAAGCGTTCTTATCCATTCTATGTTCTTTGTCCAAAGGTATTGACCTGGGTTGCGGTTGAAGATCACCAGCTGTCCCGCTAGTAGGAATCTGCTGGAGCTTGGCGACCACACCCCTATGTCAAATTTCGCAAGCCCAGCACGTGCAGCCTCTGTTCAATTGAAATGCTTTCTGATCCACAAAACGTTTATTAGTAATATTAGTAATAATAGTCTCTCTCTTATCGCAAAAAATAGTGTAGGCTACTTGGATTTAAATGCATTCTCCACAAGACTTGACTTTGACTTTTTTGCTCACCAACCATTGTGGCCAGTGGTTTCTGTCTTTCTGCAAGCCAGTTTTGTTGCCAGTTTCTTTTTCTCTGGAATATTCTTGCATACAAACAATTGATGCGACTACTGTGATTTGTCACACCAAAGATCAAACTAGCTTTCAAAGTGGCTAGTGAGACTGAAAGCTCTGATCTCCAAAAAAGATAGCAGTACAATTTTTTGTAAGGAAGTGCTAGCACTGCCTATTTGTAGGCCTATTATGACCGTAAGGTTTTCGAGAGATATATAACGCCATGATATCAGCTAGCGACTTTTCAGCAAGCCAACTAGCGACTTCTAGCGACTTTTGGCAACACTGAGTCAAAGAATATGACTGTATAAGTGCAATCAAAGATGGCAACCTGACCAAACTGTGTGTGTGTGTGTGTGGACAATAATGTATTCAATACACCTAGGTGGATATAAATTGAATCGTCATGTCTAGACTCGGAGAAGAGTAAAAATTATACCACAAACAAAATCGGGAAAAAGTTGAAGGAAAAAAAATCCAGGTCAAATATTTTTTTCCAGGACATTTGGTGAATTTCCAGGACTTTCAAGGACTTGAAAACACATCTCTAAATTTCCAGGTTTTCCAGGTTTTCCAGGACGTGTGGGAACCCTGTGTCTGATATGCATCAAAGATTTGGGGCTTGTGTGTGAGAGGGTGGACTAAATTGGCACTGGCTGTGCTGGGTCCTGTCAGGGGCGTAGACCCACTGTAGCTCTGCTCCCAAAGCACATGCAGACCACATGGACCCCGTCCCCAACTGCAATATAATCCCAGACTCCTTTGGGGCCATCCTTAGGCTTGGGAGATGCCTCAAGTCAAGTCAGCTTTTAATGTCACTTTCTTCATATGCACAAGTCATACAAGAGAAATGAAATTACGTTTTCTCTCTATACCATGCCAAGACATAGACATACACAAGACTGACATCTTACAGACTGACATGAAGTGCAAGACAGGACAGGTAACAGTGATGGACTGGTAACAATAAGTGATTAATAATAAATAGGGGTGCCGCCAGAATATGCTGCTCATTGAGACTATTCTGTCTACTGCCAAATTGGATTTTCACGAATATCTACTAAATAATGAACTTACATTTACTAGTATGATCAAAGCAAAATAAGTTTTGCTGCCAAAAATGCCTATTTCTGGAAAATCAAAATGGCGGACCATGGAGAAGATCCTCCTTTTCGTGTAGCCTATGAAAAGTGCCATTTTCCCAGTCATAATGAATACTTAGAAATTGATGGTGGAGGTAAGTATTCATGTTAACGGTAACATTTATCAATGAGGAGCATGAATTCTGGAAATAAACTGCTAAGAATATTAGACAGTGCATTTTTAACTCACTCATTATGGTTGCCTCATTTTTGTCCGTTAAATGTGGGCTTCACGTCTGTCAGGTTTTATTTTTTCTTCAAATGAAAATATGAGCATCACTTGTAAATGTCATAGAGACACTGATAGTCTGGATGTGTTCACTCAAGGCTGTTCTTGACAAGAACTTAGGCATCTCTGCTGGCTTTGCAAAGCACGGTATAGGTGGGAATTACAACAAACCATACAACTGTTACGTATATGCCTATTTCTTAAGTGCTGATCATACGTATCTATTTTGCCAAAGGTCAGTTAAGTTAAGACTTGTGTGTGTGTGTGTGTGTGTGTGTGTGTGTGTGTGTGTGTGTGTGTGTGTGTGTGTGTGTGTGTGTGTGTGTGTGTGTGTGTGTGTGTGTGTGTGTGTGTGTGTGTGTGTGTGTGTGTGTGTAGGTGTGCGTTCAGCAACTCAAGATTAAGCGTTTGTTTCCTATAGCTGAATGACATGGCAAATTAATTTGGAAGTTGCACAAGAACAGACAGTTAAACCGTCAGTTCTGAGTTAGTTGTGAATCAAACAGTGGCTCCAACATCTGAGGATTTACACAGAAATGAATGTTCTGGGAGTTCTGGCGTTTGCTTCCATAATCCTGGTGGTTACCGCTAGTGGACTGGATTCTTATAATGACAATGACAAGCAAATCATTAATCGCCTGATCAAATTAGCTAACGAAAACTTAGCTCACTTCAGGAAGCATTTAGATTATTCACAACGCCTGGCACATGATGAGGTATGATGTTTTTGTGATCATTTTGACACAATATTTTATATACTTTATTATAAAATTGGCCAACAACGGGTTTTTTTTTAATGGCAGTATCCTGGAGCACATTTGTGAGTACAGCTGAAACCAACCAACTGTCCAAGGAAAACTTCAGCACACTTCCACCATCATCCGGAATGTCATATCCAGACTGGAGCACATATAGTAAGTATCATGAAAATGTAATTTGATCCTATAAATGTTTCATTTTCATTTGTTGAATAGGACTGTGATTGTCTTGCGTTGCTCTTTTGTAGCCAGAAATTGACTGCATTGCCTGCCCTGACTTTGCTGAGTGTGTGCAGAAATGGCAACTGGCACAGGTAAGATTATGACTGAGGGTTTCCACAATGAAGTTTTCATAATGATTGAGTTAAGATAAGTTTGAAATTGAAGATTCACCTTATGTCATATGCATAAAATGTTGTCCAAAACCTTTGCAAAGTTTTTATTTTATTTCATCTATTCTTCAGCAAACACTACACGTTTTCATTGGCCTTCAAAACATGTTGTGCTGGACTTAGTTAAACTTCAGAAATATTCTCTGCTTTCAGACTTGGAGAAAGAGAGCAGAAAGGTGTGGCAGCAACATTTTTGAAATGCTTGCCCCTCCGATGTCTGAAGCGAGTGTGAAGGATTAAAATCCAACTGTGTCTGTCCTCTGGATCAGCAATTATGTTTTCACTACCATATCTTCTTCATATGTAATTGCAAATAATAATAAAAGAAGCAACCGAAAAAATAAGCCATCTGTCTTCATGGTCCTGGTGTATTGTGGTGAATGTTATATAATGTATTGCTGCCATTATGCATTGTGTGCCGTTTTGAGCAGCTATAGATGTGCAGGAGGCAGTTTGATTACAAATACACCTGTACTGCTAATAAAAAAGGGAACACCAAAACAACTCAGTACAGCATACAGTACCTCAACCTAATTACACTATGTGGAATCAGACTGTGAAATCACATTTCACTGTGTGAGTAATACACATTTTCAAGCATCAGTAACCTAGGAATTCCTTTTGTTATTTTAGATTTCCCTTCTTTAGCAGTAGGCATATTAATATAATGAAGGGCCTATCATTTTGTGGTTGGAAACCCTGAGGCCCACCCTTCCCCAGTGCCTCTACAATGACATGGAGCACACAGGTCTAGAAGAACTCAGCAGCATGGTGAGCTGCCCATTTTTAAAAACAAATATTTTGGGTGTTTTTAAGGACAGAATTAGACATGCCGGACCGCCGTTAATAATAATAGTAATAATAATAATAATAATAATAATAACAACAATAATAATAGATCAGTTTTATATAACGCTTTTCTTGGTACTCAAAGCTGCTTTACTGAAAAAAAAATCCACACATGATTGCATGCACACACACACACACACACACACTGTAAATACAGTACAAATGAACATTTAACATTCAACATTGAACATGTACACAGAAGATAAGATAAATATAGAATGTAGACATTACAATAACATACAATAATAACAGTGACAGTAGCAATAGTAACAGTAATAACTAGATTGCATTTCCTCACAGAAAATGCTGGAGTATGCTTGCCCGTCTTGCACTCGTTGCCCTTCATGCATGCCTTGTGCCAATGTGGTCTGATAAAAACTGTAAAATGTCAAAATGGCAGGGAATCCATAGTGGTAAATATGACATCATATTTGGATTCGTCTTGACCCAAGGATTCCAGCAATGCCAAGCATTTGATGATCGGAGGTTAATAAGGGCCAATATAAGCGAAAACACATTTCTGCTTATTGTAGCGCCCCCTAGTGGCGGACTTGCACAAAAATCATTACGTGTCCTCTGGGGTTAGTGTTGAACATGGGTATAGAATTTGGTTTTGATACATGTAGCCGTTGCCGAGATATCAGCTCACTTCCTGTTTGGCGTCTTCACCACCAAATTTGATTGGCTCCTGTTTGAAGACGGTTCAAGCAATCATTCCAGTTCCAATTTCGAGGCATATGTATTTAAGTCTGAAGATGCCCTCATAAAATGTTCGTGATGATCGGACAAAAATTGTGGGCGGGGCGCCATTTTTATTTTGACAAAGTTCAAAATGACAGGAAAAACTATCTCGGTGGAAAATGACGTCATGGATCGCCTCGGCTCAAGGAATCAGGGATACCAAGATTTTGAAAAACAGACCTACGGTTCAAAAGTTATCTTTTTCCTGTTGGTGGCGCTAGAGAGTTCAAGTTATCCATTAACTGAGTACAAGCAGCAAACTACGAGCCGAGCCGAACGTTTTGACATGGGAACAGACTCCCTATTTCAAAGAATTCTGGCTAATATGATGGGACGTAGAATAAAAACATAGAAGCATAAACAATAGTATGCTTGGCATGCAATGGTTATATAAAAGTAGTAGATTTGGAGTAGCAGCATTGTGAGCAGCATGTTGTATTGTCTTATTGTTCAAGGACTGAGGTAGTGCAGGTAAGGTGCAGTCTCATGGTGCCGCACCGTGTGTGTGTGTGTGTGCTGCAGGATACGCATCAATTTTGTGTGCTGTGCGGTAGAACACCAGACACCAGAGTCACCCTTCTACTTAGGGGCCTGGAAACTGAGTCCTAATGTTCACCGCACTACGGTAGTGGTTTTGGGTAGGGTGCGCACATCCAAAAATACTTCCTGCAGATGCCAGACAACAAGACAGTTGAAGAAGGTAGGTCTGCACACTGCCAATAAGCTACAAAAAACCAAAACCTTTATTATTCAAAAAGAAACATTACATGCAAAGCAGCATGGGATTTCCCAGGCTAGTGTTGGACTAGTTTACTAGGTTATTGGGAGATACCTTTACATTACACTCAATTACATTACACTTAGCTGACACTTTTATTCAAAGCGACTTTCAGATATTTACAGGGCATTGGTTACAGTCCCTGGAGCAACGTGAGGGTTAGGTGCCTTGTTCAAGGGCACTTCAGCCACGGATCTAGGTGTAGGGCAGTGTTAATTTCGTCAGCTTTTTTTGATTTAGTCTTAGTCTTAGTCACAATGACGAAAATCAATTTTAGTCTTAGTCATATTTTAGTCATTGCCTTCCCAATTTAGTCTTAGTCTTAGTCCAAATGACGAAAATCAATTTTAGTCATAGTCAAATTTTAGTCATTTTAGTCATTTTAGTCAACATTTCAAATTTTAGTCATTTTAGTCAATATTGTGGTGTAAAATAAATAACCTACATTGGCTATTGTATTATATTAGGTATTACTAATATAGCCTAGGCTATTGCAAATCAGTCATTTCAACATCATAGAGCAAAAGAGCATCACACACACACACACACACACACACACATACAGGTGCAGGCTGCGCTCTCTCTCTCTCTCTCTCTCTCTCTCTCTCTCTCTCTCTCTCTCTCTCTCTCTCTCTCTCGTGCATTAGAAGCTGCTGCATATTATATTTGATTTTGAGTTTGATCACGGAGGAAGCTACATGCTCTTCTTCACCTGACCGCGTGACTTAAAGCCTGCAAATTGCCGGCAGTGGGAAGACCAGCCATCCCTAGCCATCCCTAGTCTGCATGAAGTCTCCCTGATAGTGGCTTCCCGATGACCACGAGTCAGATAAAATTCTGCTGATGTTAGACTATGCAAGTTAGCGGTTTTTGTTTTGAATTGGCAATGCGAGCAGAGAACTATAATGACTCGAGCGGCATGTGTGGAATGGGCTTAAATAGATTGCGCGAGCACACTTCGTACAGTATGCCCTGCAAAAGTCCCAGGAAAAATAGTTTGGCAGGGGTATGCAGACTGGACGATAGAAAGGACACGCACATACAAATATTTAAACACTAATGCTGTTTTGTTTGTCGGGGATGTCGAGGTTCGATAAGCATGACCTGAAAAGAGTTTTTGGAACTTAGGAAGACGCTGAAGACGCATGGAAATGCTGTCGACTTCCTTGGGTCTTTTAGCGTTGCTCTCGACGAGAACAAGTTTCAAATCTCAACAGTTTAAAACTCCTTAGCGATCGCCCATCCATTGATTCTTTTCAAAACTAGGCTACAGTAGCCGTGCCTCTGTTACTTAAGACAGGCCAACTTTCCCCCTGCTGGCGCGCGCTCCCGCGGTGACTGATAGAAATAAATTCACAAATCCGACCTTCATGATTTGCTTGCGAACTGCCTACTGATATGGTTAAACCAGAGACGTTCTAAATGCAGAATAGAGAATCTTTGGTTAAACAACAAATATAGCAAACATTACAAAAAAGAACAGATAACGAACGCCGGGCCAAGACAGCCTAAGTGAAAAGGAGAATAGTGGAAGCTCGAGGAGGTTTAGAATGACAGTATGAGGAGGATTGGAGTGACTGTCATTAGCTACCTACTGCAGAAACACATGTCTTCGTCATGGACAAGAGGGTTGTTGAACATGTTTCAAAATGAACACTTCCCTCAACGTCGGCTATTTTTTTCTCTTTCTCTGGGAATGTTTTAGGACCTAAACTCAACTTAAATGGACTCGCTGAACTACTAGGCTACAGAACAACTGACTGAGCCGCGCCATGCACTGGCTGTCAGCAGATGCACGCGAGGCAACACAGCGTGAGCGCAATCACCTATGTTCAAGACACTTAGGACTATATTGCAATTACAAATTACGAATCAATTATACAGAATTATATATATTTTAATGTCCATTCGTCCATGGCTTGTAAATTTCGTCTCGTCTTAGTCTCCTTGACGAAAATATTTTTTTATTTTCGTCATATTTTGATTTGCTTGAGACAATTTTTAGTGCGTCATCGTCTCGTCATCGTCAAGGGAAAAAGGGGCGTTGACGAAATATTTTCGTCATCGTCGTGTTTGACGAAATTAACACTGGTGTAGGGAGAGAGGTAAGGGTGAGTTTCGAACCTGCAACCCTACAACCCCCTGATTTGAATACCAATGCTCGAACCATTACCTGAGCCGCTCAAACTCCACGTCGTCCACCAGGAAGTCTCGTGTCTCCACCAGCTTGTGGATCTGCTGCAGCAGCTCCTCCTCCTTCTGCCTGTCCTCGTCCCTTTTCTCCTTGTCTATTGAGAAGACAGGCGGTCATGAGTCACCCTTATACACACTCGCTTCGGCAGCACACATACTAGTGGTGTCAACAATGATCGATTCGGCGATCTGAATCGATGCGGGGCATGGACGATCCAGAATCGTTCCGGCAAGTTCCAGAATCGATCCGGCAATTTTTTAAACTTTCAATTACTTCCATGGATATTTCGGGAACAAATGAATGTTAAATTAAATAAAAGCACTTCAAAACATTGCAAGACTGATACAGACTGATACAGAAAACAGCCAATAAATTGTTGCTCAGTATCTGACTACTTGTATTGCCTCATCATGACTGATTAAACATTTGCTTTGCTTTCAGTAGAAATGTAATGCATTGTAGAATTGAATCGGAAAGGATGGCATAGAATTGAATCGAATCGAATCGCTACCTCCCGAATCGTGAGGGCAGTGCCAATCAACACCACTAACACATACAGTACAGTACTCACACTGGGCTGGACTGGGACCAAATAAACCATCCGGGCATTATTGGCTTACGCTGGCCCCTCACATATACGTACTACTGCAAGCTGTTTGGGTAAAATATGCCTGCTCAACTCAATCCACTGTCTATAGATAGGTTTCCCATTTAGAAACATTCGTGCTGTGAGGAGGGGAAAGATGCTCACCAAGCAATCATGTGAGTGCATTTTTTGAGCGACAGCAGTTTCCAAAATCAGAGGTTGCAGAGGGATCCTCAGCTGTGCACGCAGACAGGAATGTTTGTAAACGGGAAACCTGTCTATACTGAAAATGGAAAAATGGGACAACCCCATCTAAATTGTGGGCCAGTCCCTAAGAAAAAAAACAAACACACAAACAAACAAAAAACAGCACTATCGTCCCCTGCGGACTGTCGGCCCACCGGGAAAATGCCCTGTATGCACTGTACACATACATGTACAGTATCTTTGAGCGGAGATGCTGCCGTACGTACCAGGGATTGATATTGACTTTTGCAGCTCCTTCTTCAGTCTTGTGATCTCTTTACAGAGCTGAATGTCATCCATCCTGCGAGACAAGAACAATAGTTGAGTGGGTGTTTTCTTTTTCTTTTTCTTTTACAGGTGGGTGACTCCTGCTGTCATCCTATACAAACGGAATGAATTAGGATCAGCTCTTGTCAGGCTTTAGACTGTGGTGCCACAGCCCGTCATTTGTTTGACATTTTATGACAATGAAGCCATGTCATATCATGGGAATGCAAAGCAGGGGGGTGACACAATGGGGGTGTCAAGATGCACAGAAACAATACTAAATAATATTTAGCCCATCCATATTTAATAAAAAGATATCAGTGACCAGGAATGTTATTTCCATCTATATGGCAGATGAAAACATGAGGAATGTGTGTGTGTGTGTGTGTGTGTGTGTGTGTGTGTGTGTGTGTGTGTGAGAGAGAGAGAGAGAGAGAGAGAGAGAGAGAGAGAGAGAGAGAGAGAGAGAGAGAGAAAAAGAGAGAGAGAGTGAGTGAGCAAGTGAGCGAGCGAGTATCGGGAGAGAGATTCAAGCATGATGATTTCCCCATTGAGCTCCTCTTGCGGGAATGACAACTGTCTAATTAAATCAGCAGTATGCTGATTAAATCAAATACAAAAAACTAAATATAGCCAGAGATCAGAAAATGTAAAGTTAAAGGCTTCACCAGTAACCAAAGTGTGTGTTGTTGTGTTTTTATTTCCTATGGCATCCTTCAAAGGAGTCCAAAGACATGCCTGCAAGGTGCTAATGGCACGGAGTGCTGCACATAGCTAAACACAGGCCAGCTAGCTAGCTAGTGTGGTTAAGGATGGATTAGGACTCCGTGGGCCCCTGGGCCAGACAAAAAGAAAGACAACCCCCCCCCCCCCCTTAGGTGCTGCTAGTGTACAAAACAATTCAGGGTTTTAGAGTAGATATTAGAGACCCTATGTTGTTGGTGGTCCAGGGATTTCTCACCCAAGAACAGAGTGAGAAAACAATTTTAACGCAATATGAGAATGGTAAAAAAAAGAGGCTTAGGCAGAGATACTATAGATATGCCAATGTAATAGGTTGCTATGGGCACCCAACATGACCAGGTTCCGGTCTGCCTAAAGGGAAGTGTCATAATACTCCTAGCATTGAATAGAACAGTCCTTAAGTGTGCCTAGGTCTGCCTAAAGGGGGACTCCCCCCGCCTCCCCCTTGCGATAATAGAACCCGGAAACAATGGGCCAATGGAACCTCTCTCTCTACTCTCTCTGGCTTAGGTTTCGGGGGCCTCCTTGGCTCTTGGGCCCTGGGCCTGGGCCCGGTAAGCCCACGCAACACTCCGTCCTTGAGCATGGTGAGAAGACAGCGGTGGCAAGGGGAATGAGTCATGCTGTCTCCTGCCTCCCGTAAGAACATCATCCTGTTCTGCGCCTGCCACACAGCATCAGCTTCACCTCCTGCTATTCAGACAGCTCGGCCCTGCGGTTTCCTTTATTGTTCGGTCTACGCTTTTAAGGAATCAAATTGAAGACTGTGTGACTAACTATCTGTTGAAAAATCACAGCAGGAACAAAATGCCTTGGAGAGTTTTTTTCATTATGTCAAGACAATCAAAGACCAGAGAATCAAGAACCCAGAAATGAAACGTCTCTCATTTGTCAACTCCACAAACTTGCATCTCTCTCTCTCTCTCTCTCTCTCTCTCTCTCTCTCTCTCTCTCTCTCTCTCTCTCTCTCTCTCTCTCTCTCACACACACATACACACACAAACACACACAGAGCACACTTCACTGAGCCGTCCAGCCTTCTTCTCTATCAGCTTTCTCTTTCATTCCTCATGAATTGCCAGCAAATAAAAGTACCTCAAGCACCGTAAACTTAAAAAACACAAAATCTTTTAAGGGTCGCTGTCCTTCAGGAATACTTCATTACCTCTGACAGTATCTATCTTTCCTCGCCTTAACCTTCCAAGTTTGTTTATTGAAATGAGTGAGGAATGTACATTCAGTGCTACAACTGAGCTGGTTCAATCTTAATCAAAGATTCATTTCACATAGGAGAGTGCTGAAAGTTTTCAGAAATCACAAGACCACTAAACTATACACCATTGTAAAGACCGGGGCTCTAAATTAACACTAGCCAACCAGCCAAATTCTATTTCATTCTATATCCATTCTATTTATTAAATGTTTTTTTTTTATTTAACATGATAAATATATATTTTTATCGATATGAGATTTCGACAGTATGTTTCTCACTTTCATGTGCATTTACATGGATCATTTCGTTGAGAGAATGTTCAACTCTCTGCTTGTTTCCCAAGTCATCTTGTTCAAGTCGTACCCTGCTTAGTTCAGCACTTTGGTCTGCTACTGTTTTGGGAACCCATTGAGACACAGCGTTATAAATTTGCTGTTACCAGAGTGGCAATCACCAAGTCGTAGTGCATTACTAAAGGCCCTGCGTTATGTCATAGTATAGTGCTATGGTAGCTAACTTTTCACTGACTATTAAAGCATGCCACTGGAGGTACGGCGTGCATTAAGGGGCTACAGCGCTTGTTTGAAAGTGCTAAATTTGACTTAGCATGATAGAAAATAAAATACAATACAACTGCAATAAATGGGAGAGATCTGTTTTGACATGGCGAGCCAAAGCTAACCAAGAACTAAAGGGCTGGTCATTATCCCGCCTCCCCTCTCACGCCCATGAGCCCCTGGGGTATTTTGAACCGTTACCTGACCCAACTAATTGCCAAATCAGTCAATACGTGCTCTGCTACTATTGGACACATCCCTCAAAAACAACAAGTTCTAGCCTCAATTGACACATAAGCACAAAGGCAAACACAGAGAGGGTGGGGGTGAAGAATGGGGCTTATATAGTAAGACGCCTGTGTGTGCAGTATGTGTGTGTGTGTGTGTGTGTGTGTGTGTGTGTGTGTGTGTGTGTGTGTGTGTGTGTGTGTGTGTATGTGAGAGAGAGAGAGAGAGAGAGAGAGAGAGAGAGAGAGAGAGAGAGAGAGAGAGAGAGAGAGAGGTCTCACATGTATCTCAGCTCTGACTCTCTTCGCACCAGGACATCTCGAATCCTCTCGATCTTGAAAAGTTCCCCCTCAATGTCGTCCACCGTTACCGTTGAGTCAGCCATGGAGACAACATTCTCTGCTCCTAAAGGACACAAGATGAAATTGACAATCTGAATACAGAAGCTGCAATCCAGTGCCACATATTCCAAATGACCTGGTTGTATCTGTCCAAAAGTCCAAAGTGTACATGTAAAACCAGCACATTTCAAATATGAAGCACCGGATTGTAACCAGATTGTTCATCACTGAAGATATACACAAATGATCACAACATCATAACAAATATCACACCATCAAAGCCTTGAAAGTCTCGCCTTTAGTCTCTCCCATCAGATTAAAAATGAAATGTTCCCTCATCATGGCCAGTGATGAATCACTGAAAACGATTTTGGACATATCATTTTAAGATTGAAAAAAAAACGACTGAACTTCATGTCTGCCGCCTAAGTCTACCGATGTTTTTTTTTTTTTTTTTACAAAGCACATTTGTAAAACTTCTGGAGACTGGCTGTCTGACAGCAGCTCTGGCAGGAGAGATTCCAAACCCAGCCAAGCAGCACAGCCTGTGGGGCGTAAAAAAGCTAAAACTGACCCCTTACCAAACAGCAAGTGTCCCCCTTACTTTTCACCACCTACAGTAATGAAAGCACGTCACACAACTTTCCTTTTGCACCACTTTTTTAATAATCATTATTATTTCTATTTAATTTTTTGCACTTTTTTAGGGACAGCGACTGCAGTCTGAAGATAATTTCCTTGTACACAATACAGAATATCTGAATCAGAGAAAGATTCAAGATTCAAATAAGTTTATTGCTATGTTGACACAGGAATTTGTTTTGGCACATCCCCAACATCAAATACGTGCAATGAATATAACAGCTTCTTTCTTCAAGTGTGTGTGTGTGTGTGTGTGTGTGTGTGTGCACGTGTGTGTGTGTGTGTGTGTGTGTGTGTGTGTGTGTGTGTGTGTGTGTGTGTGTGTGTGTGTGTGTGTGTGTGTGTGTGTGTGTGCGCGTGCGTGCACGTGTGTTTGTGTGTGTGCGTGTGTGTGTGTGCCCACTGAGCCGAAGTGCCAGATCAGCCTAATGAGGCAACAGAGCGGAACACCCAGATTAAGATTTCATTAAGTAATTTAAGACAGCAACAGGCAGCCACAGCATCCGCCCGGTGCCAACTGCCAGCACATACAGCACAGTGAATCCGTCCGCCCACCCACACACCCACCGTCTCCTCCCAGAGCCCACACCCTGCCTGGCAAGACCAGTCGACCACGACACCACACTATGTGGGGAGACTATGGAGACGCTCTTTTGCTGGAATTTTGAGGCAACTTTGTGCTTTGAATTTCCTGCACGTAACAATGTAGTAAACAACATACGTTTTTTTTTTCTCTCTGTCAAACTTGAGCCGCTCTCTAGTTTTCTATTTTTAGGATTGCGCCATCTCTCAGATAATAGCTTGTGGATGCAAGAGCTGCATTTATATGCAACGAAGTGCTTTATTACCCAAATGACATTGAGGAAAAGCTCTGCATTCAACTCTTAATGCACGAGGTAGAAGACATCAAAGATGTTAAAGCACACTCTAACTGAATGAAAGTGATTTATTCATTCATACATAATCGTACATGGCAACTAAATTACTTTCGAGACTAATTTCGAGACTAATGCATCTGAATATATATCAAGGGGCACCCACCAGCGATTTCTTTGTATATTACATTTTATATACTGTATGTCTGGGTTCAACAATGTAATTGTTCTGTCCTCTGTCTGGCAACATTCATCTCCATCAGCATCATCTGGCCTGCTACTTCACCAGAGACAAACTGCAGCTCTTTTCATCTCAGCTACAGAGAACACAGAAAAAACACTTTACAACACAACAAACTCTCTCTCTCTCTCTCCCTCCCTCTCTCTCTCTCTCCGCAGCGAGGGCTATAGCATGAGTCATCTCGGTGCACAGGGATTGGGTCTTAATTGCCTGACCTTGTTGGTGGGAGGGGAAAAAAACGACGATTTCAAAACAAATATCAGGGATAATCACATGGGGGGGAGAGACAGAACAAAAATAAGCTTCTGTGCTGACGTCACTCATGTACATAGAAATTGGGAATTCCTGAGCGGCCTCAATTTCCCCTTTTCATGGCACGACTAAAGGAATCAAGGTAGTAATAAAGAGCTCTTGGAAGAGCTGCTCCAAAGTGGGTGGCCTCAAACCCTGTTACTTTACCAATATTTGTTTTTATTTCCAAAAATGATTCCTCGAATCCTTCCTGAAATTCCCCAAACTCCGGAATGCCACAGCTGTATTTCTAGTAGAGAAGCCTAATTTAGTTTGTCTGCTGTACCCAATGCCTCAAGTGATGTGCTGATCCATTACCAAACCAATCTCATGCATGTCATTAACTCACTGCTGCTCAGAATAAAATGCTTAGTTTCGGCACTCAACATACAGTGCAACGCTGGGAACACGACAGAGACATGTATGTTGTTATTGAATAAAAGTAATTGCAGAGGTGCTGAATTTCTGGGGCATTCTCTCTGCTTGAGGAAGCTCTAAATTGTGTAGATGTCAGTGTCTGGATTTTTGCCACCTTGTTTCTTGTCCATCTTATCTTTCCCCATACTCCATGTTAGTTATTAAGAGTATAGGCTTTCAGTGCATTCTTGCGTGGAGTCATCCCACTGGTGACATGAGGGGGGTTACACAGGCAGGCTTAGTGCTGACTTGCTCTCCTCTCACTGACAAGACAAGTAGCCTTCCCATTCCCACAGGGACTCTACTCTGCCTGTCTCTCGTCTCGTCTCGTCTCGTCTCCACTAAACCCCACACCACTGGAGCTCAGGAGGCTACAGATGAGTCACAATGCAGAAGGCGGAGAGACACATCCTCTACAGGGGTTACAGACAAGAGCCAGGCCCTGTGTGTGTGTGTGTGTGTGTGTGTGTGTGTGTGTGTGTGTGTGTGTGTGTGTGTGTGTGTGTGTGTGAGAGAGAGAGAGAGAGAGAGAGAGAGAGAGAGAGAGAGAGAGAGAGAGAGAGAGAGAGAGAGAGAGTGAGTGAATGTGTGTGCGCGTGTGTGTGTGTGTGTGTGTGTGAGAGAGAGAGAGATGACTGTAACATTCATCGGCACAAGCCAACAACTTGCAAATTCACATCAGTACGCATGTTGAGAGTTTGCACGAGTGTGTGTATCTACTGGAAACCTTTGATTGCCAAAGACCAGATAGGACTACGTTGTGTTAATCATGGAGTGAGATGTCATCAAAATGATGTCCTCCATTAACAGTAGCCTACTCCCACAAACAATAAAATAAGGGGCCAAGATCATGAGCAACTGATTCGAAACAGTCCGAGGTGCTCTAGACCCACAGCACTAAAGTGTCCTTGCTTGCATAAACGTCCTTGGTGACTGATTTACAATTTGCTTGAAATGAAAAGATGCAAGGAAAAGGACACGTTTTAGTTGGTCATTTGGCACATGTAGATTACACTATATACAAAATGTAAATTAAAATGTTCCCCAAAACAGCCACTTAAGATGACAAGGATGCAGGCTACAACATCTGTGACAAAACCACACTGTGCGCACTGACGCACATACCTCTTTCACTTCACATCTCTGTCCCCACTAAGGCATAGGCCATCATCAATACTTGTGAAAAAAATATGGCAAAGGTTAGGTAACGCATAGATTGCTTGAAATTGGTGATGCAGTCTGATTGTAAAGTTTGTAACAGCAATGCAAACAAACAATGTCATCTTCCATTTTTCCAGATGTGAACATTTTAATTCTAAATAGATTACAGTAGCCTACTCAGCACAATGGGATACAGCAGCAGGCACATCGATGAGGACTGACAGTCAATTGAGGGGGGCAGTTGTGTTGATAAGCTGTCAGTTTCGTCACAAATATGAGTCACTTGACATGCATCCAGCTTCCCTTTCTTGAGACCCCAGTGGAGTAATCCACTGAGGCATAGTATTCGGTTCTTCAATATACCACAAAACGGACATATTCCCAGTTTTTAAGTGAAAAGTAATATGGGCATTTAGCCTACCTTTACTTCTGGCCAAATCATCTAGTTTTGTTTGGTCCACAGAACCGTACTGGGTTGGTGGCGGTTGGTCCTTTTCCATCTTGCAGGGAAAACTGCGTCCTCATGAAACAATTCAAAATAATTCCGTAATTGTTTCACCTCTCGGGTAGCCTACTTAATTCATCGTAACTGGCAACAGTACAACAGCTGTTCTGCTCTCGCGCTGCTTGCAACAGCTTGCTCCGAGTGAACACGAGCGGTTGTGTATTTTGAGCGCAGGCAGCGCATGAATGGAATCACTACTGACATAAAAGCGCCACCTGCCGAGTTATGGCGAGTATACAATGTGTCCTGACTTGATTATCAGCTCTGCGGTTAGGATTGGCTATCATTTTTTAGGTGAATACATTAACTGGATATTTTAGGCAACTTAATTTAATGACAAGCAGCCCTCGCTGATTGTGTTGGCCCCTTGAACATTTCCTTAAATAGCCCAGCTTGAGTTATCGCCCAGGATTAGTCATTGCCCAATTTGCTCTTATTCTCCCTCTTCTTAGAAAGGAAAAAGGGCCACTTTATAACGGAATGGTAGATTGGGCTGTCTTTATAGATTGAGGTTTATGACATAAACCCACCTGTGAACACAACCTTATCTCATATTCAACTGAATTGACCACTTTCATCTTTGAACACTAGGAGGCATACTGTACTATCTCATAGTGCACTCAAAGTTGGCATTGCCAGGTTCTAAGGTTTTAATAACAAAAAAACAAAACAAAAAACAGTTCCAATTTAGAAGACAATGACAATAGCAATGGCATATGTTTGCAATAACATATTAATCCACTTTGGCATTTTTCATCACCATATTCAACAGTGTCCAGTTATCTTCTGAATAGTCAGTCTATTCTGGAAGACAAAACAAAGCTATTAAAGTATGAGTTGAGAATATGCTCCACACTGCTGTACAGTATGAGCATGGTAATACTACAGTTCATTAGATATCTGTCTGTCTGTGTTGCCCAGTGTCCCTGAGGACAAGCAAACAATTGTACTTCCTGGATAGACAGCTACTGATAGCCCCATATCATCCTGCCGTGCAGCGCCACACAGTACAGTGACATATAGGGCAAAGTCTAATAGCCAGAGCCACAGGCAGGGTGTGTAGTGTAGTGTGTAATGTCGTGATGAGGTGATGAGTGACCTAGTTATCTGGTAAAACAGGTTCATCCCTTTTTCAAACACATTAATCTCACTTTCAACATGGGAAGCAGGTTTAACTGCCAGTGCGTCCGCCAGGGCTATGTTTACATACCTGACTTCAGCCGTAATGCAGTGTAACTGTTGGAGAAGTGATGAGCTTTTTCTATTTCTTTCATTATGGTTTTTCTTTTTGGGCAGTGCACTCAGATAAATGAGGCCTCACACACCACACACTGCCCTTGAGGATACGTCCTTACATACTGTAATAAACCCTGGAAATACTATCATCCACTTTCCAACACATTATTTTTTCATACAAACAAACTGGCAGAATCAAGAAACATAATAATTTATTTCCTCTTTTTTTTTACACACACTTACCTAAATAACGACCCTAATAGGGAACAGCATATGAAAAGTGAGTTACACATCCACACATGGCTATTAATCATTAGCCACTTAGTACAGCAAATCCTTCTCTGGTCAAACATATTTCACATAAATTAATGCACAAATTAAACAACAAAAAACATAAATATTTCACATGTATGAGGTTCTGAATAGAGAAGCTGCTATATTCCAGTCTTCATCGGTGGACATTATTTCTGTGGTTGTTGTTACTATTGTTGTTGCCATCCTCTCTCTCGATGGCCTTTTCCAGCCAGTCCCTCTCTGCATCTGACTCCGAGTCGCTCCCCTCGCTGACGTTGGCCGCCAGGAGGCGTGAGTAATTGATCCTCCGCTGCTTGGGGATCTTCCACTGTAGAGGTCCGAGCACCAGGCACCAGAGTGCCAGCCCCCCAGCCATGCCCTGAAACAGCACAGCCACCCCGAACCTCTGCACGACTAGCCCCCCCACAAAGCTCCCCAGCCCTGCGCCCAGGTCCAGCGCCAGGGCCTGGTACATGCGCAGCATGGTGCGCTCCGTTCCTGGCGAGGCCGCGTCGTGGCACTGCGCCTCCATGGCCCACCAGGTGGCGCTCACGCTGAGGCAGTCCAGCGCCTGGACGGGCAGCACGGCCCACGGCCCGCCGAACAGGAAGGAGTAGTAGAGGCACTGCAGGGCGCGGCTCACCGTGCCGAGGAGCAGGAGACGGCCGTGGGGGCCCAGCAGCCGGGCCACGCGCCCGCTCTGCCCCAGCGGGGGGAACGCCACCTGGGCAAGCAGCCCCAGGCCCAGCGCCACCCCCACGTGCAGTTCCCCTCCCCCACGGTCCTGCATCTGCCAGGGCAGGAAGTCCTCCACCACCGCGCCCGCCGCTCCCACCAGGCAGGCGGTGATGCCGCACAGGAGAGCACGGGAGTCGTTGCGGATCATCCGGAGAGCCTTGACCACGCCGCTGGCCTCTCCTCTCCGTCGCATGGCCTGCTTGCGGTTGAGGTGCAGCGGGAAGAACGCGGCCTCCGGGATGGTCACCAGCATCAGGAGAGCGTACAGGAAGAAATGCATGGCAGCTCTAGGCACGCTGGCCCCTCCGAACAGGTAACAGTCCAGACTGGAGACCAGGAGGCCGGACGCGAACACGCCGCACGCCCCTCCCAGGAGCCTCCACATCCACACGCGCCCGTAGTGGTCGGTGGCGTCCACAATGTCTAGGTACTCGTACAGTCCGTCGTCCGCGATCCAGTCCAGAGGGGCGGCCGCCAGCTCCCAAATCCCCACGACGAACAGAGTCAGGAAGAAGAGCTGGTGTGTGGCGTCCATCGCTTTCAGGCTGCCAAGAAACTCAAAATGAGTTGCCTCCTCTTTCTCCTCTTCAACACTTTTTTGTTGCTTCTCAGACCTGGCAGTTCTTCTGCGTGTTGTGATGTTGGTTTGTGACTTATGATCGTGGTGGTCCATGACTGATTGATGGTGCTCCTCCTCTGCTTTCTCCAGAGTACCAGAGACACCGGGCCTAGTGCTCTCATGCTGCCTACGGTTCTCAGGAGCAGGGGTGAGAGGAAGTCCTGCAAGATTATCATTATCAGCAGGAGCCGCAACAGCAGCAGGAGCTTCAGGAGCAGCAGGAGCAGGACCCTCAACAGCAGCAGCAGTATCCTCACCACCACCACCACCAGCAGCACCAGCAGCAGCAGCAGCACCAGCACCACCACCACCAGCAGCACCAGCAGCACCAGCAGCCCCAGCACCACCACCACCAGCAGCCCCAGCACCACCACCAGCAGCCCCAGCACCACCACCACCAGCAGCCCCAGCACCACCACCACCAGCAGCACCAGCACCACCACCACCAGCAGCACCAGCACCACCACCACCAGCAGCACCAGCACCAGCACCACCAGCACCACCACCACCAGCAGCACCAGCACCAGCAGCAGCAGCAGCACCACCACCACCAGTATGATACTGGGGGTTTGAAGTGGTCTGTCTGGCTTTAGAGGTTACACCAGGAGCGACCTTCCTCCCTGGCGGGGCTGTCAAGTGGCTCCCTGGCTGCCTGCTGCTGGTGTAGACCACTGTGGGCTCAGCTGACATGGCACTGGTGGCATTACAGACACCTGCTACCCCAGTGACCTCCCCTGCCGGCGGCAGGAGCAGGAAAGCCAAGCCCAGTCCAGCAGAGCAGACCAGCGAGCCAATGATTGCCGTCCGCTGCTTGTCGTGGTGCTTGGCCAACAAGCCGGAGAGGGGGCGCCATATCAGAGAGATAAGGTGCCTCGTGCCCATGACGATGCCAACCATGTAGGCGCTGAGTCCAAGGTGCCTGAGGTACAGGGTGAGGAAAGGCATCAGACAGGCTCTGCCGCAGTAGTACAGGAAATGGAATGCCCCTGCTAGCACAGTGGCACCCTTGATGTCCCATTGCTTGTTGTTCCGCTTCATGCTTGCTTTTCCACCTCTGTCTTAGAGTTCTGCAATTATCAGAAAACATACGAATGTTTGCAGCAGTTAAAATTAAAAACGTGAAAAAACTCCCCCGGCTGGGGTAGAAAACTACAGGGCAATATACATGTCACAAACGTATTGACTAGATAATCAGCAAGAGCAAGATGAAAGAAATGATACACACGTTTGTATTTAGCTCGAGAAAATAACAAACAGGCGTCTTGTTTCGAATCTGTCGTAGTCTTGGAAAGTTCTTATCAGAGCCATCATTGAATTGATGAGAGACACAAGTTCGCCTTCGAAGTGGCAAACAATTATCCACCTGTTACATTTCAAGGAAGAAGTTGTAGCCTTGTATACGTCATGAAAAGGTGCTTGGCGCATAAAGTTCCCATACATTAAAACATACTCACCGTGAGTCGTCCACGGTTAACGCATATCGATCGAAAAGGTGTTTGGTCTTTATTCCGCGCTCAGTGACTTTAATAAAGTTTTCAAAAAAGGTAAGCGGCAGCTCCGCTTTGCTGAACGGCGAGGTATCACAGCAGCTGGTTCCGCCCCCGATCTTCGCAACAGCGCCAACTCAGTGCGTAATGGATAACTGCATCACTGGCAACGGGAGACCTCCATCTGAACTGCCCATTTGCGTAACGGCAATTGAAAGAATTAATTTATTGAATTCAACAGACTTTTGTACATCGGACACGGAACTTAGTTAGCCTGGTCTGTGTGCCCAAGGTAGAGTGAAGTTACTATTTTATATTATTGTATACAATACCCTTACGGAAGGAAAATATACTGCAATATACTACAATTTATACTGCAATACATTCGAAAATATATCACAATATATCACAAACACGCTCATATATTTGAAAATATATAGCAATATATTATTGAACAACATATTACTATATATTGATCCATATATTTTAAAATATATGGCTGGCAAAACAAAACTGTATTCCACTATTCGGTCTGTATTTCTTGATGTTTTTAGTTCAGCAAGCACATTTTGCACGACATTGGACATTTACTCGACATTATAAAGTCATTTTAGGTGGACCATATATGGCCATATATAATAATATATTGATCAATATACAGGAGTCTCTGATTGAATCATCTCAGCTCTCATATCACGTATGACGCGCCTACGTCACGTCGTCACAACCTGAAGCTAAAGTGGCGAGAGAGCCGTCTCGGCTCGAGCGCGGTCCGGATTGTAGCTCCACACAGTGGCTGACTCCCCACCACAGTGACACAAACCAACCAGCCGCCTCGAGGTAAGTTATAAAGAGAAGTTTGTTAATTTGTTAACATAAATATACAAGCATATAGTCTGAAACGTCTACAGTGGTTGATGTGCAAAGTTTAGCCAAGTGGTTATCGAAGTTGGATGTTTGTTCATTTTTTCCCCCCAAGGACTAGAAACGTTATTTTTTTTTTGAATTTCCCGCGCTACCAAGCTGTTGTACTACTAGCGATATTTGCGTTGTCGAAATGGTGTGTAGTTCTCATGGACAGTAGGTATAGTTCTACACATCTTGAAAACGTAAACGTAATACTTGGGTCGATATTATATGGTTGTAGTGGTCAATTTCAGGTGAGCCCACTTTATTTGGCTTGTCAGAGAACGTTAGCAACATCTATCTGGCTAATACTGCTGAGCCCCAACGTCAGCCTAGAAAGCCAGGCCTCAGTTAATTAGCCGCCTAGCTTACTCGGCTAACGCAAGGGAATCAAAGCAGAAGTGAAGTGCGACAAGATCTAAATGCACATCGCTAACTTGCTTAAAAATGGGCACTACAGTATAGTAAAATGAGGCAATGTCCTGCATTATTTTTGGTAAAGCATAGCTGTTGCTGCTTCGGTTTTCCCATTGTGGTAACATCAATAGGTTTTTTTGAGTAACTTGCTCACGAACTAACTGCACTGTCCCGTTCTTGTAGAGCTATTGTCAGAGGTTAACGAAGCCTTGTCGTCAAATTAGTGAATTTCAAAACGGTAGCCGACACGTCGTTGTCTTCAGCTATCTGTGATAGTTCGGAGTTTGCTTTGCTCACAGCAATTGCATTCATTGAGTCATGTTGGTGTTCATGTTTACTCTTAAACGAATGCGCGAGTCATTCTTGTTCATCGGAATTCATTCTCGCCAGTTACATGCATGAGTTTAAGTCTTCCTTCGCTTCATCATCTTCATAAAAGAGTGCCTTCGTGCCAAGAACAGATGTGCAACTGTTAACGATGCTGGCTGCTGCGATTTCAATGTCTTGTCTTCCCTGTTGTCGGGACGAGACACAGAGTGCCACTACGACGCTCTGCGACTGCGAGCTAGAATGCTGTAGTTCCACCAGTCTACCGAACTTCTAGTTTGTCTTGGGCGCGACATGAACTTGGTCCCCATCTCTCTTCTCCCCCCCCCAGATTTAGCTCACAATTCTGACAATGATATAGAAGTGATGAGCTTGGTGGGTATCCTTGTGCCTATTTAAGGTTAAGTGTGTGAGTGAATGTTAATTTTCTGTTGCTCTTTTAACTTTTTTTGCAGAGGTTGCTGAAGAGGTATGCAGCGATGGTCTGGAGGAAAAAATAGTCACATGGACTGGTGTGCATTCCAGTACTTGAAATGGTAAGCGATACTGTGCCTTTACTATGCTCACTCACTGGTGATCATGCACTAAATGGGGAATACATCTATCTGAACTTTGGGAGGAGGTTCAGACTCCCTTGGTGCAAATATAATCGTTTCAAAAAATCCTTTATACCTCATTCAATCATGCTACTGAATAAACCGGGAATAAGAGAGATTGAGTGGGACAAAATGGACCTCTGCAGCTAGTGTTGGTACTGCTGGTGGGGATGGAAGCTAGGGTAAAAGTTGGGAGGGGGATATGTAGACATGAATGTATCCCTGTTTTTATTTTTATGTTAATTACGGAATGGATGTAACCTAGTTATTTATTGCAGGGTGAAGTTGTGGTTGGTTGTAGGATGGTGTGTGTGTGTGGGGGGGGTACTGAGCTGTGTGTGTGTGCGGTGTCGGGGGAGGTGGGGGCTGTCTGGACTGGATGGGTCAGGGGCAGTGGGTTAGGACATCCAGATTTAGAGTTTACTTGAGCTACATTATTAACTGCACATTGAATGTGTGAAACTTGCTGATGTAACATGTTACATTCAAGGGTTCATTGGGCTAAATGTGGTTAAAATCATTGACCTGGGTTTACAAAAATGGGCAATGTTGGGCACTTGTTTCAGACTATTGAAAGGAAGGAGTATGAGAATGTAACACAATGCTTAACATGAAAAATAAAACCCTTCATGAACCAACTGTGTATTTGGCCCCAAACTAGTGGCATACCCTTCAAGTTTCAACTGCACATTGGTCAAACACAATTTCAGCGTTCTGTGCACCTGTTCCATTTTTTCTAACAAGAAGTACACTTGTTACATTACATTTAGCTGACACTTTAATCCAGAGTGACTTGAGCATGAACTACTATTTGGCGGCAAATCACTGCTGAAAACCTGGGTCTGTGAAGGAGGGGAATGGACTTACTTTTCATTGTAGGTGGTGTGGTGTTTTATACTCCCTCTTGCCCTCTTGCCCTCTGGCTTTTCACTTGCTATGTGGACTCTGTATGAGCATTGGTAGTCAGTCAAGAGACAAAATAAATGTTTCCCAAATCATTTACAGGACTTTGGTCCATATATTCTCGCTAGCTTAGCAACATTCTTCCTCTGAGGATATGTAAAACAAAACAAAAAATGAATAATAAGATATTTTACACACCCAGGTCAACAATTTCAAGTGTTACCCCTAAATAGTTGCCTGCCCTTTTAAAGATGCACTGTTTAGGATTGTTCCCAGATTAAGTTAGTTATTGTGACTATGCTGCTCATTGAAACTACTACTACCTAATGTACTGCACAGCCATGGAGAAGATTAATCTTTCATGATTGAATGGTGTAATATTCCCAGCCATAGTGAATACTCTGTCTGAAATTGATGGTTATGGTAAGCATGTAAGCAGGTGGGGGTTGGGCGTGTCGAGCAATGTTGCCATTGAAACCCAAGTTTTTTGTTTGTCCAGTTAAAATAGTTGGCGTAAAGGGCAGAATGAATCCTCTGCATTTCCTCCCGACAATTATATGTTCTCATATACTGTTTTATGGACATGCATGGCTCTGCTGTCAAGTGTTTACCTACAAGTACAATGTTGTAACATAACTCCATGAAATAACTTTCATTTGAAACCTCTCCCACTTGCTACCGCTTCATGGGACAAAGTTCAGTTTTTTAGTTACAATCCAGTTCCGCATATTCCAGGTGACGTGTTTTTACTTGTCCAATTCAGCCTGGTGATTCGATGGTGGAATGATCACATGGTTGAATTAGACAGGTAAAACAAGGCCATTTGGAATGTGTGGCCCTAGATTGTAACTGAAACTGAACTTTTTCCCATCACTACGTTTCATTAGCATATCTTTCACCCGAGCCCAACTTTCCCGCCCGCTCGCCTCGCTTGTCTACGTCACCAGCCTCTGCTTCCTTGTCGCTTCCCAACGGAAAAAGAAATGGAACGTCTCGCCTGCACAATGGGTTAGAGAGTTAACATTCTTTTTACTTTACTTTTGCAGATGCTGTTGCTCAGGCACATCCAGGTGCGAGGATGGGGGAGATCCGGATGTCGCTAAATAAAAGAATCTGTGAACTGCTTCACCAAGAGAAAAAGAAGTCCATGGACAGGCCTATGAGCCCTCTTGTTGACCTTGAGTGACTGAGGCTGCGGGCGGTCTGCCCCTGAATTCACCTTCACTTTTTTTTTTTTTTTTTTTTTAATATATCTGAAGGTGTGTGTGTGTGTGTGCGCGCGCGGGTGTGTGTGTGTGGGCGCGGGCACGCGTATGTGTTTGTGTGTGTGCGCGTGTGTGTGCACGCGTGCATGTGTGCCAGTGCTTTATGTGAGGTGTTTCGCTTACCGGCCACAGCCACAGTTTTTTGTTTTGTTTTGTTTTTGTTTTATTTGTTTTTTTTAATTATTATTTTTTAGTTTTTTTTTTTTAGAATATTTCTGCAATTACATTAAGTACAAGTTACTGGCCAAAGTGGGAGACTGAAATTGTTACTGGCCACAGGCAAGTTTCACCAGCATTTGGCCTGTTGGCCGGTGTCGTTGTCAAGTCGTGGTTTGTGTGCGTTTCCCTGCCTGTCTGCCCCTCTGTCTCTGCATGTGTGAGCGGTGGTGTTAAAGGGTCGGTTGGTTTCATGTTTTTAATAAACCAATGTCAACAGTTGAATGAATTGAATTGATGTTTGGTCATTGTTGTAATTACATTACTTCATAAATGCCTTGTATAAAGTACGTTACAGTATATTGTGTAGTGTAATGCAATACATAAGTCAATATATGATTTAATTAATAAGCCATATACTATGGGATATAATCCAATATATATGCAACAGTATACTTTACAGTATAATGCAATACATAAATCAATATATGATTCATCAATAAGCCATATATTATGGGATATAATTCAATATATGCAGTAATATACTGTACAGTATAATGCAATACATTAATCAATATATGATTCATCAATAAGCCATATATTATGGGGTATAATTCCATATATGCAGTAATATACTGTACAGTATAATGCAATACATAAATCAATATATGATTCATCAATAAGCCATATATTATGGGGTATAATTCAATATATGCAACAATATATTGTACAGTATAATACAATACATAAATCAATATATGATTTATCAATAAGTCATATACTATATGGGATATAATTCCATATATCCAACAATATATTTCACAGTATAATGCAATACATAAGTCAATATACGAAAACGGCAATAATGTCTATATTCTCGTATACCGCAAAATATATCACTTTATATTGTGCAATATACTGCTGTACAATATAAAATGATATATTGGCAAACAATATATTGTAGTATATTATAATATATTTTCATTTCATATATTCAAAAATATATTTTCCTTCCGTAAGGGTATGAAGCATTGAGCAGCACACAGCACAGCAAACATCACATTTCGCAGTTTGAGGATTATAAATTAACAGAGCGACCACCCAAATGAACATACCCTCACATAATTATCTGGTTTCAATGGCATTACACACGTTCAACATTGTAATGGGTCAGATGCCTTTTTAACAGTGACAGTCACTCTGTTGATGCCGTTTTGTCGTTGGAGCGCCATCTGCAGTTAGTAAAATAATTTGCACAGTTCTGTGTACATTGTTAGCCGAGAAATCTAGACGCCCCTAGCGACCGCAAATTGAATTTTTGCTGTACGGCGTCTAGATTTCTAGGCTAGTACATTGTGGCACTGAAAGTTTGACAAATGGGTTGGGACCAGCAAGGTACTCTAACAACACTTCTTTAGGATACTTTGACCAGGTGTAGAATTCAATGCATGCATGTCCACAGCACTCACTTTAAGCTACACACAAATGGTGCAGTCTGTCAGCTGTAAACAAAATATACTATATCTAAACAACAGTTATTGGCCATTTCCCTGTAATGCCAACAATGTCACTAGCCAAATGATTATATGTTGACAAGAGATAAATAGTAATACACACAGGCTATAGTAACCACTGTGGTAAACAAACAAACAAAAGATAAACTTAATGACAAAGGATATGTAAGAGGTAGCTTGACTTTAAAATGTGGGCACTTCTCATATCTGTCTGCAACTGTAACCACATTTCATAGGTCATACAGGTAAGTAATTTCTTTACAAGTAATCATTCCTATAAAAAGAAAGAAACATCACGGTGCTTCAGATTACTGCTCTATTCCAGGTTACAGCGCTTCTGCATTTAACTCTGGGCTGTCATGAATGGTTTCAGCCTTGCTCCACACAAACATTCATCTAGATCTACACCATGCATACAGTAGGTGCGAAGGCATGGTTTTATCACACAATCCTTGTCCGTGACGTGATTGAGGAAACCACTTGTCTGACATTTTAACGAGGTGCGACTTTAATTGCTGACAGATTCGAAAACAGTTGAAATGAAATTTACTTTTTTTATCTGGCAACAATGCCTAAAGGTTTCAGCCTTTATTTACGCCCTGAAGAAGGCCATAAGGGCCGAAACGCGTAGGCATTGTAGCCAAATTAAAAAAAAGTAAAAATTGCAACTTTGAGTGCCTCAGCGTTTGTCTACCTGAACCAAGTTTGAGAGCCCCTACACTGATGAGCACCAAAGTAGAGCATGACATGGGAGTGGATTTTCACTCCCGTTCCATCCCGGTCCCAGAAAAAAATCCCATCCCGTCCTATCCCAGACTGGAGTAAAAGATAGAAATCCCATCCCGTCCACTCCTGGAAAGAATGTCTCCCAATCCAGCCCACTCCCAATCAAAATCAGCCCCACTCCTGTTTTGTCAAAAAAACGAGGCTTTTTTGTTTATTTTTGAAAGAAAAAATAAGCGGCATTCCCGCTTCCTTTTATTTTTATTCCCGCTCCTGTCCGCTCAGTTTTGACTCCCATCCCGTGGGAATCCCGCAGGACCCGCGGGACACACGGGAATTCCTGAAAAATGTCATCCTTTACACCAAGGGGAAAAGGTGAAGACCCAGACGCAGTCCAAGACGCACCCCTGCTTGTGTATTGTATGACAAAATCAATGTCTACGAGTGAGTCTATGCGAGTGGCCATTGTTGACTGAAACAACTGTCAGGTTTCACTTATTTTTCCCTTCTCCACTACATTTAAACGTTGACTACGTCACATCTCTGAAAATCCTGTGATCCTGATTGGTTTGGCTGCAGGGCACTTCGGGAGCAGGGAGGTAAATCCAAAGGTCCTCCAGACCCTCGCATAAGCTCATGAGGCTGAGCGGAAATACATGAGGGTCTGACGAGACAACAGCCAGGTTACCTATGCATTTCAAGTGGTAATCATTACCTGCATAAGCCAGTATCTCCAAGCCGTGTTTATTTCAAATCACCCTAATGATTTAGTCGAATAGTATTTGTATGGGTCTAGTGTATCATATTGTATCATACTGTCTAGCTGTCTAGTGTATCATATTGATACTATCAGCCATCCTTATGTAGGCCTAATGTATACGTGTGTAAGGATACAGCTGAGAGGGGGCTCTGCTTAAATTCCATTGGGGGGCATTAGTCAATTATATGTTTTAATACTAAGGGGGGTGACAGGCCTATGATGAGGTCAAGGGGGCGTCGGGAGGCTTATGATGAGGCTTATGATGAGGCTTATGTACTGTTCGTGTGTGTATGTGATACAGTTTGTCCGAATGTCTGAATGTCTGTACAGTAGGTGTGTGAATGCACAAGGAGCATTCATCAGTCTGTGCAAAAACTGAAAGGGAGACCATCTTCAACCTGGACAATCAGGTGCTGGAAAACCAATATGGTGCGTTAGTTTGGACCCTTAGAGCCATTAGTCTGTTTTTTGTTCGGCTGTTCGTTTTGTTTCATTTTTGCATGTGTGTCCAAAATCCATCTGAAATGACAGGGTGGTCAGTGCACGACCCCGGAGAAGGTGTTGATGGGAAGGGTCAGAGTTCGGCTCATGTACTTGCTCAGCGCTGTCTCCTTCTCCTCCTCCAGCGTGTGCTTGGACTTGGTGTTTCTCTGAAGGCAGTACCCTGGATCCAGACACGGCGCAATCTCCACACTAAACAGTAGACAATGTACAGGATTAGGCATCAAATGGATCAATTCACCATTTAAAAACGATTGTTCTTCTAAATACGGCCAACTGAATCTTCTTTTTTGCCTTTATTATTATGTTTGTGATAGGACAGTGAGAGAGACAGACAGGAAGCGAGTGGGAAGAGATCGGCAAAGGACCCGGAATCGAATAGCAGCCCAGTGCCCTACCGTTAGAGCCACGGCAGGGCCAGCAAATTGAATCTAAGTGTATTATCTTATCTTTGATGTGCGCATCTTCATATTTCATGAAGATTTTTTAGAACATTAAATTGAACTTGAACTGGGCATAAACTTGTAATCTGTTTGGAGAGGAAGGACTTTGTGGATGTATGCATATAGAAATATAATATTACTATTGCAAAGAAAGCATCAAACGCTGCAATATATTGTATAATAATTTTATGGTATGGCATGTGTTCAGGGTCAGATTAAGATGGTACAGGCCCCTAGGCTACACATTGCTGTGGTGTAGGCCCTTTCAGAATGCAAATTCAGCAATAAAACTGCTATGATGGCATCTTAATTCTGAGCGAGCAGGTTGGGGCCCCTCGGCTGCAGCCATATCTAGTCTGTAGGTTAGTCCGGCCCTACATGTGTTAATCTGGCCCTACATGTCGTGTCTTACCTCTGGACATCACTGAAGAGTCTACGGGAGTCCTTGTCCAGGCACAGTGTGAGGGGTCGTTTCTCCAACACCTGGATCTTCAGGTTAATTGCTCTGATTGCAGACGCCTGTTGATTGAAAAATACAGCCATGACTGACAAAACTCAGTAATAGTTAAAAAATTAGTTGAAGTTGAAGATGTTCGGATGTCCGCTGATAGTGTGACAAGGACACAACGTTGACCACCACTAGAGGGAGCCATTGAAGTATTTTTTGGCCTAGTACTTATTGGTGGTCCTTTGATATTCATGACATTACATTGCATTATATTACTGTTGAATTACATTAGCATTATTTCAAGGCAATACAATATATCTACACATTGTACTCACACTGCATGGCCTGGGAATCAGATCATTGAAGGCCACAGAGAAACCGTTGAGATCTAGGAAAACGCAACAAATTTAATGTAAGAAAAACTAAATATTGTACGAATTAAGAGTTTCGTTACAAAAGGACGTCAGCACCATTTTTTTCACTTTTGCATTTTATTATTGGAAAATGACTGTTCAAACATCAATCAAATATTTTGAGAACATACTACTCCTTTTAAACCTATATAAAATTAATTTTGCAATGCAATACAATTCAATGGCCAATACAAACGTCAATTTCTCAAAATGTTCCAAAATAGCTATACAGTGTATCATTTTGCCACAAAGCTCTTGAAATATTGCATAAGCATAGCATGCATTAATGCTATGCTATATCTTTAACCGTAGAACTGCACAGTGGAGCCACTGAAACCAATTATAGGTGCCAAAGCTAAATGGAGAACTGTAGGCTTCCGTCGTATAAGTTCCTGTCTAGCTGGGTTTCAGTTCATGTATGAATATAATATTCTATTTGTGTCACCATTCATGTTAATGCGAGCAACAGTGAGCTCACTACAGAGATTGCTATTACTGAAGTAAAACAAAATCTTACTTCCTTTATTTATAATCGAACTGTGTGTGTGAGTGTGTGTGTGTGTGTGTGTGTGTGTGTGTGTGTGTGTGTGTGTGTGTGTGTGTGTGTGTTCGTGTTCAATATTGTCATGTAACGGAAGTAATTATTTTTCTAAATTCAGATGAGGCACATTCGACCACAGGAATCTGACTCATATCTCAATGTTACGGGTCGTTACTGTACTGTCCATTTTCACTGACAGTAGGCATTAACGGTGTGGCTGGAGATAGACATTGTGATGAGGGTATTTCCCAAATTAAAAAAGAATAGACCACATGCTCTGTGTCAAGATGACTGGGGTATTTTTTTTAATGAAACCTGTCAGCTGTTCCAAAAACGTTTTCAAGACTCGACAAAAAGCATTTAGTTATACACACACACTCACGAACACATGCACGCACACACACACACACTCTCTCTCTCTCTGTCTCTCTCTGTCTCTCTCTGTAAATGACTTTTACTTCCACTGACAAATATGGGCATTGTCTCAGCTACCGCATAGTTCTTCAAAATGGTTGTCACTAACCTTTGGCATCACTGGGAGGAGCAACACTGATGGCAACATCACACGTCCGGAGCGTGATCCCTGTGTCCACCTCTCGCTTGCTCAGGGTGGCCTGTAGTAACACAGACAGTCATGTGCATTAGTTACAGTCCAGTGCCACGTATTCCAAATTACTTCCCCCCCTGTCCAATTAAGCCAGGTGATTGGCTAGTTGAATGATCACTCGGTTGAATAGGACAGGTAAAACAAGGTCATTTGGAATATGCGGCCCTAGATTGAAACTAATGAATTAATTTTGCCCATCAGTAAATACAGACCAGGTTACATTGTTTTGTGGAAACAAGGCAATGCCCCTTCCGCAGAGTATGCGCATGAGGCTGAGGGGTTGGAGCATTTTGGGGCAGCCGTGGCCTCGTGGGGGGCCACGGGGGTTGTAGGTTCGAATCCCACCTGGCCTGTCCCTACACCTGCATCAATGGCTGACATGCCCTTGAGCAAGGCACCTAATCCAACATTGCTCAAGGGACTGTAGCCAATACACTGGAAATAACTGTAAGTGACTTTGGATAAAAGTGCCAGCTACGTATGTGTAAGTGTAAGTGCAATATTTCTGAATCTGTGTTTGAGGTAGTGCTTGTGAGCTAACTTACTTTAGTGTAGTTCACCGCAACCGCAGCACCACTGAATAGCATTGTAGCTCTCTTGTGTCGCAATGACCCTACAAGAAATATGGAAGATAAATAAAACAGTTTTTTTGCATTCCCACAAGTGGCAAAGGTTAGTAGACTAGACAGTACCTTTCATGGAGGCCCTAAGAGATTTAAACTCAGGAAAGTCCATCTGTACGTGTGAGACAAAGACATCTTCCACTGGGGCAGCGTTCAGCTTGGAGAAGGTGATCTTCAAATAGACACAGAAAACCAAGTCAAATGTATCAGTCAAATAATAAAATACATTGCAACATCTAAGACTTTTGACTTTTACTGTCCCTGCAGGCTATTATGATACACTACCACATTTGGATACATAAAATCTAATTTCAGAGATCACCAGGCACTAGACACTCAATGATAAAATGTTCTGATATGAGAACAGCAATACTGACATAACCATGATACACCTTCTGCTTCAGCTGTTTCCATCATGGACAAGCATGTAAACATGCAAATGATTATTCATTCATGACGGGCATCTATGAAGCAAAATGCATCTACAGATACAGTATTTTAAATTCAATTGATAGTAGTGTTAAATAGACACATAATATGGTGACATAAAGAACAGTCCAACACTATTGAATCTCTTTCCAGAAGGCCATTTGCACGTGTTTTCTCTTCAAAGCCAATCACGCTCAATATAGTGTATTATAGTACAATAATGGAGTATAAATAAATTAAAGTACTAACGTCAGTTCTGGCCAGGCCATGGTAGTCAAGAAGCTTGCCGCCCTCCCCTTCATCTAATTCATTCCTAATTGATCCAGGTGCATTCCCTCAGCTGATAATCTTTCTTCCCTAGCGATTGGCCACACAGCTTCGGCACGCCTTTTAAAGTCTATCCACTTCCTCTCAACTGTATGCTGCTTGGTTTTTGCTACCCACCACCTCCCCTGCTCCACCTTGTCGTGTATGATGTGACATGTTCTCTTGTCACGTCGCTTGGCTCTGTTCATGGGGGGTTATCTCTCTCCCTGTCCTGCTGGGGTGAGAATTCCCTAAACTGCTGCTGCCCCCTGACTAAATGCTTTTCCATGCTGCTCATGGAAATAGGGGGGTTCCTCCGAACAGAGCTATACCGCCAAATGTAATTCACAATTTCAATGAAAGATATTTCATTTATATTCTTCTCTTGTGTTTCTTGACTGAAATGGTTCAGACAGAAATGTAATACAAATGTGAGCTGTCACCTTTATGGCGTATATGGGGAGGTGGACGGTCTGGAAGGCTGTGCGGATGTAGTAGGAGATGATGTCTGCTAGAAACGGGCTCGGCTCTGGCGGTCCTCTGCTGTTTTTTGACTGCTTTGCCAAACACAGAATAAAGACATATGTCATACGAGGCCTGTGGCCTACTGGTTAAGGAGATGGGCTTTAGATCAAAGGGTTACAGGTTTGAATCCCAGTATCCCATTCTTTATATCACTTCATGGCTGAAGTGCCTTTGAAGCCAGGCACTTAACCCCGCACTGCTCCAGGGATGTAACCAATATCCTGTATTTAAAATAACTGTAAGTCGCTTTCGATGAAAGCGTCAGCAAAGTGTAACGTATTGTAATATGATGTGCATTTCCCCCATGCCTAATGACTCCCCAAACTCCCTAATAAGTTCAACATTACACAAGCAGAAACCCAAGGTGCATATCAGGCTGATCAATAAGAACCAATGTGAATTTAATTTTGAGGGAGATTATGAAAGCTCATCAAAACATTAATTGATTTGTGGTGGGTATTACACTAAAGAAAAGATACTAGACACGAAAAGACCAAAATGTGATGATAAAAAGACAGTATGCAATCAGAATATGTCATGAATCATTGGAAAAGATTAAGTCATTCCTAAGAATTGCTTGTGATTAGTAGTTTTGCTGTGTGGTTACCAGTAAGCCGCAATATTTGTGTGGTATTTGGTGGTTCTATGTAATGGAAAAAGCCTTGAGATATCTTCTAAAGGATGACACATGAGTAACTCTTACCATATTTGCCAGTTTAAGCATCATTGGGCCTAAGCTGTTGATATTGCAGTCGTACCATGGATCAACACTACCCAGAAACCTGGCTAGGGTCATCTTACTCTCCTGTCCTGTGGTCATCTCCTGAAAAAGCCCACAATGTTAGGGGTGCCTGTTTACCATGCAGAAAAGCACAATGGCATGACAATGTGGATTTAAGTGATGGCTTCTTAAAAACACTGGATTGCATTTACCTCCCCCGACGAGGCGAGTGGGGGTTCGTTGCTCACTGGAATGTAATACATCTCTAGGTTAAGTCGCTTGGTCAGGAGAAGATGCTTGGACTCCCTTTTGCTGGTCAGAGAGAGAAGAGAAAAAGCCACAGAGCAGTACATTTCTAAATGTTTTCTGTGGTTTTCTCGAACAGGCCACAGTAAACACAGAATAATCCAACAGGAATGGTTTAAAATGACCAAATCCTACAACAATAAGAGAGGGGACAATAATGACAAACATGTACGGCCATGGAATTTGCCAGCGAGGAGGAACGGTCCTGGGGCGAGGCACAAAGGGTTCAAACTCAAGAAATTACAGCAGCGCAGTGCCCAACTAAAAGCTTGCCTCAGTGTCAAAACACAAGCTATTGTGCTCCTTAACCATACTGTAATTTAAATGCATCTATGGCGGCATGGGGTCTTAAATGGATCTCCAGTGAACACTAGCCTCAAGCTAACGAGACATGAAATCAGAATTGACAGCAGAACTAAAAAAAAGTGTTTAAAAATATATATTATAGTCATCTGTCCAACCTTAAATAATGTATTACAATAAAACGTTAAAATGATGTGTTTTAAATGGATTTTTATGATAAGAGACAAATACCTAATCAATAGCCTTACTTAGAAGTAGAACATTTTTGCACTATTTAAAAGTAACTAGTAAAATTCCATCACATGACTATAACTTATGGCAGGGGTGAAAGGTCAACAGGTTTAGACAGGTCAGGCCTTGAATTCATCACTGTAATATTATAATTCAAGTACAAATTATGATGTACTAGTTTCCACCACGTTACTTATCTATTAATCTAGTAGAATAGCGAAATTAGTAATCAGAAGTATTCACGGTTATCAGGCACTGGTTTCCATGGCATTACAAATTTACTTTGAATAATTATGAAATTCATCAGGCCTCCAACCGCATGGAGAGGTAGGTCTTGAAATCATCATTGTAATATCATAATTGAAGTACACACAGTTATCAAGTTATATGTTGCCATGAGATTCCAATTGTGAAATTCTTTTCTTACCGTATGGAGAGGTAGGCCTTGGCCAGCCTGCCGAGGGCCCGGTCGTCGCCCATGACCAGCACGCGGCCCACCAGGTTCCTCTCCTCGCGGGGGAACGGGTCGCTCCGGCTGCTGACCCGCACCGACTCCCTAACCAGCGCCATGCGGTCCGCCACCTTCATCCTCCGCACACAGTTCCAGCGGAAGAACTGCGGAGAGTTGCGGCGCTGCTCCTTGTAGCTGTCCGGGGGCCCCACCATTACTCCACCACCACCACCACCACCACCACCACTGCCACCGCAGGGAACACCTGTCACCATAACACACCCAGTAAACCTTACTGTCATTCTTTGATAGAAATGGATTTAGACTGTTTTTTCCTTTATTATCAAACAACAATACACTTGGAGTGGGAATAAGTGAGTTGGTGATAGAGCTAGAGAGAGAGAGAGAGAGAGAGAGAGAGAGAGAGAGAGGCAGAGAGACAGAGAGACAGACAGACAGACAGACAGACAGACAGAGAGGGGGAAGAAAACAAGAATGCAAATGCTATTTGTCACCATAACACTTGTGAACCTTTTTTTGTAAGTAGGCCTATGTTTTAGTTCTTTGTTGCATTTATTGTGATGAGTGGGACAGGGAACTAGTGAGAGAGAGATGGGGAAGGGATGGGAAATGACCCAGGCCGGCTTGTACCTGGATGGGCATGTTACCAATTCATGGTATGGGGTATTAGAGCAGTCAGTGTGCCCCATTCTTGTCATTCTTCGATATCTTGGGCTTGGTTGTGTTTCTTTTAATCAATCAACAATTGACAAGCTTTGCATAATATTGAGTGAGATGCTATTGGACGCCTGTAGAACAATATCGAGAGAGACACAATAAAAACAAACAAACTTGCAAATGCAAATCATTGTAACCGTCAGTCAAAAAAGTACGCTATTTGTCAATATTTATCATGCAATTCAATTCAATGATTTATTGTCATAACAATTTTCGGGATTTGATTGTATTGAGTTTGTTTCCATGTCTCACGCTCCATTTGCTGGAAGAAATTTCCCCACGGGAGACAATAAAACTACTACTACTACACTGTAAAACATTGCAAGCCAGTGAAACGTAAAAATGTTAGTTCCCCTGCTGCCTTAAAGGTAGCCTGGGCGAATAGCCGACTGTTGACTCCGTTAATCAGTCTGGCAAAAGCCATGAGAAATCCGTCTCCGTGGACGATGGGAGATGGTCTGATCTTACTCTATCATTTAAATTAATTGAAGTTCCAAACTCAAATGAAAACCCATATTGTGCTTTATTAGCATGCCTGATACGTTAACGCGTCACAAAAGCATACAAATAACAAAAGGAAAGTGTGAATATAGTTACCTTAACCAATCAGTAACGGAGCTCGCGAGTGAGTTCTACGTCACCATTCTCAACTGTTTGCTGATTGGCAAAACACTGAGAGAACCGAGCTCGAGGCTTTTGCCAGACGATGTGCGGAGCCAAAATCTTTGGGTGGAGTACAGAGGATGGCGTCGTGAGGCTACCTTAAAGGTACACTGTGCAGGAAATGGTCAAAAAAGGTACTGCAACTATGCTGCTCATTGAAACTGGGCTGCCTATTGCCAAATATGATCTTTACATGAAAGTTTACTAAGTAATAAACAAATATTTTCTAGTATGGTCCAAGTAGAGTAATTTTTGCAGCTAAAAATGGCTATTTTTGGAAATTCAAAATGGCGGACCATGGAGAAGATCCCCCTTTTCATGTATGAAAAGTGCTATTTTTCCAATTTTTTTTGCACAGTGTAGGCCTACCTTTAAGCTTGTAAGTTAACTCAGCTCAAGACTTAACTCAATTCCAGGCTTTCTCAAGTTGAGTTAGCTTTAGGCAACAGGACAACTTGCCTTTCATGTTTAATTGTCTACAATGTTTCACAGTGTACTTATTGTTGATGGTGCCAGGCCTACCGGCAGGTGTGTCGAGTCCCAGGGTGGAGAGCTCCGCCAGCGGCAGGTCCCCCTCGATGCCGCTGTCGTTGGACATGACGGAGCCCCGCCGTTCCTCCAGGTCGTCCTCGTCAAAGCTGCGCTCGCACGACGGCGTGATCATCAGGGCAAAGTTCACCAGCTCGTTCCCTGTTGTGGAAGTCCGGCGTGAATTTATTATGCCGTGCTGCAATTCGCAGGCTGTGCTGTACATGCAAATAGGCTGGCTGTGGTATTGTGAGCAGTGAAATCCGTATTGCCTAACAACACCTTTCCGTAATCTCTGGTGACATTTTGATTCAAATATCAACTTTAAGCTCTCTGGCTCCGTCTTCGCGCATGCATGTGTGTGTGTGTGTGTGTGTGTGTGTGTGTGTGTGTGTGTGTGTGTGTGTGTGCGTGCACGAGCGAGCAAGCGAGCGAATGAGATATTGGCACAGACACTCACATATCTGTTCCTCCTGTCTCCAGCTATTGAAAGTGATCTCAGGGCAGGGCAGCGGTACTCCACACACGTCTCCTGAGGATGATGGGTCTAAGGACAGGCACAGCACAACACAAGCATACCACACCGCTCAATTGGCTGGACATCAAATGTCAGAATTTGACCTTTGGTCTTAGGGGTCTTAGGGGTCTTACACACCAAGGCGGTAAAGCGTCGCGGAACGGCAGCGTTTTTTACCGGCGTCGGTGAAAATATATTGAAACCTATCTGTCCTTACACACCAACCGGCGGTAGTCGAGCGTCAGCAGCGCGGGAGCCGGCTCTTGGCATTTGGAAAATAGAACTCGAGCGTATTTTTCACGCTGGCGACCGGCGGTGTCTCATTCAAATGAATGGCAAAGTAGCATGCTAGCTTTGGCTGTGGGGAGGGTTTTGAATAGGACTGGCCGCGCACGCCGACGCTGTCAGTGTGAAAGGCAGAGAAAAACACGCCGGCCAAAACTAAGCATAAAGACCGCGTCCGTCCTGCGACCGTTCCGTTCCGCCTTGGTATGTTTTGGCCCTTAGGGGTCTTACACACCAGTGCGGTAAAGCGTCGCGGAACGGCCGCGTTTTTTACCGGCGTCGGTGAAAATACATTGAAACCTATCTGCCCTTACACACCAACCGGCGGTGGTCGGGCGTCAGCGGCGCCGGCGCCGGCGCCGGCTCCGCACTGCATTTGGAAAATAGAACTCGAGCGAATTTTTCACGCCGGCAACCGGCGGTGTCTCATTCAAATGAATGGCAAAGTAGCATGCCAGCTTTGGCTGTGGTGGGGTTTTGAACAGGACTGGCAGCACACGCCAACGCTGTGAAAGGCAGAGGAAAACACACCGGCCGAAACTAAGCAGAAAGACCGCGTTCGTCCCGCGACCGTTCCGTTCCGCCTTGGTATGTTTTGGCCAGTCCCCCGGGGTTAGGTGCCTTGCTCAAGGGCACTTCAGACATGGATTGGGAGAGGTAAGAGTGGGATTCGAACCTGCAACTTAAAGGGATCCCTTGGTCTTACAGGGATACTCCAGGATTTTTTTTACATAGGACCTGATTTCCTAGTTAGTCAAAGTCTTGCAGAAGTTGCAGACATGTGGAGATACTTGTTTGCTATTCCAAGCAGTCCTCCAAGCAGAGGCTCTGGTAGCCTCTCACTAAAACGGTATTGCACCCCATCCACAAAGCACAAGAATTACAATTATTATGCCAGATTCTCAATGTAACTGTCTGTGTTGATAGAATACTGCTAAAAATGAAACTAACCTTGTATGGAATGAATTGTTGCATGTTGAGGGACTATTTTAAGACTTTAAGACTACGTCCCTATACCATTAGCCCACCCGCAGCCCCTCTTTTAGACATGACAGACCATCACCACCGTCCTCAATCCCACCACCCTCCAGCCCATGCTGTGTCTGCGTGGGTGTGCCAGCCCACCTGGAGCCCACCTTGCTTAGCGTCCGCCATGATGTCTGTGTATAGGTGCTGGAGCTGGGGGTGGAGGGGGCTCGGCTCGCCTGCGGCAGCCTCCAGGCTCTCCTCCACAGCAGAGACCACTTCCTGGAAGTACCCTCTCACTCTCGGCCCACAGGCCTGTCACATATACGCACACACAAACATACATGCATGCACGCACGCGCACGCACGCACGCACGCACGCACACACATACATACACACGCACACACACACGCACAAACACACACAAGAGAAAGTGTGGCACCACACACCAAAAGACACACATGCATACAACATACAACACAAGCGTACCACACCCGTACACAAACACACCAGGAAACAGAAGTGGTGACAGTTCATTCAAGGTTCATATGTGCGTATACTGTCTGCACTGGGGTACCAGATTAAATACTGTATGTATCTTCCTACACAATGCTGAGACAATGCTGAGACAATGGTGAAATAAGCTACCAGTTGCTACAAGAGCAAGGTCATCCCTCTCAACCTTCAAGAAGCTAGTGAAGACCCATCTCTTCTGAGAGAGCTTCCCTGCATAAAATAAGTAACTAACTCTACTCACCCCTAATCATGGATAATAACCTGCACTACATTTCATAGGTCCTCCACTTTTTTTTCTGCTGTTCTGTTTTACATTACTTGTATACTGCTGTACTCTGTACTGACCCCTCACTCTGTACTTGCTTGAATGTCCCCCTTGAATGTTGCTTTGGTCAAAAGCGTCTGCTAAATGTGAATGACTAAGATTGAAACTGAAAAAGAACACTAGTTCCCTGAAAGCTAAGTTCATGTGTTTTTTGAGCGTATGGTAAAGGTGAATAAATAAGTTGGGCTTTTTTTGTGCCATAGTTGATAGAGTTTATGGAGGTGACGTGCACACTTTCAGTTCCACATAGAGGACATGTGTGCTACAATGTCTCCAAGACAGTACAGTAATTTGATACAGATACGTCATGTTTAACATTGTTCCCTGCACTAAAAACACTAAATTACGCTCACAGACAGAAAACAACAAGGAACAAAAAAAACTTGATCTTTTTACAGAGTCTTTCAGCAACATATAAAGAAATGCCGCAAAAAAACATTCATGCATAATAGTGCCCTGCGGGATTACTTTCAGTTGTCTCTCTGTCAGTCCCTCTCACTTTCAAAAACAGACCGACTGACAGACAGACAGAAAGACAAATAGAGAGACAAGCAGACGGGCAAACAGACACATAGACAGACAGACAGATGGACAGACAGGCAGAGAGACAGACCCAGATGTACAGACAGAGATGAAGATCAAGACGAAGATAACACACACACACACACACACACACACACACACACACACACACACACACACACACACACACACACACACAAATGAAACACACATCTTGCCACAGCGTGTTGTGACAGCCTGGAGCGTTGTGGCTTGTAGGGATTGGGGGTGACAAAGTGAGACACACATACAGTACTGACACACTCACACACACACACACGCACAGACACACACACACGTACGCCTATAGTACCTCCAGTGCCTTGGCGAGCCTGGGTCCGTGACAGTGTTTGCCCAGTGTGGCCTGTAGGCTGTGCAGCAACACACGCTGCATGAGGCTGTCCGTACCACAGTTTGGGGTGGTGAACTCCACGTCCGCCCGCACGGCCGACACTAGGGCTTCTGGGAAAACAATCGGGTCCGCAAACACAAACACCCTGTTGGGAAAGACAGCACATTTGTGCGTATGTGTGTTAGCCCAGGTGAAAAACCCATATACTTAAAGTGTACTTTTTTTGACCGTACTTAGTACAAAGTGTACTATTTTCGGCGATTTAAAGTGCGCTTCATTGCACTATTAGTGCGCTGAAGCACTACTAAAGCAGTACTTCAGCACACTTGCAGCACACTGAGGATGCTAAATTGGCACCGCTTTTGGACAACTTTAAGTGCACTACAAGCATACTTTTGAAAGTATGCTCCAAACACGCTTTTCATGCATTCGTATGGCATTAATAGTGTGCTTGAGTACACTTCTATAACATTTTATTGTTACTAGAAGTACAATAAAAGTATATTAACTTCATGCTACTTTGGACTACATTGGACTACATTTTAAGTCTGTAAAAAGTATATCATATTAAGTATTGTAAATATATAACAGGTATGCTTGAAGTATATTCACAGTACACTCCCAAGTACAACGAATAATATAAATCTAATACTACAATCCATGCTGGTCCTCAGAGCTTGTACATTACACACAGCCACATGTCACAGTATTGATACAGTATGCATGCCTAGCACGACTGACATTTACAATCATTGCATTGTTACAGAGATTTCAGATACACATTTCACTTTATTTCATACTTGTTCCACCTTCCTGCAGTTGATCATTTGAATTAATCACTAATGGTGATCATTGATTCTTTGTTTGAACAACTAGTTCCATCTTACCTCTCACCATGATATCAAGGGAAGTGTGAGGCTATATATACCAGAACATATACGTGACCATCATAATGACGGTGGGAACATGGCCATTTTTTGTGTACCACTTTAAAATTTTAAAACTCCTACAATAAACGCAGAATATAGCAATGAGTAATATTTTCATGCAAACCAAAGATATTCCTTAGAGATAAATGGCTTTCTGTTTGAGAAATTTAGCTCCAAGAAGTGCATTGCATGATGGTACATGAATGATGGTGCATGATGGGTAAATGAACTTTGTGTAAGCACACTTTGAATATATTTGGGTGAAGTACAATCATGGTGCACTTAGAAAAAGTGTACTTGCAATATGTTAAAGCGATTTACTTTAAAGCGCACTATGGAAAATCACACTTAGAAGACATTTGGGTGAAGTGTAATCATATTGCACTTTTAAAAAGTACAATTGCAATATGCTATTAAAAAATACACTTTTAGTAAGTTCACTATTAGAACACTATTAGTATATTCCTCTAAATACACTTTTGTCAAACATCTTCGAAGTACACTTGAAGTATGGTTCGCTAAGTGTACTTTCTTTGAGAGCAACTTAATTACATCTAATTTTAAGTACACTTTAAATAAGCATATTGTAAACATACTTTTTCTTAGCACAAAAAGCATGAGTGCACTTTTAACATGCTAAGTACACTTCAGTCATACTTTTATTGTACTAAATTGAACCACTTTTTCACCTGGGAGTGTCTGTGTGCTTGTCAGAGAAAAAGAAAGATACTGACAACAATACAATAACAAACAGCCTGTTAGGAGATGAATTGGGGAAAATGAGGCAGGTGTGTGTGTGTGTGTGTGTGTGTGTGTGTGTGTGTGTGTGTGTGTGTGTGTGTGTGTGTGTGTGTGTGTGTGTGTGTGTGTGTGTGTGTGTGTGTGTGTGTGTGTGTGTGTTAGCGCTTTAGGGCTGTAATGATATTATATGAACTGAAAAATCGTGATACGTAGATGCACAATACTTTATTGCGGAGCAAGATGGCATTGACGTGATTGCCCTTTCATAGGACATATCTGCAACCTCCAGTCCAGAAAACAATGATGATCTGATGTGATAGTGCTTCCAAGTTTCAAATCATCATGATGATGGTTTCTAAACTTAAAAAAATATATATGAATAGCCTCTTGTAACCTATTTTACCCATAAACTATCATAGTTTTCTCATTTATAATTTCTTTTTAAAATGTTGGCAAATGTGGAAAAAAAACCCAAATTGATTCATTTAAAAAGATACATTTAAAAAACATGGGCTGTATCAATCCGTAGGTCAAAAATCGTGATACAAAATAGAATCATGAGTAGAGTGCATCGTTACAGCCCTAGTGTGTGTGCGTGCGTGTGCGTGCATGCGCGCGTGCGTGCGCGCGTGCGTGCGCGCGTGCATGTGTGAGACACAGTATACTATACAGTGAGAGCGAGGGAGGTGTTGCATGTGTGACGGAGGAAACAGCAACCCCCCCCCCATCTCCTCTCACTTCCTCATTTCAAAACACACTAGTCAAAGCGGACCAAAAGCACAGTCACCCAGCATAGTCCAACGCAACACCTAACACGTCCCACACAACCGACACACAACACCCTCACCGCATTACTGGAATACAGCACAAAAAAACATGGGTTGTGAATGTTTCAGAGTAATCTTATATAATCTGTATAAAGTAAAGTGTTACACTGCCCAAAGAGTGGAAACACTATTTTTGAGGGGGGGGGAGATATAGTTGTCTCACGCGTACAGATGGACTTTCCTGAGTTTAAATATCTCAGTGGTAATGTCTACTAACCTTTGCCACTTTGGAGAATGCAAAAAAAGCCCAATGCAAAGATATATGTAGATCCCCTGTGTAGATCCCCAGTGGAAGATGTCTTTGTCTCACACGTACAGATGGACTTTCCTGTGTTTAAATCTCTCAGGGCCTCCATGAAAGGTACTGTCTAGTCTACTAACCTTTGCCACTAGTGGGAATGCAAAAAAACTGTTTTATTGATCTTCCGTATTTCTTGTAGGGTCATTGTGACACAAGAGAGCTACTATGCTATTCAGTGGTGCTGCGGTTGCGGTGAACTACACCAAAGTAAGTTAGCTCACAAGCACTAGCTCAAACACAGATTCAGAAATTTTACGGTACATTACACTTACACTCAGCTGACCCTTCCAAAGTGACTTACAGTTATTTACAGGGTATTGATTACAGTCCCAGGAGAAGCATTGGACTAGGTGCTTTGCTCAAGGCCACCTCAGCAATGGATTGCAGTAGGGAGTGGAAAGGTGAGATACGAACCGGCAACCTTCTGATCTAAGGCAAGGCAAGGCAAGGCAAGTTTATTTATATAGCGCATTTCATACACAGGTGCAACTCAATGTGCTTCACAAAGTTAACAAATGTAAATGAAAGGAAACAGGGAAGAAAGAAGGAAATGAATTAGAGTCAAAAAAAACATTTAAAACATTAAGATAAAACATAAGGTAAAAATAATAATAAAATAAAAAATAAAACCTTGAAAAACATAAAAATAATAATAATAAAAAAAGAATGATATGTAATTTAAGCTAGGGGAAAGCATCTGAGAACAGCTTTGTCTTGAGTCTAGATTTAAAGCTATCAATAGTGGGTGCATTTTTTACGTCATCTGGAAGCTGGTTCCAAAGCTTTGAAGCATAGAAGCTAAAGGCTGCCTCTCCACACTTTGTTTTGACTTTTGGAATCACCAGCACATTCTTCTCCATTGACCTTAGTGACCTGGTGGTGAATGCAGCTGAAACATATCCAGTAGATATGTGGGCCCCATTCCATTTAATGATTTAAACACAAGTAGCATTGCCTTAAAATCAATTCTGTAGCTTACTGGGAGTCAATGCAGCGATCTTAAAATTGGAGTAATGTGGTCGAACTTCCTTGTCTTTGTAAGAACCCTTGCAGCTGCATTTTGTACCAGTTGAAGCTGTTTAATGGTCTTATTGGGGAGGCCAGTAAAAAGACTGTTACAGTAATCAACTTTACTAGAAATGAAGGCATGTATTAGCTTCTCCAGATCATGTTTAGACATCAGGCCCCTAAATTTAGAGATGTTTTTTATGTGATAAAATGCAGACTTAGTAATAGCTTTCATGTGACTGTTGAAGTTTAGGTCACTGTCAATGAGGACCCCAAGATTTTTAACTGTTTCCCTTGCTTTCAGTCCCTTCGTTTCAAGGATAGTAGCAGTCTTTTGTCTCTCCTCTCTTTTCCCAAATATAATTACTTCAGTTTTATCTGTGTTCAGCTGGAGGAAATTGTGAGACATCCATTTGTTAATTTGGTCCATGCAATGATAGAATGATTCAAGGGGGGTGTAGTCATTGGGGGACATAGATAAGTAGAGCTGGGTATCATCCGCATAGCTATGGTAATTTATGGAGTTATTCTCGATAATGTGTCCCAGTGGCAACATATACAGATTGAACAGTAGTGGTCCCAGAATGGAGCCCTGGGGGACCCCACAATTCAGAGACATCGGTGATGAGGTATGTCTTCCAATGGCGACAAAAAAACTTCTTTGTTGTAAGTACAATTTTAACCAGTTGATCACTATGCCTGTAAAGCCAACCCAGTGTTCCAGTCTATGTAGTAGTGTAGAATGATTAACTATACAACTATACAACTATACAAATACAATTATTATTATTATTATAGAATGATTAACTGTATCGAAAGCTGCACTTAAATCGAGTAGCACCAAGACGGATGATTTGCCAGCATCAGAATGCAATCTTATCTCCTTCATAACTTTAATAAGAGCCGATCTAAAGCTCATCTCCTTATCCATTAGGCCACGGCTGCCTGCCTGCACTCACCTTTCCTGCAGGGTGTAGCTGTCGTTCTTCAAGCTCTGCTCCGCTATTAGTCGCCTCTGGTACAGCAGGCCTACAGAGTGAGGAGAGAGGAGAAGTCAGTATTTCTAACGTTGGGGAGCCCTAGGGGGGCATTGAGAAGGATACAGTTGATAATGCAGTTGTCATTGGGGTGCATTAGTTCTATTTTATTGTTTAATACCAAAGGGGGCGTTGCACGGCTTCTGATGAGGCCCAGGGGGCGTTTGTTCAAAAACGGTTGAAAACCACCGGGATAAGTGATGCTAACTCTCTAAAAATGCCGGTTCTGTCGGCAACTGATTCACAACAGAAAAGATAAATCAATAAACATAAACATACAAAAACATTAACATACTGTACTTGTATGTGATGTAATGTTTACCCTGTGGGCCTTGACGTACATTCTTAAAAACACAATTTGAAAATGTTCCTTGACAATTCAAAATTCAATAATTCCAAGCGATATTGCTTAGCCTTAGAACCTCCATAACTATAATAACATTTGCATTATACTAGTGCGAAACAGAGGTGTCAAAAGTAAAAGTAAAAGTGAATTCAAATGCAACACTAGCACATGATAACACATAGAAGTTACACCATTTGCTGAATTGTATGTAATGAGGTAGTCACACTGTGTTGTTACTGAAAAACACTAAAAGCCTAACAAGAACCCACCCCAAACTTCATCCAACCAGAGTCAACTGATTTTAAGACAAGTACACAGGTCTACTTTCTACTCAGAAAAACTACCAGTGTTGGAAGGAAACTATGTTTCTTTTTTTTATTTGACTTTTGACACCTCTGGTGCAACAGCACATTGCTAATGCTATGAGTTAGCTTCTTCCTCTTCCCAGCTAGCCCACCTGGTGTGGCCATCTCCATCTTCATGATGCGTGCGTAGGCCAGGCTGACAGTGCAGTACGGCTCCGGTAGTGTGATCAGCTTCTTGATGGACACATACATCCTCTCATACACGTCCTCTGGAATATGGGCCGACTGTGGATGTAAAACGTACATTTATAGATTAATACAATTGAAATTGTTCAATTTCATGTAAATTTAGCCTTTGTACACATGGACACATGCTCTCTCTCTCTCTCTCTCTCTCTCTCTCTCTCTCTCTCTCTCTCTCTCTCTCTCTCTCTCTCTTTCTCTCTCTCTCTCTCACATACACACACACACACACACACACACGCGGGCGCACACGCCTTGTGCGGACACACGGATACAGACAGAGACAGAGACACAGACACAGAAATACACACACACACACACACACACACACACACACACACACACACACACACACACACACACACACACACACACACACACACACACACACACACACACACACACACACACACACACACACACACACACACACACACACACACACACACAGGGCTACCCTGTTCAGTAGAACAAGACAAATGCTTACATGTTTACATGGTTTTCAAAATAATCATATAATGAAGCTCAACCACTTTCAATACGTCTTTTAGTTTCTTTGTATAAAAGGAGTGCATTGAGTGTTCCATCTGTGTTGGCTACCAAAGAGTGCTGTCATTACAGGATGTTTCTGTGATATCCAAATGCTTCTAAGGTTTTTCCTCCTAAAGAAAGATGAATTGCTTTCTATTTGATACTACAAATAGTCTGTAGAAATGTAGAGTGCTGGCTGAAACAAAATGCAGAGAGGAGAGATGATGTTCATCCTCGATGTTGTCTTCCTTTCCTCAAGACAAAATAAGCTGCGGTCAATTTTAGCATTTGTTGCAAAATGTTGAGACGTCTACCCAACTGAATCACAAGAGTGGAAATTTTAAATTGCAATGTACCCCGAATGCTATAATATGGCAAAAGAAAACAATTACAGAGGACAGAGGACACTCTGAGCTTAGTCAAAACAGACAAACTCAATGTTTTCATTTGGAGACATTTTGCTGAGGAACGTACCCTATCTCTCTACCACTATAACCGAACAACACTAAAAAAATGTCAATGAAAGTTGTTTATTTTTCTCTCCTCAAGAAAAAAAAGAGGAAGGAAGAAGATTGTGTGACCTGCAGAACTACGTAGGCCAGAATATGCAGCAGGGGAATGATCCTTGTCTTGTAGTCCACTCTCTCCACCTGTGTGAAAAGTTTAATCAATAACATTATCACACATACATTTTGATAGTCTAGTCTTACACAATTCTTTTGTATGTACTAGGGCTGGGCGGTATACCGTTAAAAAAACGTGATAACGGTTTCACCTACACAAGGTTCACTTTTTGATGAGAGAAGGGTTTTTTAAGGGTTTTTTTTCCCAAAAAAAGTGATTAAAATACAAATGGAAATAAATGTAAATTCAGGATTTTATCTCATTTGAAAATTTAATTTCAGCCTTTTCTTCAGAAACATTTAGATGCGGGGGAAAATCGCCGCTTATGAAAAAAAATCGTGCAGAGAACCGTGATATTAATTTTCATCAAGAAAACCGTGATTTTTTCCAGAACCGCCCAGCCCTAGTATGTACGCAATGACAATGTGTACAGTATCAGATTTGGAAATGAACTGAACCGAAAAAATGGCAAAAGCGAAAGTAGTAAATTGCTCTCGCAAATTGTAATTTTGTGTCTGACATACTGTATAATAGAACACTTTTATATTTTAGCAACATTTAGCGGATTCCTGGTGTTGATTTCCATTCACAGTCAGGTATGATGGACATGCATGGTGCATGGTGTGCAGAAAACAAGTGTTTTGATGGCTGCTGGTGTTGAGATGTTAAGAGGTGAGAACTTGTACTGTAGCAGTGGCTTTTCAAACTACATCGGCGTCAGCAGTGCACTGGACTGAGCTGCCAAAGGTCATGATCTGTAATGTGCATGCAGTTTAGCTCTTGGTATTACGAACAGTTTTCAGATCCTAAAAGGTGCACTGTGTAGGATGGTGGCCAGAATAGCTATTCCAACTATGCTGCTTCCAACTGTGCTGTCTACTGCGAAATTTGATTTTTCATAGACTTTTACTAAATAATGAACTAATATTTACTAGTATGACCAAGGTCCAGCAAATTTTGTCGTTAAAATGTCTGTTTTTGGACATTCAAAATGGCGGACAATTGAGAAGATCCCTCTTTTCATGTATGAAAAATGCTATTTTTCCAGTCATAATACCGGTACTTAGTATTTGATGGTGGCGGTAAGTATTTATGGAAAAGGTAACATTTGTGAGTGGGCAGCATGAATTCTGGAAATAAACAACTACAAATATGTAGCAATGTATGTTGTCTTATGCCCAGGAAGATAGGGGGCCCAGGTTTGGGTCCCTATTACATTGAGTGTATTGGTTAGGGGGCCCTTTCAGATGACTTTGTCCTGGGCCCAGTGAAAGCTGTCAGCGGCCCTGTCCACTGATACTGACCTTCTCCAGCTCCTTGATTAGAACCTTCAACAAGGACAAACAGTCAGACGGGCTGTTCTCAATCCTCTTGTGTAAAGTCCATCGCAGCATCCCTGGACAAAAGAAGAAACAACCCCTTAGGCTTCAGCTTAAACAACCCCTTAAACTTCAAGGGTGCTAACTGCAGAGCCTGTGACATGTAACTGAAATACTAACCTAGAGAGAAGACACTGGAGCAGTACAGATGTAATTCTTTTCTTGTTTCAATCAAGTGCACAATATAGGGACTAACGTTCATAGTTATTTCATAGTTATTTCAGGATAATAACTGTTTGTTTTTAGTAACAACAGCAAAATAACCATACAGTTTGTGTGTGTGTGTGTGTGTGTGTGTGTGTGTGTGTGTGTGTGTGTGTGTGTGTGTGTGTGTGTGTGTGTGTGTGTGTGTGTGTGTGTGTGTGTGTGTGTGTGTGTGTGTGTGTGTGTGTTTGTGTGTGTGTGTGTGTTTGTGTGTGTGTGTGTGTGTGTGTCAACAAAGTGTCACCGTGCTGCGAGTCATCAGGGTGTCACCACAATGCACTGGAAACTGTATGGTTATTTTGCTGTTGTTACTAAAACAAACAGTTATTACCCTGAAATAACTATGAAATAACACGAAATTACCACCTTATTAGCGATCCATAAAGTAAAGTGTTACCAAAAGAATTACATCTGTGCTGCTCTGGTGTCTTCTCTCCAGTTAAGATTTCCTGTCTGTCTCCCGTCGATGCACCAGATGACAAAACAGAAGCGTGTGGAATTACTCCTTTGTTGAAAACTGAAATACTGTTGGAATCAAAAAACAATCTGACTGGAGAGCAACGTAGCCTCTTACTGCAGCGGGGGTCGCCGGCGACCCAATTCACTTGCTGAAAATGCTTAACTATCATAACAACATTGCCATGACATTACATAGAGCCATAGTGCTGCACTAAGAGTGCATAGAAGCTGCCTTGAAATCCCTGTGTTGTGTTGAAAGTGTTTAGTGTGTTGTGAAGACGAAAGCTGGGAGCAGCACCATCATCATCAATTAAAAACAGATTAACTTAAAAATATTTTGGTATTTGAGTTTGTAGTCACACATGCAACACACCTGAATTATGCATGAGTCTTCATTGAACTGAGATATAGCCTGACACCTGGCTGGGGGGGGGTGGGGGGGGGGTGGGGGTATTCCAAGGGCATGGTTAAGTGATAAACTTGGCCAGTAACCTACAGGAAGTGGTTAACCTGCTGGTAGATGGCCCAAAGGGGTCATTTAGTTTAGAAAATAAGGACTCCAGGTGCTTATATTAGATGATGTAGCACTATTTGAAGGTTAACTTCACTTGGTTTACTACTCAGCCAGGTTCTAGGCATAGTCCCCAGGTTCTTGGCATACCCCCCTGGCTGGTGGTGATTGTGTGAGCTCACCCCTGTTGCAGGCGGCGGCTCCCTGGGCAGGAGCGTCCAGTTCCCTCAGGATGGCCTGGATGCTGCGGTACAGGTTACACTCAATAGCTGACGACATGCTTCCTCCTGGAGACAAACAGAAGCCTTTATTTTATTTTTTAGCATTTATTTAATTGTTTACATTATTATTTACATTTTACTAAGTAGTACTAAAAAGTATCTTTCTTTCTGTCCTCGTGCTTCTTTCTCTTTTCTTCCTTTTTCTCTCACATCTCACACATACAGAGAGACAGAGAGAGAGAGAGAGAGAGAGAGAGAGAGAGAGAGAGAGAGAGAGAGAGAGAGAGAGAGAGAGAGAGAGAGAGAGAGAGAGAGAGAGAGAGAGAGAATGGCCCGTGTATTTTGTGTCTATACCATCAAAGGAGAACTTCTGCCAATTTCAAAATGCTGTTGTATTGCTCACGCTACCCTTGACTTGTCAGTACCCCATGATGCTGCATTTTTCGGCTCAGCCCTTTCCGAGATCTGAGCTATTCTAATGGGGGCAGACTTTGTTTACATTAAAAACCTTCTTAACATAGGCCAACTTCAAATACTATCCCAAAAGGTATCGCTGTTTGTGAGTTGTCTGCTGATGTTGCATAACCTTTTCGATGTTATTGGGAATAAATCAAGATGTTTTTTTGAAATGTAAACAAACTCTGCCCCTATTACAATGACCAGGATCTCGGAAAAGGCAGGCACTGACAAGTCCTGGGTAGTGTGAGCATTACAACTGCATGTCGAAATTGGCAGAAGTTATCCTTTAAGCACTTCTCCACACGTCATGACCAAGATAACAAAGAGAAGTGAACAGCAGAATTATCAGATCACACTTTGCATCTAAGCAGAAAGCATGACAAAACACAACATTTCGTCATGAAACGTCAGATATTGTCATGAATTTTTGGGGATTGAATGATAATCAAATGGGGAACAGGAAATAAAGAAGGAAATGCCAACTGAAAATAACACTTGACCAGAAAAGTAAAACTTGTGTATCATTCGTACCCAAGGTTTCCATGACAACCCAAAGGATGTAGGTCACGGTCAAGTGTGACTTTCTGTATCACATGCCGCGTTCAAGGCTGTCACATCTGCAAAGACATGTGTTATTAGGTTTAACACCATGCACGCACACACATGCACGCAAGGACGCACACACCAACACACACATAGACACTGACAGTGACACAAACTCACACTCACATTCACACGCACACACACAAACACATGCATGCACGCACGCACACGCACACGCACACACACACACACACACACACACACACACACACACACACACACACACAGCAAGCATGTGTAAAATTATCACCTTACACACAAGCCTAACGTCCCACCGTGCTCAGCAGCAGCTGAAGTAAGAAAGCCAACACTGGTCACATGATTTATGTGAAACAGGACTGTTGACTTGAGTGTGAGGGAGGCAGGTTCAATTCTTAAGACATAGCCCTTAAGTTTGGTGTTAGCAGAATGGCGATGACCGAAGTTGTCATGTGCTGTTTTACTAAAGACTAAAGACCGTAATGATGTAGTAGTGCGGTATTATGATAGTTAACCCTATCCAGACTGAGGGGGGGCTAAAAGTGCCCGCACCAACTTTGATGTTGTAAAATTCCTTAACGACTTAAGCTATGACTACGAAACTTGGTGACTTTTCCTAACATTTAGTTGGCTACAGTTTAGTACCAAAAGATTATGTTTATCCTTTTTGCCGTTGCCATGGCAACGGTTTTCTGACAGGTATGTCTGACCGAAAATCACTGATCTAAGTCTCATTATTGTTCCTTTTTCATATTTTTTTGTTATTTCCATTAGCATCAGACAACTTTGTGAGCATTTAAGTGGTCTGAAGCATATAATCATTAAAATTTAAGTGCATTACCTAAATTTGATGGAAAATACATTATGGCGAGATTTTGGGTATTATAAACAGATGATGTCATAATGACGTCATAATACCAGATAATGACACAAAAATTATGTCATTCATAGATGTCCATATGTAGATCATCTCCCCAAAGTTTGGTGGTCATACCGTATTCCGTTCATGAGTTATGAGGGGGGGGTCAAAAGAGCCCCCCCCCCAGGCCCAGGAATGCCAAAAAAGCCCAGTCTGAATAGGGTTAAGTCTGCGTTAATGCGTTAATGGATTAAAAAACATTAATCGCAACAAATCGGCAATTCAACTGACAAGAGACCCAGGTGAAATGGGCATGAGAAGAGCGTGTAAATAGTGAGAATAGTTAACTCACTTTTGGATTAAAGAATGTAAATAGAACTAATTTAAATTTAGTATTTCATCTCAATTTTTAATTTAATACATTTTTAGATTTAGTCGTATTTTTTCCAGAAACATGGAGATTTTGGAGGAAAAACGCAGCTTATCAATTAATCGTAAGTCGATCGATAAGGCAATCAACTAACGATTAATGAATGAATCGATAATTTGAATCCCTAATTATGGTATTGTAGTACTGCGTTGCACTGGTGGAATGTGCACATTATGAGTTAACTTGAACTAACTGAAGTCATGATGATAGGGTTACAAAATCGTTCGTGTAACACACTGCCACAGGGCTACAACCATGTGTGCCTCTAAATACTGTTTTGGTACATGGGACTAGGATTATAATTGGCATGCTGCAAAGATGTGGTAAAAACTCCACTCAACAACAACTTCGTCAGTCTCAACTGCGGAAAGTAAAAAGCCATCCTCTGACAAAATGGATGAGCTGGTGACATAGCCTGTTTTCACCTGAAGCTGGTTTTGTGGCACTGAAAAGTAAATAACTATCTTGACAGCACACCGCACTATCAAATACTGTCAATCCATAATTAAATAATGTCTTCTAATATGGTGTTTGCTTTTCTTTGTGTTAATGTTGTGAGATCTTGAGATATCTATATTGAGTGCAATGTGTCTGATTCATTTTGTACAATTCCACATTGTAAAGATTGTTACAAAATAATGGAAATATAGCCTGGTGAGCAAGATTGAAACATGAAAATATCAGTCTCGAATCACCTGGTTCAGGTAGCTAAGGGGGCTGTGGGTGGGATCAAACCATTGTCATTATGTCGTTGAGATTTTATCTCCACTGCCAATGCTATGACAATCAAGCAACTTTGGCTCGGCTCGGACCAAAAATTCAGGGGGGGGGGGGGGGGGGGACTAGGGCTGATGCCTGTTTTGGGGATCTTATAAGGAACAGGCCTGAACCAACTCCCCAGGAAAAAAATGGCCACTCAGCAGGTTCACTTAGTCTAGACTAAGAACTATATCAAAATATCACAATATCTAAATCATACATAACACCTAGAGTATAAAATGAGTGAAAAGGAGACAAGGAATTCACCGGCTCAACTAATCTACAGGGAAATTCAGAATGAAGGGGTTTCATTTCACCCTCATGCCTCATGCGTCATCGATAAAGTGAGAAGTTGGAAAGAATGGTTGAGTGAGAGTAAAGTGAACTATCCTTCACCGCAGACTCGGCTCTTCCTCATTCATTATTGTGTCGTCAAACCTGACAGAAACCTTTTCAGCCATCACTTCACTTTCTGTGGCCACCTTGACCGTCAATTGAGTTCTGTGGTGGTGGTGGTGGTATGTATGAACCCATTTGCTATAATGCTATCTAAATCCTACATAAATACATTGCACTGATTACTAAGAGTAAGCCAACTCAGTGTAGATGCCCCCTTGGAGTTGATAGGTTCTTTTAAATCAAGACACAAGCCAAAGTGTGTTCCAGTCAGCTTGAATATTTGAATCCCTGGCTGTGCTAACAGTGTATCCATTCACATGAACTTCTGAAATAAACAAACAGTGATTTTAGAAAGTAATGACAGTGATACTTTTGTCAACACTTGAACCAATGGGTTGTGCTTGCCAATGGGCCTCCAAGGAGAAACATTAAGTGTCCTCCAGTTCTTGACAGTTATCAGCAATGCGTTTGGGGTTATTTTCAAAGGAAATCAATCCATCACTGGAAAAAAAAATGTTTTGGGGTATAAAAACAAGATGCTATATTTCACAAATACTGGCGCAAGGAAGTCTGAATAGAGGACATATAATCAAGTATGACCCCCCCTGCATAAAAACCTAATTTCAAAATTGGCAGTGATTAGGAAATGTAACAACGTGGGGGTACATGCCTGGATCCTCACTAGCCCAAAGCCATCAGACCAGGCACGAGAGCCTTGAAGAGGTTTTGACTGCAGTAAGGCAAACTGCTGTTTCTTTCCGATGGCAAAGAGATTGGATACCGGAAAATCGCCAACACATTGGGGGTAAATGCCAGAATGTTGATTAAATGGTGAATTGCTGAATTAAGATCAACAGCAATATTATGGTAATCACGAAAACCAAGAAATGCAAAACTGGCTGCTTTGACAGCTACCTGGGTGGGTAGTTAAATCCCAGTCACAAGGGGGTACGTTTTCAGTTTTTCAGAGATGAATCACATCCGCAAAGTCTCCGGATCTCGTTGCCAAACATGTCCCATCCTTGCCAAGAATATGCCATGGGAGCAAATGCCACCTTTGTGGGAGTGTGAAGTGCTCTTCTATGTTTCATATACACGTAGTATGTCTATGCACCTAGTAAGTTCTCTATCCTCTGTGCCTTTAACCAGGTCAGTAACCTATGGCCTGATGAAACAATCCCATTCACCCCCTTATGCTCACGGTTACATTCAGCATGAATACAGCCAGGGTGCGATTTGTAGGGGGGGATCGATGGGGGGGATTGTCCCCCCTTCTGGTTTTGATATTGCCACTTTTTACACATAATTTTAATCACAGTTTAATGTAATTCCATTGATATTGCTTGAAATCCGAAACGTATCCCCTAGGGATGCAAATGATTAATCGACTTTAGATTAGTTGTCGAGCAAGAGGTTGCTCGATCAAAATGTATTAATCGCGATTAATCGCTAGAGGGCGCTAGAGACTGTTGAGTAGTTCTAGTTCTAGTATTCAAATCCATGGTGCGCAGATTTTATCTATTAAATCGTCATTGCAACTTCTAGAGTTCTTGTGGGTCTTTTGGAGATGTGTACTTGAATCTGTGATTATGCCAAGCCCAATGGTGTAAGTTGTTAATGTTTGAATTATGAGAAAAATGATCTTTCAAGACAGGCAAATGTCACTGCAAGCAGCATTTCACTGTATGGTTAAGCTTGCTATGTTAGCTTAGCGTGCTAACTAGCGAAATCACAAACGTAGTCATTTCAAATTGTGAGCTGTAATTTTAATCACTAACACCCTGTCAGATATCAAGACTAGTATTAGCTGAACTGGGCATGGTAATATATGACCATGCATGAAGAGGAGCACCATCTGTTCAATTCCAGGTGAATCCATGTTAGCTGTAAGTGTTGTTGTCATAGCTCCATTCATTCTCAATGGAGCCTGTTAGCTTATTAGCTCTCCTTACAGAAAGTTCAGAAACGAACTTTGTTGACATTACTATGCATTATGGACAACAACACACCACCCAAAATATAGCATTTCTTTATTTTGAAGCGTATAAAATTAAAATGCTTGTGGTTGATCATGCTGGCTGGCACGGGGAGCAACCGCTATTCCGACATACCGCTATTCCGACAACCCGCTGTCCCGACATGTCGCTATTCCGACTGCCGTTATTCCGACACTTTTTATCCCCACGCATCATTGCTTCATACTGACATTCACACGGACTATTTTTTATATTGCAGCATGGAATATGCATGAGTCTTGACACCAACAAGGCGATTGCACTGGAGAGGGCACACATACTCAACTTAAATTTCACTAGCATTGGGCCAGTTGGCAGGTGTTGAAGAGCCAGCTGCTTGTATGCACGGACGAACGAACGAACTGAAAGAAAAAAAGCAGCCAGCCAACGTGCTGCACGCATCTACATATATAGCCAAGTTATCGACTGAAAACATTTTATCAGCAAACCCGAAGAGGATTTCCCCTACTCAAATTGGGTAACGATGTGATGACTATAATGGCTGTGCAGTACGGTAACAACGATTCTGAGATTTGAACTGTATTGCGTTGTTTTCCTGCGCTTTCAAGGGAATTTACACCTTCCCTATAGGCTATGTGGGAGTGTGCGATACATCCACTAGCCATTTTGGCTGGTGATGGAAAAAAGTGATAAAGCCCTGCATGCACTTTTACTGGGACTTCTCATGAGCATATCGTTCTCTGAAATGTTTAATTTGACCCTCGACTGTAGCCTAGCCTACTTGGAGATCCACCACCATTTTTCAGCAGAGGTAAAAGTGAAAGTGATTCGATGCTGCGATGCTGCGCATGTCATCGCATTGGGTCCCAGGCTTGACTTCGCAACTGGGCATGAAACGGTTTTGCAAGCGCAATGCCCTTTGTGTTTACTTATAAAGTAAAAATAAAAACCTTGAATTGTTTCTCGACATCAGCCAGCGTGAGTCAAGTGATAGGGAAGCAACTTGATTGGGGAGAACGCCGTGGGTGACGAGAGCGCAAGTGTAAGAGGTGAAATTTAAACCACGGGTTCTATTGGACACTTAGTGACACGATTCAGGAAAGACAGACAAAGGGAGTGACGGTTATGGTAGTATTTTCCTACAATTCATGATTTAAAATACAACATTGAAAATATAAATAAAATACAAAAGTGTGTCAACCAACAGCGGTATAAAGTGCTGTGTGTGTTTTGCATAAATTAATCACAATCTGGAGTTACCAGAGGACCGTACAAAAGTTAAGTTAGGTTAAGTTAAGTTTCACAAGTCACACCACTGCAATCTATAAATACTGTAGGGAAAATCACAACAATCCATAGTCATTTCATCTCATCAGTGCCCGAAAGGCAACCACGGCAAACTATAATAACTGACACTCATTAATGCCCGAAAACACGTTGCACACTGGGCCACACCAATTGCAGTAGGATTCACTACACCATAAAGTAGACCTAACTGTTGTACAGTCCTCCTATGTAGCCTACTCAGCGGAGGTGCCCAAATGCCACCACTACACAGTACCGCTGAGTCACACGCGCATGCAGTCACACACACACACACACACACACACACACACACACACACACACACACACACACACACACATGCACACAGTTCAACAGCGGGGGAGAAATAATCAATCCCCCGAAAATGCAACAATCCAAATTCCCGTGCTGCTGCTGGCCTGTCAGCCACTGCTGCCGGACGTGGGCTCTTCAATTACTTATTGCAGCTATAACACGCGCAATACCCAAATGCAACTTACAGTTCCCAAAGCGACCGGCCGCAGTGGGTATAGGTCTGCAACGCGAGGATTTGTCTGGCTGCTATTGCCATTAATATGTGTCAATAAAGAATTGTTAGGTATTTGAGTCTGTTTATCTTCCACTCAGCAGAGTAGCCTAACACAAGTGCGTTCAGTTGAATGGTGCGTGGAAGTTAGCGCTGGTGAGTGTGTAAGGCGGGCCTGGGATCCTGGCACGGCTACACACGCGCACGCAGCGTAATTGCCAACATCGGAAGAAAACCATGTGTAACACAAGGCTGATTGAGTTCTCTCTCTCTATTGCAAGCGCGTAATAGCCTACATAATAAGTAATATTACAGCAGAAGGGGGTGTCATTTTACAGGTAGGCTAGACCGACTGTTCACGCATCACAAATGAACCGATATGGGCTATGTCCCATGCATGCACGTCAGACTGTGGCAGAAAGTCATCCATTCAATTTACAAAGTTCTGTAGTTATGCGCCCAAGTTGGTGCTTTTTGTATAAGAAAGTCTCAGGATTTAAGTCTCATTATTTAAAAAAACATATTAATTATTTAAATTTAAATTTAAAATAGGCTATGTCACAGGTGGGAGGTGCGCGTTTGCAAGCGGCACCCCCTCTTATTACCAACTCCCCCGAGGAACGTTGTACACACCAGAAAACACCAAGACACCAAAGTCATTTCATTCAAATATTTATTTTCCATTTGAGAACATAGTCCTGTGTGCATGTGTGTGTGTTTGAATAGAACCAGTCCATTCACGCTCTGTCGTCTGTCCAGTGAGACACCGCGAGTCGGCTGTGCCAGCTGCAGCGATAGAGCGAGAGAGAGCGCGAGAGGGTGAGAGAGAGCTGAAGGCGGCATGCACCGCGGGTAGGGGGCTTGCTTTTAGTGAAGGCTATGGCGGCCAGGCGTGGGCACTTAACTCTTCGTTTGTGAGCGTCCTCATCCACCAACTTCCCAACGATGCGGCCGTGCGTCTCGCTCGCTCTCCGGTGTGTCACCGTCCAGCACCTGCACATAAAAAACCCACACCCATCCTATTGGCCCAACTACCTTCCTCCCTTCTCTCGCTGGCACCTGAAATCAATGTAATCAGTGAGTGCGTGAGTTCTCAATTTGTCACCCCGTGACAAATAAATCCACTGCACCTTCCTTCAGCCCTGAAAGGCCGCTGAGAGTTGGGTTCTCTCCGTGGAACCGGCGGTGGATGAACAAGTCATTTCAATGAGATGGATTGAGTGTAGGCTATGGCATGTGCAAAACGGGGAATTAGAGGCGGGACCGACTTCAGATTAATAGGCCTATTGTAGCCTAAAGTTATGTCTGGATTGGTAAGACTTGCCTTTTGGAATTTCTCACAGTTTGCTTTTGTTTTGCCTCGGTTTGGACACGACAACGGCTCTTCTCTCTGGAACTTCAAAATAAGGACAAGGGTTGTGTGCTCCATCATGTCGCTGGATGTTTTGGTGGACCTTACATTGTTGCGATATAATTCGATTGAGTAACTTGGAATGTAGGCAACAAAGTTTATCTCTTCAAAGCAGTAACGTGGGAAAGTGTCTCACATCGCTGATTTCAGCACCACACCCGCGTGGATAGCTCATTTAGATTTAAGAGCCTTATATGGACATGGAGGGAAACGTCGGCTGCCCTGATGACAGCGCTACACAGTAGAGTGGCAGCATTCTCAGAATGGTTCAATATAGGCCTATAGGCTACTTAAAAAAATGTCGGAATAGCGGCATGTAGGAATAGCGGCGGACGGTGGAAAACGTGTCGGTATTCCGACAATAGACATTAACGTCGGAATAGCGGCATGTCGGAATAGCGCCACGTAACCGGCTGGCACACATATATGCAGACAAGTCCTGAGTCTGATCACGTTTCACTTAACGTTGTCGGTCATATCTCAGGCAAGGCGACATAGAGGGGGCGTGGGGATACTAGTTCAGTCCTTGGTGAAACCAAGCAATGCCCCCCCAAAGGTGGTGTGGAGATGCCATAGAAAACATGTCTGCTTTCTTTTCCTAATGCATAATTACTTGAGGAATATATAATATAAGATAACATAATACAATATGGGCTAAATTATCATAATGTAATTCTCATAATATAATTTAATATAACAATATAGGCCTATACTTTTTGAACTCAGTGTTTTAACTATTTAGCTGATATTTTAAAAGGCCCTATGAAATTCAGGTGAAAAAACGCCGCTTATCAATTAATCGAAAGTCGATCGATAACACTATCAACTAATGATTAATGAATTAATCGATAATTTGCATCCCTAGTATCCCCCCTTCTGGTTTTCCGACAAATCGCACCCTGAATACAGCGATATACATAAAGAGAGTGGAATGTAATATGTGGTCATGGCCTTGTGGTTAAGGAGATGGGCTTTACATTAGATGGTTGCAGGTTTGAATCCCAGCCTTCCACTCCCTATCTCACTCCATGACTGAGGTGTCTTTGAGGAAGGCACCTAAGTTAACCACACTGCTGCAGGGGCTGTAACCCATACCCTGTCTATAACCGAGAGTCGCTTTGGTTAAAAGCGTCAGCTGAGTGTAATGTAATGTAGGTCTACTGTAATGTAATCTAATCTAGTACCAAATACTATGTACATAACAGCAGGGACACATGATTCTGTGGGGGCTTGTTTCTCCTTCCTTGGCAGTGATGCTTGTAAAAACGACTTGATAAATGCCAGGACGCACTAGTTTGCGCACAAATGGAAAATAAAGAAATTTGAACTTTGATTTTCGTACTCTGACGTCCAAGGAGCTGAAACTCCAATATGAAACCTGAATCTTCCACCAGGACAAGAATCCAAAAGCACAATCAACTACCCACTCAAGAATGCTTGAATAAATAGGCCTACCAAATCAAGCATATTATGCCATGGAAATAAAGTTGGCCTAAATCAAGCTGAAAATCTGTGGCCTTAGAAGAGAGTTTGAAAAGACAGCATATAAATGAAGACCCTGAAACCCAGACAGAGCTTCTGCATTGAATACAAAGCTGTCCACTGTTCACAAACACAACGGCAGCACCAAATACAGATGAGGATGTGGGTAGGCTCTTCCGAATAAAACATTATATGATATTCATTATCGCTTTTGGGGTTTTTTTTACAAATAGATGACAAACACTTGATTGAATCTTCCTGTCAAACTCAAAATCTGAAGTGGTGTGCACAAGATTGACACGACATTGTCATATGACATATCATTTGGCATGAACATTAACCCCTTAAGGCGCGGTATTATAAATGAGCTGTTACCAGAATGGCAATGACCAAGTTATAATGTATTGCTAAAGGCCCTGTGCACTGTCATTGTAGTGTAGTGCTATAGTAGTTAACTTTCAATGTCTATTACAGCGTGCCACAGGAGGTACGGCGTGCATTAAGGGGCTACAGAATGTCAATGGCTGCCACTGTCATTAATTGCCATTAGGTCAATTATCACTTTTCTCCGACATGCAGACAGGTGGTAAGCTTGGTTAAACAGTTAGGGTGTCAGGCTTGTAGCCAAAGGTATGTTGGTTCGGATCATGACCTGCCAGGGGAACTGAGGTACTCTGAGCATTGTAGGCCTATTGTCCTACAGCTCTTTGGCGCTGTCCCCTTGGCAGCGGTGAGACATAAATGCAATTTCGTTGTGTATGCTGTGGAGTTCTGTGTAACAAGTTTCCCCAGGTGGGCTGTCATTAATTGTGGTGTCTTTTATATCACTTGGCATTAAGATGACATGGGCTATCCATGCCTTTGTCATGGCAACTTGACATTGACTTGCATGTCAAGCGCTACGCCAGACTTGGTCAGACACTTCTCAGCTATGTGGTTTTGGTTAATGTCAAGTTGTCATGGAATAGGTATTTACTGACTACCTATGTGGTGTCAGGTTGTTCATGACCCATGACGGGCAATAAACCACAAAACTTGGAGTGTTGTCCTGCTCTTTATTTTGTTCATGACCCATGCCATGTCCTAATTATGACAAGTGTCAACTCAGTCTTATGCCCAACACACCGCTTCAACTAAAGTGTTACAGGTTTTTTGTTGTTGCATGTGTAGGCCTATACCTCTGAGGAAAATACAACCAGCACTATATATTCCACATTAGTAAGCTATTTACACATTTAGGCAACTTGGGTACCTGAAACAAATGCAACGAACAAACAATGTAATATTATTTTGCGGTTCCTTTTTTGTGCATTTACATATAACAAAATGCAGTAGACCCAATGCCATGAACTCTGTAGGCCTACAGTGTAACTGTACTACAACTAACCCAGCTGTAAGGAGATAGTGCCCATTCTCAGGACTATTATTACAGGTACTGGCTACAGTAAACACACGCGCGCGCACATACACACAGTAGCGGAACGGATGTAAAACAGACACTAATTTATTTATTTAATCCACAAATAAATTGCCTATTTCTACCATAACAAATAAAACGTATGACACTCACTTTGACGCATCTTTCCCAAGAAGGCCAAGCGCCTAACTGACAAGAGTGTTCAACGTTTTTTGTTGGCACATTCAGATGCCACATCTTGTTTCACTTTACAATAGCCTACTGCTCAACCTGACAATGAAATTACAGTCTACCGCGTTTTTGTCAAGACAAGGTCAGGGCAGTTCTATTTCTTCTCCCTCCCAAACTGCATTCATTCTGAACAGGACATTTTATTACTCACAGAGGAACGGTGTTCACGTCGCACTCGGTGAGATGTCCAAATCCCATTCAGCAACTGCCAACATCCCACCACGACACGAACCCCCTCATACTCCGCGTCTAGAATGGCGTGGCGTCAGTCCAAAAATGGGGAAGTAGAGATTACCATGACTGTCTATTTCCTTTTACACTTAGCGCAGAAATGGAATAATGATCACAAAAAATATATAATCGACTTACATTTGTTCTGCACGGAACTGACACTAAATCGTTAGTGACGTCGAAGTTTGTAGGATTAAGCACTGAGGAAAAATGGTCACAGAAGAGAACACCCACATCACATAACAGTCCTGGGCTATGGGCGCGACTGCTGCTCACAATTCTGTGAATGTCTATTACGTTTGAGTCGCGCGTAAACGGGGTGAAATGTTACTGCAGCAACAGGTGTCGCGCACAGTGTTGCAAACACACGATGTAGGCTACGTGTGGCCAACGCCACGCACAATGTTGCAAAAGCAAAAAGGCCTATTTGACCTTAACTTACAAGAGCTGTGCCTGTCATGTTCAGGACTGTTATCATGCTGACATTGCACGGGGAAAAGTTGTACATTAGTTTCATCAGCCTCCCCCAATAGTGCTGATGGACTCTTGAAGCGCTCTCATCCAACATTCGTCACCAACATCCGACAATTCAGGTTCAAAAGGTTAATCAGAAAGCATGACTGAATTTACTGTTGATAATTCTTTCGGGTCATGGCAGTAGGCCTAACTATACCCATAGTATGTCTATAGTATCTAGAGCTATCTAAAGAATATGTGACTGAATGCATATCCACAAGATGACGCTACTGACCTCTTTTGGAATATGGGCGCATACGGTGATATAAAAGGCTCCTTTCCCATGCCAGTTTTCAGATGTTTGCTTATCTATTTGCACGTGTTAAATGAATGGATTTTAGGCGTAGCCTAACACAGCCTTAATATTTGACGTGATTAATAAAATAGTTGAAAATGAAGAATAGCCAGCCTTACTGATTATATTGTTGCCTATTCAGTTTGCCCACAGCACTTAGCCCAACTATTTCCATTTATATCTCTGGAGCAAATAATAGAGATAATAGTTGATTTCCATAATGGATCCAAGCATGTCACATGACCTTATTGTCCGTAACATTGCCATACATTAATTATTCCCAGAGAGTCAATTCTCAGTCTGTCAAAAGGCCACAAGAGCCTTCACAAGACTGTTCCGCCAGGGGGAGCCGTTGTTCACCAGAGGCGGCGTGGCCTTCGTCTTCCATTCCATGACCTCAGACTAGGGCTGAATTACGGAATCTCACTTTCTATTCAAACAGGGAGAGCGGCAGAAAGGGAGAGGGACAGGGTGGGAGGCAGAAGCAGACACAAGGAGAGTCAGAGGTGTGACTGAGTTTTGCGAGAGAAACGAACAAACAAATAGCATGTTCCTTGTAATATGCCTGGTGTGTTTTTCAGCTCCAAATTAATTCACATGAGACCTGAGACACACAGTTACCCGGCAGTGTAAAACATCTATTGGGATATTTATCATTTTTGGAGACGTCTGCAATATTGTTCTTCAAGACAAAGCAGTGCTACCGAGGCACTGTCTTTTGTGGATTCTTTTTGTAGCCTGCCTCGTGAGAGGAATCACTTTGCATTCTTCAAATTGCACGGTGAGCAACTGGTTACTCTTATTCTTTCTAAAAGTCATCGTTTGGATATTTGTTTTTTTTATACAGGTGGTTGTGATGCTACAATGGGAAAGTCTTTTGGAGAATTTTAAGTTGTCCTAAACATATTTAAAAAGCTGCACGTGGCTGATTTTATTGTTTTCATCATGGTTTACAAACAGCTTTCCATGTGTTTTGAGGTGATTTAAAGTTTATTTTAAAAGCACTAAAACCAAGTGTATTTTTCTGTCTAGACGCCTGTATATTACCCGGAGAGGGACACGCTTGGACACGGATTACAATGTTCAGCTGCACTGGGACTTGGGTCGCTTTGGTGACACTCTCTTTGGTGGTTAGAGAGACGCGGGCCAGCTACAGGATGAGCATGTTCGCTGCGCAGTCCTCTCCACCTGACCCATGTAACGACGAGCACGGTAACCCACGTAGATGCATCCCCGACTTTGTGAATGCCGCCTTTGGAAAAGATGTGCGCGTAACAAGCACCTGTGGCACCCCCGCTGCGCGCTACTGCGTAGTGTCGGAGAAAGGAGAGGAGAGGTCCAGGGACTGCCACACGTGTGATGCCGAGGAGCCAAAGAAGGCTCATCCGCCTGCTTACTTGACTGACCTAAACAACCCCCACAATCTCACCTGTTGGCAGTCAGAAACCTACGTGCAGTATCCCCAAAATGTAACGCTCATGTTGTCCTTGGGTAAGAAGTTTGAGGTGACCTATGTCAGCCTTCAGTTCTGTTCACCGCGGCCAGAGTCTATGGCCATTTACAAGTCAATGGACTATGGCAAAACCTGGGTCCCTTTTCAGTTTTACTCCACTCAGTGCAAGAAAATGTTTAACCGGCAAAACAAAGCCGTTATCACCAAACAGAATGAGCAAGAGGCCATCTGCACCGACTCCCACACGGACATGACACCTTTGACTGGGGGGCTCATAGCGTTTAGCACCCTGGACGGCAGACCGTCCGCGCACGACTTTGATAACTCACCCGTGTTACAGGACTGGGTGACAGCCACCGATATCAAAGTGACATTCAGCCGCCTGCACACATTTGGTGACGAGAACGAGGACGACTCGGAATTGGCACGGGACTCTTATTTCTATGCGGTGTCCGACTTGCAAGTCGGTGGACGGTGCAAGTGCAACGGGCACGCTTCGAAGTGCGTGAAAGACCGGGAGGGGAATTTGGTTTGTGAGTGCAAGCACAACACAGCAGGGCCAGAGTGTGATCGATGCAAACCTTTCCACTATGACCGTCCCTGGCAACGCGCCACGGCCAGAGAGGCGAACGAATGTGTTGGTAAGTGTTTCATTTTCACACACACAAACCCACTTTTCTATTTTTTTAAGATACAGCATATCAACCCATCAAAATGACTGGTTCTGAATGTATAAAAGTTGGGCATACACACGGTCTTGCAATGATTAATAGATGTATTATTATTAATTATGTTGCCGATGCAGGCTAAAGTACCCTCAAGTGTGTGTGGGAATTATGTGTACTGAAATACTGAAGATACTACAAAAAGCTGAGGTATTACCATAAATCAGTATTTGTCACAAGTGTTCTCAATAACTGATGTGCACATTTAGGTACACGCACACAAGCGACGATGGGCCTAGTAACTTATAGTTTTGCGTGACAATCAAAGACAATCAAGTTACTCAGCGGAAGCTGTTTCAAACATACACGGCTGTTTAATTGTGTGCTCTGTGGAGAAATGTGTTTGTGTAGTGTGAACTCCTTTTCCGTAGGAAGGAAAGTCAGTAAGCAGGCGAAGAAAGCAGTGAAGGCGTTCACTAATTTCCTCTGGTGCGACAGGTGCCCTTTTCAGATCGCGCGGGCGATTGCTATGGTTATGTTGACATAATTTGGCACGTTTCACATCAACTGCTTTAGTCTGAGCCAAGTTATCTCAGCCAGAGCCTTTAACGCTCGGACAGTGTTTTTTGTATTCACTAAAATGTCATGAAACATGTGCGAGGTTCACTGCGTAAAGCAATGCGTAACCGTCACACCTGTGGCTCAATTTAAGACAGATGGCCAAATGTTAACCGGATGAGGATTTATTTATTTTATTATTATTATCTTTTTAATTATTGACTGAGACTGATCTTTAAAAAGCGCTCAGTGCACCCGAAACACAAAACAGGAATGAGAAGGTCTCAGGTGAATGTATGTCTATGAGTTAAACCATCACTTTCTTACATAAGATCCAATGTTGAGCTGCAGTTTAGCAAACAAAGAAGAGAAGTGCATGAAGAAGATAATCAGGCTTGTGAATTGGGCTAATTTAATCAACAGAATTTTGGCACCTGTTGTGTAGCTCTCTTTGCCACATCAGGCAGTCTGCAGTTTCAAAATTGACAATCACAACAACACATTCTGTACAATAGACTAAGAGAGATATTTGAAAAAGCACATTCAATTCACTTCACTAAGAGACCTCAAACACCACTTATATAAAGAAATTCTCTCTTCCCTCCCAACTCCTCCACCATAAAAAATACTGATGGTTTTTGCAGTTTATCCTGAAGCAGCAGAATATGATATACCCATATTTATTTAACCATCATCCACTGTTTTTGAATTCTGAAACCCATTTCAACACCTTGTTTTCTGAAAAATAGAGAAAGAGAGGGCCTTAAAATATCAAAGGAACATATTTTGAGAATAAAAGTTAACATTTGAAAAGACCCTGTTCATTTTGGACAAACACAGGCATGGTGGTGAAAAATCAGACCACTCGCGACCATTCAAACATCTTCAAAATGCTATTATATGACAGACCACCAAAGTGATGGTGGTATCTATTCTTGCAGTTGAACTGCATATCTCTCTCTCTCTCTCTCTCTCTCTCTCTCTCTCTCTCTCTCTCTCTGTCTCTCTCTCTCTCCTGATGCAGCTGTGTGAGCCTTTCCACTTACCCCGAGCTCTTCTCTCTTCTGATTGGCCAGCATACACCATTAGGGAAATCCTGATGTCCAGATGCTACCACATACCATGATGGGTTTTTTTTGTAAAAGACAGCAGTTCTCCTGACTGTAGACCAGTGACTCCACGTCCCCACAGACTTTGTTTTCACTGCTCCCAGTGTCCTCTGAGACGTGGGATGGGAGTCTCGACTGAGGTTAGGCCATGGGCTCTGGAGGAATGCGAGCAATATCAGATGCCAAGTTGGGTCAGTTTGAAGCAGGGTGGGAAGCCGCAGTCATTCACTTTTTGTCTTCTTTTATTTTTTTTATTTTTTTTGAGAAATTCAACTTTCAAACCTTCTTGTGTGTCAATCCTTCAGTACGGACACCCACATGTCAGCACTTCAAACCTCTCAGTTTATTCTCTATTAAGCTTATCCCTTTGTTAGGCTCCCTTATTGTATTCCATTGAGACGCCAAATAAATGTCCTTTTGTGTTCGTAGCTTCAGCAGTGTCTTGAACGTCTTTGCCACCCTTGCGGTTGAATCACATCGATCGGCATTCTGTCCTCTGAAACATGTTTTAGGGCTATGAAGCAGTTCACTCTGTGGTGGCAAAAGCATATGTTTTGGACAACTTACACAACACTGCACAATATTCTGTTAATGTACTACACTAGCTATATATAACAAATCAGGATTACAATCCTGTATGCATTCCAGGAAAGGGTGTAAGCACCCTTCTCTTGAAGAGATTTTAAAATGGCTAAAACAAGATTGATCTATTGCTGTAAGCGTTTTTCAATATCCCCTCGTGTCTTGGGAGACGTCTCCCTGTGTGCCCATTCTCATGCCCCCATCAGCTCTCCTGGGTAACCAGTGCACTTCGTCAACGTACCACACAATGGCTCAGCCACTCCACAAGGCCTTGGTTAGCAACAGGGTAAATACAAACCTTAGCGATGCACCGTATAAAGGTGTACATTTGTTATACAACCTTGTATGGCTAAAGCTTTTGTGGATTCATTGTCATATACACAACCAGGGCCGCTGACAGCTTTGGCTGGGCCCAGGACAAAGTCGTCTGAAAGGGCCCCCCAAACCAATACATACAATGTAATGAGGAACCAATTATGGGCCTCTCTCCCTGGGCACAGGACAACTGTCCCCTTTGTCGTCGTCGTCGTCCCCCCCACCCCCTCTGTCGTCACCCCTGTACACAACATCATGCACTGCTTTCTACGTATAGAACTATGCAAACTTGAAGCCAACAGTAGCATCAAACGTAGACATACAGTGTCAGGCCTGTCCCAATCAGGCAAGCACACTAGGCAATCACCTAGGGCCCTGAGCTGAACGGTGCCCCCTGTTAATGACTAGTTATGTACTGTACTTGTATTCAAATGTCAGTAATGACAACTTTGTGCGTGTGCCAGCACCTCCCTGAATTCAATGACCGGAAAGTGCAGTGATACTGCTATCAAAATACTGCTCTCTTGAGGGGGGATTTCCCTAATACTGTAGTTTGGAGAAGGAAAATGGGGCCTTAAGTCCCTCATTGCCCAGGGCTCCTAAATATCTTGAAACTGCCCTGATTAGAGTAGCACGTTTGAGTAGCAGCCTTGAAGAGAAGAGGAGTTTCCCCTTGTGGAGAAGCTGGAACAGCAGAGCTTGCTTGTAAACACAGGATGAATGTCAGCCTGAGAACTAAGACATTTTCTGTCCTCGCTTGGCCACAACCAGAACAGCAGTGTCTCGCTGCGCAACAACTTAATCATTTCGGGGGGTGGGGTGGGGGTGGTTACTATTTTTTAGACAGGACAGTATGAGAGAGACAGGAATGGAGTTGGGAGAGAGAGACGGGGAAGGAGTGGCAAATGACCGGGGTCGGAATCGAACCCGGGTCGCCGGTGTAGCAGTGCTGTGCCCTACCGTTTGAGCCACAGCTAATGTTTGATGTCTGCAAACAGGGATCTGTTGTTTTTCTGTTGTTTACATATGCACCTAAAATTTCAAATGTATCAGTCCATGCATAAGCAGATTTTCATGCTAATTTACGTATGTGATATCTGATTTCACAAGAAATGTATTTTACATCCACTTTTCAGATCAAGGCAGTCTTTTGTATATGTGAACATTTGCGTGAAAAGTTATTTTACTGAGTTTTTTGCGTAAGCAAATGTTGTACATGAGGCCCCAGGAGGGTTCCTCCTTGTACACTTGGTCTGAGCATGACATGCTCTGCATATGAGGTTGAACTAGGGCTGTAACAATGTTGTATCGTACTGAAAAATTGTGATATGCAGAGTCACGATACTGTATTGCGATTCAAGAAGGCAGAATTGGGATACACCCTGTCAAAATTCTTTTAGCCTTCAGTCCACACAACAATGTTGGCAAATGTTAAAAAAACAAGAGAATTAATTTAAAAAGACATATTGGAAAAAAAATCGTGGGGTGAATCAAACCTTAGGTCAAACATTGTGATGCGAACTGAATCGTGTGTTGTGTCGTTACAGCCCCAGTTTGAACTGTGGTCTTGCGGCCGGGCAAGCCGGACCCAGAAGTCAGTGTGTCATTGGAGCGAGTCAGACTGAAGACTATGGGATTTGAATGGGATGCGATTATATCAATAACGCTCTGGCTCCACTCCCGGACGGGCCCCTGCGCGTTAACTTACAACTCACTCGAATGTGGCTGCTGGAGCCCCTAAAAATAGCAGTGGCACTCCTTAGATCGTCTCAGATTTATGCCTTCAACCGTAAAACAGTGAGGAAGTAATTTTTCCCCAAAACAGAAAAGTACTGTAGGTGCAGCCACAGACAAAGCAACGTTTTGGAAAGAAAACCTTTGCTGCGAGTTCTGCACAAGACTGAGCAAAGAAGTTGACTTCTCCTCAATGTAAGCCTCAATGTAAGCATATGGAATCTGTTATAGTAACTCGGTTGAGGTGTTTAGGTCCTATTTACAACATGTGGTTTTCTTCTTCTTCTTAAGGTGACTTTGAAGAGAATAATCATCAGACTGCATAATTGAGAAGTCACTCCTCAAAGGATTTTACATTGTTAAATCTGCTTGCGACATTTAAAATGTTGCCACTTTATTGAACTCCAAAGTTGCTTTGGTGCCAAGATCCTTACAATTGTCACAAATTCCCTTATTTACCGACACCATTTTCATCCAGGGGTGTCATGCCTGATTATGCCTTTAGGTACTGCCACATAGTACCAGATGTTGTTAAGAAAGGCGTGTTCTCCCATAAGCTTGTATTTTCCTCTGTGGTAATGCAGGTATTAACTAATTAGGTGTGACCACATGGATTCAATGCCCACAATTCTTCCAATACGTTTGCCAAAATTGTTAGAGAGAAGGACATTGAAACATCCACACGCCTTTGAAATACAACCAACCCAATACCTAATACCACTTATTCAAACGGCAGAATGAGACACTTGCTCAGCACATGAAAGAAAATGACAAGGTTCTCTTAATTTCACTTCATGTCATTCTCTGTAATTCTTAAGCATGACTATGACTAAACATATAAATCCATTGCCTGTTGAAGATGTGGGCACTAATAAAACAACGAAACAAGTCACATTAAGCAAACATTTTCCCCTAATTAGACTTTTTGAAAATTTACAATGCAGGTGCTTGCATGCGACAGCGATCAATTATTTATGGGAGTGGGTCATAGCTGGAGAGAGAAAGATGAATCTCATGACAAAGTGGACACAAAACTAAATGCCATTTTCATGTGTTGTTATTGTACTGTGTGAACATTTAGTTCCTCTATCACATGTGTTGTGTAGAATAAAAAGTTCTGGGGGTTGGAAATAATCCAATCAAATAGTGGGACACCTGGTCCCAGTAATACTGAAAAAAGTGGTAAATTACTTTTGACTCTGTAATGATTCTTCTACTGGCAAATTTGCTGAACTTCGGCGAAAATCCTCCTACGTTTAATGAGAACATGATGTGAAACAATGTGCGTCACCCAAATGAATTAATTAAAAAACACCTAAGCTAAAATACATCAGTGAGAGTGGTCAAGCGTGTCCATTTCATGCAGTGAGCAACTCTAAAGAGCTCTCATCCATTGTTATGCCAGAACACTTCAGAGAAGCTTTTAACTCCCTGAGTACACACACACACACACGCACACACACACACACACACACACACACACACACACACACACACACACACACACACACACACACACACACACACACACACACACACACACACACACACACACACACACACACACACACACACACACACAATAACACACCCACACAGGTTTTTCACACTTCTTGTCCCACTGCAGCAGTGGCATCAGCGGTCTGAAGACTGATGTCTCCCCGCAGGTTAGTCGCTAGCTCTGTGTTCCGTGCAGTGCTGGTGGTGTTGGGAGTTGCGGTGGGGGCACTATGGACCTGGATCGCTGTTGTTGTTACTACTGATCTGACTGTTTGGTCCCTGTAGCACAGCACACCCCCCTACCCCCAACCCCTTCGGATCAGATGGACAAGGCTGGACTAAGTCTGTGGGCCATCTGTGTTTCCTGTCCTGTCCAAGTTCTGTTATCGACCCATGTGACCACAGAAAGAATTTGGAGGAAAAAAGTGACTTCACCGAAAAAAGAGGCGTGCATGTGAGTGTGTGTGTATTTCTGTGCTGCAGAACATCCAATCAGAGGCCAAGCAATTCGCAATCCTCTGTCAGTGACTGATTTCCAGGCCATGGAAGCTTTTTGGTGTGCGCCAGTATTTCTCGATTGAAAGGAAGAATAACAGACAGAATAGATAAAGACATAGAGACGAAGACAGAGAGAGGGAATGAGATTGAGTCGGTTTGCTTTGTTTTTATACAAGCCTCATCAGAGTCTGAAAGCAACATTGCTTACACGAACAACCCATTATAGAGCAAGAACATGGGCAAGTGCATTAGCGGAGAAAAAAACGGGAAATTAAATGTTAGCAAATGGATTTTTTTTTTAAAGTCCCCCTCGCTACTCTGTCATGGCTAAACGTCTCCTCACAATGAAGAGAAAATGAACCCTTCACATTCAAGGGAAAAAAAAAGTCGCAATGAAAGAAAAAAATGAAAACAAACACATGCGGGCGAAGGAGCCATGTTCCTTGAGGTTGTTAATGGGAAGCAGGTGGGGCCGTCATTGGCCTGCCCTGAGGGCCGCTTTGATACCGACTCAACGCTTTTCGCTTTTTTGTTGTTGTTGCTGTTGCAACATGGAAACTCAGACACCTCTCTCCATGTTAGCCCAATGGCAGAGGAGTAGAGAGGAGAGGAGAGGAGAGGAGAGGAGAGGAGAGGAGAGGAGAGGAGAGGAGAGGAGAGGAGAGGAGAACAGGAGAAAACAGGAGAGAAGAGAGAGGAGAGGAGAGGAGAGGGAGAGACGGGGAGAGGAGGGGAGGGAGAGGAGGGGAGAGGAGAGGAGAGGAGAGGAGAGGAGAGGAGAGGAGAGAAGAGAAGAGAAGAGAAGAGGAGAGGACATGACAGGAGAGGAGAGGAGAGGTGAGGAGAGGAGGAGAGGACGGGAGAGGGGCGCAGTAAAGGAAGAGAGGAGAGGAGAGAAGGAGAGGAGGGGAGATGAGAGGAGAGGATGGGAGGGAGAGGAGAGGAGAAGGAGGAGGAGAGGACAGGTGAGCATAGAAGAGGAAAGGAGAGCAGAGGAGGAGAGGAGAAGAGAGTTCAGGGCAGCACGAAGACCATAGAGGACAGGTGAGGAGAGGAGAGCAGGAAAGTATGAGAGGAGATGAGATTAGATAAGATTAGAGGACAGCAGAGGAGAGTGCTGGATAACAATGGAGAGTGGAAGAGAGTATGGCAGCGGAGAGGAAAATGGGAAGAGGAGAGCAGAACAGTGGAGAGGAAAGAAGAGTGAAGGAGAGGAGAGTGGATGAGAGCATAACAGAGCGGAGGGAGAATGGAGTTGAGGAGAGCAGAGCACATTTGAATAGAAGACAGAAGAGCACCGAAGGAGAGAGGAGTCTAGGACAGAGGAGTTTAGAGAGGGGTGTAGGAGAGAGGAGTGTTGGAGAGAGGAGTGTTGGAGAGAGGGGTGTAGAAGAGAGAAGTGGGAGAGAACACTGTAGGAGAGAGGGGTGGAGGAGATGAGTGGAGGAGAGAGGAGTGTTGGAGAGAGGAGTGTAGACGAGAAGAGTGTAGAAGAGAGGAGTATAGAAGATAGAAGTGGAGGAGAGAAGAGTGTTTGAGAGAGGAGAGTAGAAGAGAAGAGTGTTGGAGAGAGGAGTGTAGGAGAGAGGAGTATAGGAGAGAGGAGTGTTGGAGAGAGGAGTGTAGGAGAGAGGAGTGTAGAAGAGAGGAGTGTAGAAGAGAGAAGTGGGAGAGAACACTGTAGGAGAGAGGAGTGTTTGAGAGAGGAGTGTTTGAAAGTAGCCTGGTGAACCAGCGCCACCCGCTGGACGGCAAAATGTTTTGTCTACGGGTGGGTCTGGCCTCGCATAATGATTCAATGAAGCCAGAATGCCAGGAATCTGGCAAACCAATTACAACGCAAAGATGTGTTTTGAATCAAAGCGGGCAGGGTTTTGAGGGAAGGTTGTTCTCATCAACAATCTTCGGATGTATTGTGCATCGAGGCCAGACTAAATTAGACATCCACATTTAGTCTGGTTTATCAGGCTAGTTTGAGAGAGGAGTGTTTGAGAGAGGAGTGTTGGAGAGAGGAGTGTTGGAGAGAGGAGTGTTGGAGAGAGGAGTGTTGGAGAGAGGGGTGTAGGAGAGAGGAGTGGAGGAGAGAGGAGTGGAGGAGAGAGGAGTGTTGGAGAGAGGAGTGGAGGAGAGAGGAGTGGAGGAGAGAGGAGTGGAGGAGAGAGGAGTGGAGGAGAGAGGAGTATAGGAGAGAGGAGTGGAGGAGAGAGGAGTATAGGAGAGAGGAGTGGAGGAGAGAGGAGTATAGGAGAGAGGAGTGTTGGAGAGAGGAGTGTAGGAGAGAGGAGTGTTGGAGAGAGGAGTGTTGGAGAGAGGAGTGGAGGAGAGAGGAGTGGAGGAGAGAGGAGTGGAGGAGAGAGAAGTGTTGGAGAGAGGAGTGTTGGAGAGAGGGGTGGAGGAGAGGTTGTTAAGAATGGCTGGAGGGGGGGGGTTCGGATTGTGCCAAGGAGGGAGGTGAGAAGCATTCAATTTGGCTCTAAAGAAAGAGAGAGATAGAGAGAGAGAGAGAGAGAGAGAGAGAGAGAGAGAGAGAGAGGGAGAGAGGGAGAGAGAGAGAGAAAGATGGACCATGTGTGCCTCACATTCACCCCAGCACAGTCTGTGCATAGTGGTGGGGAGAGAAGATGAGAAGAGGGAAGAGAGCAGAGAAGGGAAGAAAGAAGAGATGAGAGGAGAGGAGAAGAGAGGAGAGCAAAGTAGAGCAAAGTATAGGAGAGGAGAAGAGAGGAGGAGAGGAGCAGAGAGCAGAGTAGCACAAAGGGAGCAGAGGAGAGAAGAGAAGAGGAGAAGAGAGAAGAAGAGAGGAGAGTTGAGCAGAGGAGAGAAGAGGAGAAGAGAGAAGAAGAGAGGAGAGTTGAGCAGAGGAGAGAAGAGGAGAGGAGAAGAGAGAAGAAGAGAGGAGAGTTGAGCAGAGGAGAGGTGAGGAGAGGAGAAGAGAGGAGAAGAGAGGAGAGTTGAGCAGAGGAGAGGTGAGGCCAGGCCAGGCCAGGCCGTCACAGTGGATTCTTCCCTTAAAGCATGCCAGAACTGCTGAAAGCACTTCTTACAATGGATGAAGGAATTTAGGAGATTGTAAAGTTCTATAAAACATACCCCTGTAATTTCACTTTCACTAATTTCATTTACTGTACCGTATCCCATTTCTAAAAGCACAACAAACCGTATATTCATCAATAGTTCAAACGAACTGTACACAAGACACTGCACTGCGGTTGGCTGGTCCATGCGCAGCCCCTAAGGCTCCTCTGGACTCTTCAGTGTGGGCCCCTGCAGCATCTCAAGCCACTCATCTGTAATTATTACAGATCCGCGGTCGTGCCCATT